>NC_139716.1:10530411-11012911 GCF_964188405.1 Protomyctophum parallelum | reverse complement strand
AAAAAATAGCAGACCTACAAGCTCGTATCGCGCCACTCGGTGGCGCGATATGAGCTTGTAGATCTGCTATTTTTAAATAGCTAAAGCACGACATGATGCTGACACCAAAATGGGTGCCCGTTCAGAATGGGTTATACAGCCCGGGCCGCTGTGCACGCACACACGCACGCACACACGCACGCACGCACGCTTCTTTTATTATTTTATTTTTTCATTCTTCTGAAATGACCCACAAGGTGAACAAATCAATAGTACTTATCCCATTCTGACCTGAGATCAGATTCATACCAGGTTTCCGCCGGACACACACTGGTCTGATGAACCCATTCTGACCCGAGATCAGATTATAAAAATGTCAGTCGCTCTTCGATTTTTCAAAAATAGCAGACCTACAAGCTCGTATCGCGCCACTCGGTGGCGCGATATGAGCTTGTAGATCTGCTATTTTTAAATAGCTAAAGCATAACATGATGCTGACACCAAAATGGGTGCCCGTTCAGAATGGGTTATACTGTAGCTTCTTCTTTGTATGGGGAGGACATGCAGTTTGGCATACAGTAACTGTGCTGCTGTGTGAGTGCAGGAGATCAAGAGTGCACTTCCACAGTAAAGAATATAAATGCTGCATTGTGGTCTTATAAACTGAAAAATAATAAACTGCAACTGCAGGTACAGTATTCTCCCTGGTCCTAGAGTGACTGTACCAGGGCTTCGAGTCTCAAGACAACAGCGTATAGCGTATAGGGGACATATCATAATTGGTCAAATAAAAAAGGTTCTAAATGTCAGGTTCGATACATTTCCCCTTGTGGGCGAGAGAGCCCCTTTTGGTGTTGGCATCACGTTATGCTTTAGCTATTGAAAAATAGCAGATCTACAAGCTCGTAGCGCGCCACCGAGTGGCGCGCTACGAGCTTGTAGGTCTGCTATTTTTGAAAATTTGCAGAACGACTGACATAGAAACATAGCTTTTTCAGAAGACTGTCAGGATGTAGAAGATTTTTTTTTAAACTGATCTCAGGTCAGAATGGGTTAACTGCCCCAGCCCTACCGCATACTGCAGCTACTAGTTAGGATGGGTTAACTACTGAAGCTCCATGTACTTCATTGTGCGACAAATCGTCCAATCTATAAGCTCACATCATGTTGAATCATGGCCTGTTGTGAGCTTGTAGAACGATCATCCATTTCCACATACATTTATTTTGAATATCTTCTGACAATATGGTTAGTTAGTTGCTGCGAGAGTGAGGTCTATAGCCAACACCAACTCGGGATTCCTGGATCGCTGCCCTCCACAAATTCATATCCAGCATCAGGTTCTTGAGCTCTGCAGTGGTGTGAGCCAAGCTGTCGCGCTGCACCTCAAAGGGATTAACAGGCTTTAAATTAATACACTATATCCAATATGCCGAGGCTGCCGAGATAGTTTAATTACCGTTAGCTTAGCATACGCCTTTGATCCATGAAAATCCCCCTGAAAATAGCTCCATGGCTTGTTGTCGAACCGAAGAAATAATATTCCTGGCGGTTTGGCGGAGCTGGGGCCTTCCGCCAATCATGATCGAGCAGGAGCGGAAGTGGAGACTCCTCGCCCACTTCCGTTTCATCTCGACAGTCTCACACAAAAGGTGTAGTTCCAGAGTCTATATGGCATTCGGAGATTGTGGAACAGTTGTCTGGCTAATATGCAGTGGCGTGCACAGATAGACACTAGGGGGTGCTAGAGCAATTTTGCTCTTAAAAAAAAAAAAAAAAAACGCTTCTACTATATTATTTAGGCCCCCACAATCTAAAGCTATGTTTCTATGTCAGACAGTGGTTCTTCGATTAAAGAAAAATAGCAGACCTACAAGCTCGTAGCGCGCCACTCGGTGGCGCGCTATGAGCTTGTAGATCTGCTATTTTTCAATAGCTAAAGCACCAAAATGGGTTCCCGCCCCAAAATGCGCTGCACAAGGTGCCCTTTTTTTCCACTTGAGCACCTGCCCCTCTAAATGTCTGTGCACGCCACTGCTAATATGCAAGACTATAGTGACCATGCAACTAGGGATGGGTATCGTTAGGATTTTTTCGAGTCCGGTACCGATTCCGGTTCTGCTTATCGATTCCGGTTCTTAACGGTTCCCTATTTTGGTTCCAAAATGATATAAAAGAGGTCAAATGTTTAACAAAAAAGCTCAATGTCAATTTAAGACATGTAATGAATAAATAGTGTAACATCCTCTTCCTCCTCATTCAGTTGAGCCATTTGTGGATAATATAGTAACAAAATAAATGGTATAAACTTAAGGTCAATTGTTTTTCACAAAGCTTTTATTTTTAAGACTTTGATTTAAGACAGATGAATAGAGTATAGACCAACATCCTTTCCTTTAACAGTTGAGCCATTTGTGGATACTACAGTTACCTCTTACTATTACTGACAATGTCAACAAATAATATATGCCTGAGAGACTACACAACATCACTGCAACACAAAGTCAGAAATCTAGAAACAAATAAAAAGATAGTCTCATGTAGTCTCATGTGGTGCACAGTCTGCATGGCATGTCAGAGCAGAGTGTATACTGTAGTGTATACTAAAGACATGTATAATGAATAGTATAACATCTTCTCCTTTATTGAGCCATTTGTGGATAATATAGTGATTCTTTTAAATGTATCTATATAATATCGATTCTGTATTTACCCAGGGCAATAGTGTTGTAGGCTACTTCTCTTATTACCAATAACAAATAAAAGCATGTCTGAGATCTGAGAGCAACACACACACGATTGACTGTGTAAAGTAGCATCGCTAATGAAGGGGAGGGGGCAGCGCATCAATGGAGGATCAATGAAAACAAAGGCGGCTTGCATGCTGTGGTTTGCTACTAACAGATATGTGCATGTACACAGGCTTCCCAAAGTAGGCTATCTTTTGTTGTTTTTTCGCCACCTCTCGAAGTTAGACTGGGACCCTATACGCCGTGATCACACACACAGTCACACAGTCACACACACACACACACACACACTCACAGTCACACACACACACACACACGGCTGCGCACTCGAAGTGAGTGCAACAACGCTTTCTCTCCTTGTCTCATGTTGATCCAATGCGGCGCAGCCAGCGTGCTGCGCACGTATGCAGTGAAGACTCAGACAAGGCGCAAGATTCCTGTCCCCTCTCTTAAAAGTTTCCTCCCATAAACTTCACTTGAAAATTACGTTTAAGAAACTTTAATAATGATGTTGCCTCAGTGGCAGGCACAGCGCGTGTCACTGTCTCTAGACTCCTCGACAACTAACTCAATGCAGAGAGATGGCTCCGCCTCTGCAAGCCACAAGCCCACAACTCGTCGCTAATGCAACGCAATGTAGGCTTGTAGATCAGCTCTGTTCCCTGCGCATCTATTAAGGGAAGAAAATAAATAAATATCGTGTGACTGCGTGTCTGTGGGAACCGATAGAGAGAACCGAAATTGAATTATTGTAATGGGTACCCGGTACCCAGGCACGTTCGGTTCGGTACATACTTGGTCCCGAAATTCGGTACCCACCACTACATGCAACTGTCTTGACTATACTTCAAAAAAGTGACACCACGGGCAGCTCCACTGATCTCATTCCCCCAGGTTCAGATTCAGCCTAAAAGATTGTCTATATACAATCATTCATGAATTCAGTCCACCTGCTGACCGGTTGAATTCGGCCATAGCCACTTCTATGGCTGCTTTTAGCCCGAGGAGGATTTTTTTGTGCAATGGATTCAGAATCATGAAAACCCCGTAGTTTGACAAGTCACATGCTACTTTAATATCCCATTTTGGGGCGGGAACCCCTTTTGGTGTTAGCATGATGTTATGCTTTAGCTATTGAAAAATAGCAGATCTACAAGCCCATAGCGCGCTACGAGCTTGTAGGTCTTCTATTTTTGAAAAATCGAAGAACGACTGACATTAGAAACATGGCTCAGAACACTGTCAGAATGTAGAAGACATTTTTTTAAATCTGATCTCAGGTCAGAATGGCATTTTGAAATGTTTGCCTCCTTGTTATCGTCACATATACACTCCTATAAAAGAAATTGCTCGGCCGGTCAGCAGGTGGATTCATGAATGTATATTATGTATATATTATAGACAATATTTTAGGCAAAAACAAAACACAAAAAAATGGAATATACCAAATGTGACCAAATTTGACTGGGAGACTGCCATTGGATTTTTTTGCATTTTTGTTTTTTCATGTCATATGAAAGCAGGGAATCATAGCTTCAAATTGACATATTGGTTGTTCAGTTTGACCCACCAGTTTTGGAGATATGGCTTATAGAGTGATGTCTTGCAGAAAACAGCGAGTTGAGAAAACAGGCTTGAAAGGTTCACTTCTGTGGTCTCTAACATTACAATAGCTACATGTTTAAGCATTTTTTTTCATATTTACATGTAAATTTCAGCTCTGACACTTATTTCAGACATGCTCTAGTATGTGAAGAGTCTGCATGTGCTATTAACTCATAAAAAAAAAAAAAGGTTTTCTCCTCTGGTGAAAAGCTGGAATGTGCGCGATGGCAGTCTCTCAGTCAAATCTGGTCACAAATAGGGCTGGGCGATATGACAAAATCTCATATCACGATATAGAATTTATTTTATCACGATAACGATATACTCACGATATAGAATATTTTTTACGATACCTATTTTTTTTATCTAAAAGAATAAATTTTTGTTCAGGTCGAGTACTTTACTGTACTTGGGCTGTACTGTACTGTACTGTACTGTACTGTACTGTACTGTACTGTACTGTACTGTACTGTACTGTACTGTACTGTACTGTACAAGCTCTCCTCCCTGGCCTCTGTCTGTGTTAGGCTGCATAACAGTGACACTTGTTGGTGACAATAGTTATGCTATTTCCGTGCTCGGATACAGGGACAGGGACACACATAGCTGTCTATAATGGTTGCACCACTCAAAAAACAATTAAATTCACATTATCCAGTCTAATTATATGAATATAATACTGATGCCCTTCCCATGCACAGACAGGCCCAAAGCAAGTACAAAATATTACAAAATAAAATGTATATAATAATAATTAGAGGCTGAACTCAATTGTTCAGCCTCTGTAGACATTTTTAAAGCACAGCTCAAGACCCACTTCTACAACATTGCTTTTAATTGATCTTTTATTTTTTGTTATTCATGTCCTCACTGTATTGCATTACTGCTTGTTTTTTAATGTCGTTGCCTTGCTTTTCTTTTTTTCTCCATTGCTCTGTAAAGCACTTTGAGAGCTGCATTTCATGTCATGAAAGGTGCTATACAAATAACGTTTTATTAGTATTATTAATAATAATAATTATTATTATTATGACAATTAAAAAGAAAAAAGAAAGAAATAAGACACAGAAGTACAGGCCTGTGTCTGCATTAAATTGGCTTAAGGAAAAAATAAATATCTCATGTCAGTTTGTCACTACAGTTGTTTCAGTTCATTTAAGCTCTGTATAGGGAATCAACATGTTCTGTTGTAGTTATAGTTTAGTTTGTTAAAGACGTTGGGCAGCTTAACGATGTTTAATTGACTACAGGCGATAGAGTGAGAGAGAACGCGATCTTGTCGTCAACTCTCCATGCCCATGGAGAGTGCGTATATGGGAGTCTGGGACGAGTGGGGCTTTTTCTTTTCCTTTTTTTTGATGATCACAACAAAGTCAGCGTCTTGTGTTGTTGTTGTAAGCTGTTGCTGAATTAAGGACTTTTCAAATGGAATAATTTATTTGGAACAATAAAACAAGACAGAGACACGCAGCAGGAGGACTGCACAGGTAAGAGGAACGTCTTGGAAGAAGTTTGCAGTGCACCCGACGACGGACAAGCTTATTGTTCAACTGTGTAAAACATGCGTGGCTCACGCAATTTATCAATTTGACCCAACATGAAACCTGCATTTATAACAGTGAATGACCGGTTACTTTAGGGCGCGTTCGGAAATAGCGCACTAGGCGGACTGTGCATTGTGCAATGCAAACTGATAGATGAGTTCGCTCTGGTGTGGTATTTCCGAACGTGCCCCTTACACCGCTCTGAATCTCGTCAGCCATCATCTCCCTTCATGTAATCAAAACCACTTCCATATCCATACAATGGAAGACGTTGCCCCTCTTTTAGGTGCAAGCACCACCTCGGCTTGTGTTGTGGTCGTGTTGGCCTGCTTAGAGTATATAAAAGGTGTTCGCTCACTGTTTTCAGTGCGCGCGGTGGGCTGCTGGGCATGCCGTATATAAGCGCTGTGACGTAAAATACTGCCGTAAAGCGAAACGGCGATATAAGCGATATAGCTTTTTTTTCGTGATAGACATTTTCTATCGAAAATACGATATATATCGTCATATCGCCCAGCCCTAGTCACAAATGTCCTACTCCACTCCCCCGGCTGCCGGACTATATAGTATCGTATGTCTTTATCCGTTGTGATGAATTGAACACACAGGACCACAATAGAAACAATGGAAACAAGCCCTCAGTGACTTTTGTGTTATCCTTTTAGCATTACTGTATAACTACTGTACCACTGTACCTTTTTCAAAATGTTAAAAAGGTATTCAGTCAATCAATCAAATACCAAATTAGGGATGTTGGGGTTTAAAGGTATATTCAGTGATTTCACTTAATTCAAATATCACTTATTTCTTTGTTTTGTTGTGATAATCCTCCCTACTATAGTGTGTGCTGGCCATATAAGGAGTTCCTCCCTGTCCCCAGTTAACCCCTGGGGGTCAAAAAACCTTAGGTTTCGTTTTTGACTCTCTATCCTGATTGGATGAAAGGCTTAGGTCCCACAGCCAAAAACGAAACCTAAGGTTTTTGGAGTGAAATCACTGAATATACCTTTAAAGTAGTTACGAGTGGCGCGATACGAGCTTGTAGGTCTGCTATTTTTTTTTAAATCGAAGAGCGACTGTGACATTTTTAAAATCTGATCTCAGGTCAGAATGGGTTCATCAGACCAGTGTGTGTCCGGCGGAAACCTCGTATGAATCTGATCTCAGGTCAGAATAGATTAATGTAACTTTTTCCCCAGACAGAGCCATGGAAGAAGAGATAATGTGAATGCGTGCTGGAGCGCTCTGAACCTCATAAAGAAAACTTTGACCTTGTCTGCCATGAAACTGACACACACGGGGCGTCGCAGAGATATTGCCTGCTAGACTGCCTCGCTTTATTTAGAATAATACCATTTGTTTGTGTTTATCTAAGCCTTTCGGAGGGACTTATACGAATAACTTATGTAGATCCATCGAAGCCGCCAGGCGTTTTTTTTTTTTTTTTTTTACAAACTTGCAAGCTATCCACATTTTTCAGTATATATATATCTCACAGTACGATTGAAAAACCAGTCAGATATAAACTCCGTTTCCCCGTCGGAGGCACGCCGCCTGAAAGGCAAAACTCGAGAGGCACCGCTGAGCGAGCCAAAGCGAGCGAGTCGCCGTGCAAAACATTGCGGACGGTTAGTTTATTCACCGCAGGTCTGTCACGTAACTTGGCTTGCATAGCCCCTCTAGTGTGGATTACACTATACACATACAGTTGTGATCAAAAGTTTACATACGTTTGTAAAGGTCATACTGTCATGACTTTCCAATAATTTGTTCAACTCGTATTTCTCTGTGATAGGTTGATTGGAGCAAATACTTCTTTGTCATACAAAATAAATCTTGAATTTATTTGTATTTTTATGAATGTTTAAGGGTTTTCTGAAAATGTGACCAAATCTGCTGGTTCATAAATATACATACAGCAAGCCAGAAGCTTGCCAGAAGCTTGTGGAACAATGTGGATGGCTACCAAAATACCAAATATTAGCATTGCTTTTTATTTTTTATATATATTTTTTTTATCCCACGATTTTGTAACCCATTTTTCACCCCTGTGTCAATCATCTAATGTGATCCTGGGCTCTACACACCCTCCGCCAACCTGGGGAGAGCAACGGACTTAACTCATGCTTCCTTCATGCCTGAGTGTCCAAGTTGCTCCTTTACACCTGACAGGGGGGAGTTTCCCTGGTTGGACGTAGCGCGTGGAAGGAACACGTTATTCCAACCAGTTCCTTTCCCCCAGCACTACCAACTGTGCCACCGTGCCCCTAATATTAGCATTGCTGTATGTATATTTATGAACCAGCAGATTTGGTCACATTTTCAGAAAACCCTTAAACATTCATAAAAATACAAATAAATTCAAGATTTTTTTTGTATGACAAAGAAGTATTTGCTCCAATCAACCTATCACAGAAAAATAAGAGTTGAACAAATTATTGGAAAGTCAGGACTATCATGACAGTATGTCCTTTACAAACGTATGTAAACTTTTGATCACAACTGTATTATGAGAGTTAATGGGGAGTTGTAGCCAGGGCAGGGGTAAGCGGAGCGGTGAACAGTGCTCTTGTCTTCATGTCTTTATCCCATACTGACCTGAGATCAGATTCACACGAGGTTTCCACTGGACACACACTGGTCTGATTAACCCATTCTGACCTGAGATCAGATTCTAAAAAATGTCAGTCGTTCTTCGATTTTTCAAAAATAGCAGACCTACAAGCTCGTAGCGCGCCACTCGGTGGCGCGCTATGAACTTGTAGATCTGCTATTTTTCAATAGCTAAAGCATAACATGATGCCGACACCAAAATGGGTGCCCGTTCAGAATGGGTTATGTATTAGTTCAGGGACCCAACATTTGAGAGGACCTGTGATGTTTGTGTTTTTTGAGTGGTGCAACCACTCCTACAACCAGCAATGTCCGTGCCTACCTACACCTGTATCCATGTGTATCTGAGCACACAGTATATGACTTATTAGTACCAGTAGGGGGCGCCACAAACAGAGAGATAGTGCTGCTCTGTTGCCTGCTAATGAGAGAGAGAGAGAGAGAGAGAGAGAGAGAGAGAGAGAGAGAGAGAGAGAGAGAGGTGTGTTAAAAACACAAATAAAAAGTATGTCATGACATCACAGGTTAATTCCTTGAGTTTTTGGGCCTGTGGCTCCCCGGTAATATGTATCTTGTTTTTGTTATTTGTGTGTATATTTGTATACTGGAAGTGTTCTGCATAGTACATGGCTGCTGTGTTGCAAGACAAATTTCAGCGTGAACTGACACACACTAATATCATATCATATGACATCAAGAACGACTGGTTTTCCAATCTGTAACATAATCCTACCGTAACCGTCACAGTCAGGTGGAAAACCTAAAGTCCGAAACCATAACTGAACAGTGTTTCCCTGGATAAAAATCCACAGTCAGTCACACTTAACCACTTTCACACTTTACAAATGCTTTTAATATTGCATAGTGAGCTGGTATAAGGGCTATTTTCATAGTTGCATGTTGCACGACACTCTTATGCGGAGTCATGCAACATTGAAATATGGAGATACTGTAAGTTTCTGGCCCAAAAGAGACTATATATACACAATGCAGTGTGAATCCATTTCACAAAGAGAAAGAAAATGCATTTGAGCATTCTCAAGCGCACACACACACACAAGTCAGTACGCATGATTCCAGGCCATTTTGGTTTTCATAATCAAGTTGGCTTTGTGGCCAAATTCAAGTTGGTTTGTGTGCACTCCAGCGAGTAAAGCAATTCGTATTCTTTTAGTTTGCTAAGCCTGGCTTTAGTGCTGCTGTGTGTGTGACTGTCTCTGAAGTGGGCCATTGGAGAAATAATGACGACAATAAAGCGGGGGTTGTAGGGCGGCACACCTCTCAATGTCTTGAGGGTGCTTAGTCGTGTTATGTATCCATCTGTGATCTGTCGTACCGTACGGAGACCAGTGTTGGAAGTATGGAAAATATGCCTTCGTTAATCAGTTTCAAACAAAAGTAGCAAAAGATAGCCAATCTACACATTGTGTGAAGTGCTATATATGCAGTGGCGTGCACAGATAGACACTAGGGGGTGCTAGAGCACCCCCTGCCCTTTTGGCAATGTGCTCTTAAAAAAATATATATATATATATATATTTCTTTTTTTCTTAATTTGTATTGTGTGGACCATGGTGACATTGATCAAATATTGATAAAAAACGCTTATTATTTAGGCCCCCACAATCTAAAGCTATGTTTCTATGTCAGTGGTTTTTCGATAAAAAAAAATAGCAGACCTACAAGCTCGTAGCGCGCCACTCGGTGGCGCGCTATGAGCTTGTAGATCTGCTATTTTTCAATAGCCAAAGCACAAGGTGCCCTTTTTTTTCACTTGAGCACCTGCCCCTCTAAATGTCTGTGCACGCCACTGTATATATGTAGATCAGGTATTTATTTTCCTTTTTTATTGTGTGTTAGTGGTATAAGTTTCATGATTATTTATCCAATGTTAAGGATTAACGAGAGCTTGTGTGACTTTGGTTGACTAACAAGCTTATTGACTATCGGGTTACCGGATCTACAGTATGTAATGTTAATGTTTGTTTGGAACCCTTTTAACTAACAGAGCGGCAGTCAAGTCTATGTACATTGTAACAGTTTTGGACATACAAGTTTTACAACCCGACAACCGCGATGTTTATTTTGCCCGGAAGCCAAGTGATGATCGTTATCTCGCCGCTCAATGGCGTCGTTAACATCGATTGATTTTGTCGCGGTTAGGTGGATTTTACACACCTGTGAGTTTGCTAAGACTACGTCGTTGAAGTGAAACTGCCCGCGGGTGGTGTGCTTCCATCTGGTCTCGCCAAGCGTGTCGCCAGGCGTGCCAGGGCGCACAGTGGGCGTGATATTTCAATTAACTCACATATATCGTCGGGTGGATGCCCCCTATGGGCCTCATGGCTACAGAAACAGGAGATAGGCTCCTGCCCCTATGGGCCTCATGGCTACAGAAACAGGAGATAGGCTCCTGCCCCTATGGGCCTCATGGCTACAGAAACAGGAGATAGGCTCCTGCCCCTATGGGCCTCATGGCTACAGAAACAGGAGATAGGCTCCTGCCCCTATGGGCCTCATGGCTACAGAAACAGGAGATAGGCTCCTGCGCCTATGGGCCTCATGGCTACAGAAACAGGAGATAGGCTCCTGCCCCCTATGGGCCTCATGGCTACAGAAACAGGAGATAGGCTCCTGCCCCTATGGGCCTCATGGCTACAGAAACAGGACATAGGCTCCTGCCCCCTATGGGCCTCATGGCTACAGAAACAGGAGATAGGCTCCTGCCCCTATGGGCCTCATGGCTACAGAAACAGGAGATAGGCTCCTGCCCCCTATGGGCCTCATGGCTACAGAAACAGGAGATAGGCTCCTGCCCCTATGGGCCTCATGGCTACAGAAACAGGAGATAGGCTCCTGCCCCCTATGGACCTCATGGCTCGGCAAGGCTACTTCAGAAAGTACCCAGCAGAGGTATTGCATAGTAAGGCAGTGTCATGCTCATGCCGTACGATATGTAAACTGTGAAGACATTGAGGGGACGGGAACATAAGCCTAGTGTGAAATGTAGAGTCATGTCACGTGGAGCTTTGCGTGTGCTGCGAGACCCAGAACAAAAGCTGTCTCCAACTCCATTGTCTTGGTTTAGTGTAGCTGGATAAATGCGCAAAGTAGCTACAACTAGTCTACTAAAACCAGTCAAACATTAGCAGTCAAGTAAAAAGTTGGCATTTGGGCTGCGAGATGTAGTGGAGTACGAGTTTAAAGTTTATCACAAAACGGAAATACTCCGTTAACCCATTATGGGCGGGCACCCATTTTGTTTGTTAGCATTATGTTATGCTTTAGCTATTGAAAAATAGCAGATCTACAAGCTCATAGCGCGCCACCGAGTGGCGCGCTACGAGCTTGTAGGTCTGCTATTTTTGAAAAAAATCGAAGAACGACTGACATTTTTTAGAATCTGATCTCAGGTCAGAATGGGTTAATCAGACCAGTGTGTGTCCAGTGGAAACCTCGTATGAATCTGATCTCAGGTCAGAATGTGTTAAATCATAAATGCAGTATACTTGAGTGCACGTATACCGAGTTCCTTTCCACCACCCGGGGGGAGCATGGCAGAGATTAGATTATCTCCTTCCACACGCTAGTCGGGTCGTCCATGGAGAGGGGCACAGATCACGCACACGCACGCACGCACGCACGCACACACGCCTGTAATTAACAGACTCTTATCTTTTACTTGGGTAAGCGTGTTTACCCGTGTGTGCTGCGCAGGGGGGGGGGGGGAAAGGAAGTATTTTATTTTCCTCCAGTCGACTCCTTTTGCTTTTTCCATTTCTGCTCTTTGAAATCAGACGTTGCAACTGTTGCGCCGTGGCCCGTGACACCAACGCTTCCCCCCCCTCCCCCCTAAACCTGCCTTCGTTTGTTCCCCCTTCCATTTGTCCTAGAAAATAAGCACCTTAAACCCATTCTGACCTGAGATCAGATTCATACGAGGTTTCCACTGGACACACCCCACTGGTCTGATTAACCCCATTCTGACCTGAGATCAGATTTAAAAAAGTCAGTCGCTCTTCGATTTTTCAAAAATAGCAGACCTACAAGCTCATAGCGCGCCACTCGGTGGCGTGCTATGAGCTTGTAGGTCTGCTATTTTTCAATAGCTAAAGCATAACATGATGCTGACACCAAAATGGGTTCCCGTTCAGAATGGGTTAAGACCCGAAGCCGATTCCACAAATGCCTTCTAAATCACTTTATTTATTTTTAACCGATTTTGGGCAGGAACCGATTTTGGTGTTGTGCTTTATCTATTGAAAAATAGCAGATCTACAAGCTCGCCACCGAGTGGCACGCTATACGAGCTTGTAGGTCTGCTATTTTTGAAAAATCGAAGACACAGCTTTTTCAGAAAACTGTCAGGATGTAGAAGACATTTTTTAGAATCTGATCTCAGGTCAAAATGGGTTAATGCTTGGTATAGCACAAAAGTCTAAAATGACACAGATGCTTTCGCGGTTTTAATGGGATAATCCCACCTCGCCGGACACACCCTCTTCTCTGACTCCGTCTCTGCCTGACTCCCTCCCTCCCTCCCTCCCTCCCTCCCCCGATGCTCTGCCTTTCTCAGAAGTTTCACCTCGGGGGAGAGTCTGTTTGTCAATACAAATGGCGATACATGAACGAGGCTTTGGTTGTGTCAGGATGCATTAGCAGAGACATGAGAGGCAGTTTAAACCAGTCTCCCCGTCGCTCACAGCATTTCACACATTCCCATTTGACTTGAACCATTTTGCAGACCAGGGCCCGTATTTACAATTTAGGCACTGGCTGTACATCAAAGGCAAAGGCAGTGCGGAGCCTCTGTGAACACAGGGTCAACATCATAATCTGTACATTGGAACTATAGGATAGCAGGTAAACAATACGCCTACAGTACCGTCTGTCGAAACAATATGCCATCAAAATTATAACCGTGCAAACAAAACATACATTAACCTCTTCAGGCCTATGCAGTACTTCCATACAAGCTCACAGGTTTTTACAAAAGACATTATGGAAATTTGGGACATTTTGTGCATAATGACTTCCGTTTTACTTTAACCCATTCTGACCTGAGATCAGATTCATACGAGGTTTCCACTGGGACACACACTGGTCTGATGAACCCAATCTGACCTGAGATCAGATTCTAAAAATGTCAGTCGTTCTTCGATTTTTTTCAAAAAATAGCAGACCTACAAGCTCGTATCGCGCCACTCGGTGGCGCGCTATGAGCTTGTAGATCTGCTATTTTTCAATAGCTAAAGCATAACATGATGCATAACACCAAAATGGGTTCCCGTTCAGAATGGATTAAGTACTTTAAGTACAATTCCATGCCAATACGTTTGTGCCTTTACCAGGGGGGCAGTCAGCCAGATATTTCGTGAAGCCTCATTTGAAATCGGTAGTTCATATAATGGCCTGTTGTGGCGCTGGACCGGACCCAAAAAGCCCCATAGCTCCATAGAGGCCCATGTATTTTGGCCCAACTTCACCTAGACTGTATTACCTTAATAAACATGGTCATGAATACTTTCTTCTTCCAGTCACTAGTTTAAAGTCTCATTTCTAATGTCATAATATTCTTTTTGGAAAATTATGGTCCCATTAATTAAAAAAATGACCATAAAGTCGCGTATGTTCTGAGGGGCGTGGCTACCGTTACAGTCTATGATCGGGATTCCCCTCCCACTCAAGAGTCTTCTCCTCCCACTCGAGTCAAAATAAAAACCAACGGAGAAGAAGGGGGGAAGTCCCGCCTCGTTGTCTGGGCAGCCAATGACCAGCTGGTACAAAACGGAGCCAGCCAATGGCCAGCTGGTACCAAAAGATGGCGACTTACATCAGGAATTAGCATATCATTACAGGCTTCATTTTACGTTCATGTTAGACCCGGGGAACGCTTTGTCCATATTTTTTACAGTCTATGGCCTTTACTCAAGTATGAATTCAGAATACCGAACTTCAGTCTTTTTAAACTTGTAACGGAGTGTGTACTGCATGGTATTGATACTTTTACAACAAATCCGAGTAGCCTATACTTCTTCCACAGTGTGTGTGTGTGTGTGTGTGTGTGTGTGTGTGTGTGTGTGTGTGTGTGTGTGTGTGTGTGTGTGTGTGTGTGTGTGTATGTGTGTGTGTGTGTGTGTGTGTGTGTGTGTGTGTGTGTGTGTGTATGCGCTCCAGGGCTCAGGTCCTGAGAGAGCCTTGTGATTCTCAACACCACATGACATGGAGCCATAAGATCCGTGTACGTAGATAAACACCAATCATATGATTCCTCGCAGATAAACCCAGACTCTCCCTTTTGGCAAAACCTCTCTGCACGAGATGTTTTCCAGCTTCATGGGCAAAGATAATCAACTCAAAACGGGGCCGGAAAAAGACCTCCCAGAAACACCCACGTGTTAAAGAGAACCGTTAAGGAATCGGAATCGTTCGAATCTTTAAAGGATTCCAACGCTACTCACAACATGCACCGCAGCAAATGGATTACATAGCAGGTAGCAGTAGGCATAATAGGACAACAATTCGGCGTTGTGTATCGCAAAATATAAATCATAACCATGGAAACGTTACAATTTAGAATTAACCCATTCTGACCGGGGCACCCATTTTGGTGTCGGCATCATGTTATGCTTTTAGCTATTGAAAAATAGCAGATCTACAAGCTCATATCGCGCCACCGAGTGGCGCGATACGAGCTTGTAGGTATGCTATTTTTTTGAAAAATCGAAGAACGACTGACATTTTTAGAATCTAATCTCAGGTCAGAATGGGTTAATCAGACCAGTGTGTGTGTCCAGTGGAAAACTCGTATGAATCTGATCTCAGGTCAGAATGGGTTAATTTCCCAGCAGGTTCAGTATAAAAGTTTTATGTAAAATAGAGGGACAAACTGTGGGCACAAAAGAGCTGAGCTGCGAGACAAAGAGAACCCGCACTCATCTGTAGAGACAACTGGTGGAATATCAATGTAGTCAAACCCATGGGATACCGATCTGATATGATCAATCAAGCAAGACTATTGCCAACTAAAGTGAGTTGACAATTTATTCCATGCTTCTCCCAGCGTTGCCTTGCATCTAAAATAAAACATCTCTTTTGTCGGACGTATAAGTAATTGATTTACTGCTAATAAATGTGAATTAGAATTCCATAGTATACATCCAACATGATGCACAATAATCATACATCGAAATGAATGCAACTGAAGTTGATAATTGTATAATCAATGGTGGGTATTTTATTATATCGATTTACTGTGTACAATGGTTTAAAACACACGGCAGCAAGAAATTGTCAAAAATGGTTCTGATCATAACAGATACAACAATGCTCAAACTGGGTATGCTTTAGTCAAAACACATTAGCTTGAATACGCGCGTCGATTTTTTTGCTCGGTGGCGCGATATGAGCTTGTAGATCTGCTATTTTTCAATAGGTAAAGCATAACATGATGCCAACACCAAAACGGGTGCCCGTTCAGAATGGGTTAAACACGGAAGGCCCTCAGAGATCTCTTGGTAATGTATCGGATTCTCTTAAGTCCGGGAGATTCCTCTGAGTTCCGTCGGTTGAGACTAAGTCCTCCGCGGGCCGTATGCTCTGTTGCGACCGTTGCTTGTCGGAAGCCGAGTAGAAAAGAGAGCGAATTTGAAACTGTGGCGTGCTAATATTGTAGAAATAAACTGAGGTATAGTCTTTTAGAAACTATTGGCGGGCTGTTAAATATCCTTTTGTCTCCAGAGAGGACTATAAACTGGTATGAACTGGCTTGTCTTAGTTATACATCTTGGGGGGACTCATTTACATCTAAAGTAAACAAGTGTTAGCGCCATCTCTCTGTCCATCCCTTGAAGTTTTAGTCACACGGTTTGTTCAAACGGGCAACGCCCACGCACACACACACACACACACACACACGCACGCACACACACACACACACCCTTCGCCGTCAATCCACAGCTTGTGCGTGTCAAATGTCAGTGCGTGTTTCATTGAATGCGTGTGTACGTGCATGTCTTTCTCTGGTGCCTAATCAGTCTCATTGTTCGGTTCATAAAAAAGGTTAGGCCTAAAAAAAAAAAACTTTGGTTTCCGATTGGCTGTCATTTTTGGGCTGAGTAGGTAGGGAATTTATTTTATTTTATTTTTTTATTTTATTTTTCGTGGGAAAGTTGGGTAGCAAGGATTTTCTTTTATTTTTTTTTATTTTTTCGTGGGAAGGATGGGTAGAGAGGATTTTTTTTTTAACTTTTTTTTTTCCTACGGCAATGATGGATAGGCTTCTTTTTTAATAACTTCAATATTTGCCTGAAATACCATATTTTAAATAATGAATGGTTCAAGTACACATAACACTACGTCTACATGCCTACAGCTAAACATTTGAAAACTTTGAATAGAATGTCCACACACTGGTTGAATACTTAATACGCATGTTTCATGATAAATTATTTTTATGTGATGTATTCCCATGCTTTTTGTTCTTGCTTAATGTAAATCGCTCTGGATTAAGAGCGTCTGATAAATGCCTAAATTGTAAATTGTACTGTCTTACAGTAACTAGAAGGCTCTGACAGTAATGAAATGCACAGTCACGTCAAACTGCTGCCCCTCCTCCTGCCTGCAACTCAGTTCATTTGAACTGTGGAATCATGGCAGGTCTAAGACTACATTTGCAAGCCCCCTATTTTATTTAGTTGCGCCTGTGTTTTGGGGTGGCATGAATCTTTCATGCTTGTAAACATTGTGAAATCACGTGTACTTCATTTATTGGCCATCCAGTTTTAGGTAACGGTGGTGTCAGCAACAACCCACCTAACGTAAAACAACCTCTGCTTTCCAGCTCATGTTTTGACATAAAAAGTTAGAACGTGTTGCTGGCATCAACATAGCTATAGTGCTAGTTATTAAAAGACAAAAACATAGCTAACGTTAGCCCCATATATGATATGTGCCCTCTCCTCTCCCTACGCCCATTCATGTTTTGACATAAAAAGTTAGAACGTGTTGCTGGCATCAACATAGCTATAGTGCTAGTTATTAAAAGACAAAAACATAGCTAACGTTAGCCCCATATGTGCCCTCTCCTCTCCCTACGCTCATTCTGTAGCTCCGAGCACATATATGGGGCTAAGCTAACGTTAGCTAACGTTCTGACGGGGTAGAAGCATGAGCCGAATGGGTTTCCTCCTCCTCGCATCTCAGGGCTATAGATACCGAAAGTCAAACATGCCCAGCACGCACCCAGCCTGGGCGCCTAGAGGCTCCAGGGTGGGGGGAGGAGAGTATGTCGGCTGAGATGATAGTCCATTTATCCGCTCGGTCGTGTCTCCCTTCTGCGGACTTAAACCGACACCGGCACGGTTTCACCTCCTTAATTATGTCTTCAAATGTTTTTGTACTCAATCGTATGATCTGTGGCGGTGCTTTGCACGGGCAGTGGACAGTCACAGACACCGTGCACAGGTCCATGCTGTATGTTGTCACTGTTGTGTTGTGCGTCTCCTCGCGATGACGCATTCCAAAACATTTGCGCACGTGATATTTTAGACGAAAGAAAACTTTATTTTGACTTCGCGCGTCCCAATGGTCTCATCAAAGATAATTTTAATTTTAATAAAGACCTTTTGGGTCTTACTCGGTCGCATTCTGAGCTTATTTTTATTTTTTTATTTTTTTCCACCAAATGCCAATAAAATAATATGAGTCGCGCATATTTAATAGAGTCGGTCGGCAACCGGAAACCAAAGTTTTTTTTTATTAGGCCTTATAGTGGTGATAAGAAAACCAGATGGAGATTATTCAAGGCTAGTAAGACACTTCAATGATTTACAAAAGGTTAAATGACCATTCCTGACCCCCCCCCCCCCCCCCTGTTCTTCCTGTCAGCTTTTTGGTCTATTATTTTTATAATCCTCTTTCTGCCCACGCTACATCAATATGGCACCCCTTGTCTTCGTTAGTGATCCTTTCCTCTCTCAGTCACCGTGACACGAGGAGCAGCAGTACAGAACAGAGGCAGTAGAGAACGGAGAGGGAGAGAGCGGAGAGGAGAGATGAAAGGGTTAGGGGGATAAAGCATTGTCTGGGACACTGCTGCGCCGACTGAGAACTAATTACACACGGAAGGAGAGAGAGGAGGAAGGCAAGGCAAGGCACACAGACGGAGAGACAGACAGATAAGAGACAGACAGACAGACACTTGATCCTGAGGGAATGTTGCAGCTTTTTCAGGTGCAAACAGATTTAAAATGGTTGTGATGCTTAACAAGCTTAGAGAACCAATTGATCTATACATGAGCAATATTAAAGGGGAACATTTACTATGTCATTAATAATACCTCAGAGCTGTTGTGTGTCGTGTATAAATAAAAAATAAATAAAAGTCCCCCCCCCCCCATTCTGTGTTTCCTAGAACTGGAGGTCTGAAAGAAAATCATTAACATGGTGAATCACGTCTTGACGGTGTCATCAAGATGTTCCAACATGTAATATACTAATGTAATATATGGGTATATCGGCCAATATGACCCTGTCTACCACTCCGCCTTGCGGTGGACTACTTAGTGATAGTTATGGTACCCACACCACTGTGCACTTTATGAGAACTCAGGTTTATCCTCTCTGACTGAGAGAGGCGAGATAAGCATTCGCACCTATTTTTATATAACGCCATTGCTGGGATGCTCCCTGGCTATATTTGTTCCATAATGGATTTGAACAGTAGCACCGCCACCTATCAGACCCGCTCTAGTGATTTCTTAAGGCTCAAGGTTCCTCAGGCCCAGACAGAGTTGGGCTAAGACAAGATGACAGATTCATGGAATGAACTCCAAAACTCCGGGCACCCATTTTGGTGTTGGCATCATGTTATGCTTTAGCTATTGAAAAATAGCAGATCTACAAGCTCATATCGCGCCACCGAGTGGCGCGATACGAGCTTGTAGGTCTTCTATTTTTTGAAAAATCGAAGAACGACTGACATTTTTAGAATCTGATCTCAGGTCAGAATGGGTTCATCAGACCAGTGTGTGTCCCAGTGGAAACCTCGTATGAATCTGATCTCAGGTCAGAATGGGTTAAAACTGAGCTCCCTGCCATCCTTCGGTCAGTTCAAAAGGGACGCTCCAGAATATTTTTCACCGTGATTGCTCCTGCTTCAATTGATTTGTTTTACCGATGGTCGTTCTATATAAAGTTCCTTTGTAATTTACCCTGATTTATAATGTTGTTTGATGTATTGTTTTGTGACTGTGTTTTATGTATTGTAACCTCGGCTATACGTTGAAAATGAGGGCTTGCCCTCAACTGTATTGTGAGTATAAATAAAGGTGAGAAAGGAAAAAAAATGGAGATCAGATATTGGTCATAATTTCAATATTGTGCATCTCTACCAAAGTATGGTTTCAGAGATATGTTGGGGTTGCTCACCCCGCATGCCTCTATAGGGCTAGCCATGATTCATGACTCTCGTATTCATACGAGAGTCATGACGCAACTTCACCCTGGTTTTTGCGAACGC
The DNA here is from genome assembly GCF_964188405.1 of Protomyctophum parallelum. Classification (NCBI taxonomy): domain Eukaryota; kingdom Metazoa; phylum Chordata; class Actinopteri; order Myctophiformes; family Myctophidae; genus Protomyctophum; species Protomyctophum parallelum. Next base: position 10,992,899 of record NC_139716.1, on the reverse strand, counting down.
TACATTTACAAATAATTAAAATATATAAACATTCGCATTTCAAATATAAAGTACTCACAAAGTGTCCCACGGGTGTTAGTTAGTAGCAGCGCCAGCGATTAGAATTTCTGCATCCCGCGTTGTTTAATAAAAAGCATTTTTATCCGAGGTGTTATTTTGCCATTGGCTTTCAACTACGCGCCCCTATCGGTCGGGAGGAGGGTGGCACTCGGTGTGTTCGATATAGGTAGGCTGACCGCCCTGCCAATACAGACTAATAGGCGAGTGCGCTCCCGGTGTGCAACTGTGGATTTCCCAAACGAACCCCGTTTGAAAAAAGTAGCCGGGGAGCTCGGACAAAAATGCTTTTTATTAAACAACGCGGGACGCAGCAATTCTAATCGCTGCTACTAACTAACACCCGTGGGACACTTTGTGAGTACTTTATATTTGAAATCTGAATGTTTATATATACGGAAATCTTGTAAATGCAGCAAGCGGAAAAAACAGGGCAAAGTTACTGCATGACTGTCATGATAATCATCATGGCAGTCATGTTCCAGGGCTACTATAGGGCTAGGCTATACACTCCACCATACCGCCACAACACGACAGGAAATGTCACAGCGTGAACGGCTGGGCCCTCGGGGTACCTCAGAGGGCAGGTCACCACACAGCAGGGCCACTTAGTCCCCGCTGAAGACATCATTAGTCAGCATTTGGCTTAATTAACCAGCAGCAGAGACAAGCCAGTGAAGTGTATATATATTATAAATACAATTCCAGACACACTGGTAACCAATACACGCACACACACAGCACAGTCTGGTTGGTTTATTAACCACTGAAACCCTTACGTCAGATCGGCAGGCGCTCAAAGTGGGGTCCAGGGACGCTCAGGGTACCTTTAGGAGGCTTTACACTTTTGTAACGGAGAGAGTGTACAAATCGAACCAAATGGACCCTTACGGGTCTATTTGGTTCTGAAGGTCTGGAGGGAACTATAGCCTGGAATGCCTTGCATGGGATGGAACTCACACCATGAGAATTGACATGAAGCAGAATCAATTTGTAGCTCTACAGTGGAGTCAGTACTGCGGTATGGACCCTCACAGTGGAGTCAGTGCTGCTGTATGGACCCTCACAGTCAGTCAGTACTGCTGTATTATGAAACAAAGTTCAAATATGGTGTAGAAGTTACATGGTGCTGATTGAATTAAGAATTAAAAATGTCGGTGCGAGATGTCTGCCCGACGACACGTGTAATGAAATGTGAGAATGGGTCAGAGTCAGGGCTCGACGGTGCTCGCATTTGCGACTAAAAATATCTCTCCGTGCGACTTGTAAAATTAAATTTGTCGCACAAGGTGCGACTACAGGATTTGACCAATTCAATCGTGATAAAGACAAGTCTCTGTCTACAGCAAGTGCACATTCTATAGTCGCGGTTCTATACCTAAATTTATATTTCTGAACGGCGGTGTCGTTCGCCAAAAAGAGAAGAGCTACAAGCTACACAACGTGTCGAGGCTCAATGCGGTGTTCATTTGAAGATCTGTCCCCTTTGGTCCCACCGCCCCGCCCCTCCCCTCCCCTCTCTGTGTTGCTGCTCCGTGCTCCGTGCTCTTCCCAGCAGCGGCAGACAGAAAATAAGTCAGAGCGAACTCAGCGGGATAGCATTAGCATGATAGCACGGAGTCAGAAGGAATTGCTTGGACCCCGACACGGCGACACGTTATTTGCAAAGTCTGTTTGTAATGCTCAAAGTTCAAACGGAACTTACTTTTAACCAAACGCGGGTGAAACAGCGTGCAGCCGTGCACGCACGCGCGCACACACACACACGGAGTGGACGGATTGATGTTCATCAAAAACAACGCTTGCTTAGCGTTTGCTTACAAAAGCGTGTGCCCAGCATAAATGATAATGCGAATGACCGAACTGGCTGGATTACCGTATTAATATCAGTCAGTCAGTCAAAGCCAAGGAGAATGTTACAATACTAATTCACCATCGAGCAGCCTCTGCACTGTCACACTAACATGATAGAAAACAGCAGGATAAAAACGGATAGCCTGTCTATCCATCCATGAGCAACATATTATCTATCTAGCTCTGGTCCATAGCTCTAATGTGTTGCACGTATTAGGAGGTATGGAACAGAGCTACTATCGATCTATCTACAAAGTATTAGCATAAAACAAATTGATTATATAGATTATATGAAAACAAACATAACAATGATATCATGATGAATATCACTATTTTGTGATAATTGCTGAAAAGATAGTGATATCAAAATATTTTGACATATTATTTTCCACCCCTTAAGTGAGGGGCGCTCTTGTCATCATACATCATCAGATATCATCTCATACTGGCCAATCAGAATGCCTGTTGCCTGTGATTGGTTAGCTGATTTGCTCGTTTACATATGACATACATTTTCCCTTCAATGTCAATGGCGTTTAATTTATGTCATATTTAGCAGAATTTTGACGTAATTTCTCTGTCGATTGTCAATGGCTCATTTTGAGTTGTGTGGGGACAAAGGCTGTATATAGGAGGGGCTAGCGCCCCTTAACCCATTCTGACCGGGCACCCATTTTGGTGTCAGCATCGTGTCGTGCTTTAGCTATTTAAAAATAGCAGATCTACAAGCTCATATCGCGCCACCGAGTGGCGCGATACGAGCTTGTAGGTCTGCTATTTTTTGAAAAATCGAAGAACGACTGACATTTTTTTAGAATCTGATCTCAGGTCAGAATGGGTTCGTCAGACCAGCGTGTGTCCAGTAGAAACCTGGTATGAATCTGATCTCAGGTCAGAATGGGTTAAAAATACATCATTTTAGCTCCTAAAATAATTTGTGTGCTACTAGATTATTTCAACTTGGGCGCACACGTGCTACTAGAAAAATGCTAAGCGTCGAGCCCTGGTCATAGTTATAGACTGATTGCTGTGGGCTGTGATGAGAATGGGTCAGAGTTATAGACTGATTGCTGTGGGCTGTGATGCTGATGAAGCCAGCTAGGGCTGTGCTGGCACACAGCGTAGCTCTCGTCTCTCACTGCGCTAATGGCCAATTTATAGTTGCTTGCGTGCCGTGTCAACTTTTGCCTCAGCAGACTTTCCACCTCAGAGGAAAGCCTGGTCTGTGTTCCAAAATTGCCTGTGACTAGAAAAAGTGCCCTTCTGGGCACAGGTCTCCACCAGGAGGATAGAAGCGTGTGTGTGTGATGTTTGACAAAATGATTAGGAGTAATATAAACATGTTTTTTTTCTATTTTCTTTGCAACAACTTTCTTCATTTTGTTGAGGATTACTCATAGCATCTCTAGAGGATAGAATTCTGGCTGAGCAGGACATTGTACAAAACGGGCTACTCCTGAAAACTTTGGAAGGCAATCTTAGCCAATCAGTGTAGAATCTGAGAAATCCAACAGGCTCGTCTTGAATTGATCACATGACTACAGAGATCATGTGTACCGATTTGCGTGAGATTTGGATGAAATCTGCGCGACTAACATAAACAATGTTTTCCTAGAAATCGGCCTCATGGTGGCGCTATAACCGGCAGATGTGGAGGGAAAAATAAATTGTGGCATATCATCCTCGGCCTAGTGTAAATGTGCGTGCATAATTTCACGGAAATTGCACACTGCGTCTGTGATTTGTGGCATTTTGTTCGAAACGGACCAATCATGTGAGCTTTGGAAGCCAATCTTAGCCAATCAGGATGGAAGATGGGGAAATGGTGCAGATCCGTGTTGATCACATGACTATGGAGATAGTGTATACCGAAATGCGTGATGTATGGAGACAATGTCTACGAGTAATCTACAGAAATGTGTTTTGCCTAAGTCGGCCTCATGGTGGCGCTATAACAGGTCGTTGGGGAATATTTGGGGCAGAGGTTCGTCGTTGGCATCCAGGGAGTGTGTGTGCCTTCGGCCTGATGGAGACAATAAAAACCTTTAACCCATTCTGACCGGGCACCCATTTTGGTGTCAGCATCATGTTATGCTTTAGCTATTGAAAAATAGCAGATCTACAAGCTCGTATCGCGCCACCGAGTGGCGCGATACGAGCTTGTAGGTCTGCTATTTTTTGAAAAATAGAAGAACGACTGACATTTTTAGAATCTGATCTCAGGTCAGAATGGGTTAATCAGACCCAGTGTGTGTCCAGTGGAAACCTCGTATGAATCTGAACTCAGGTCAGAATGGGTGAAGGTATACATACAGTACGCCTTCTCATGTCAAGTGTCATTTCCATATATTGAGCTCTTTGTGTTGTTGACATCATCCAAAATGCCCCCCCCCCCCCCCCCCCCCTGTAGATGAGACAGAAAATCATAAAACGTGAAAAACTATCGCTAGTCACGTTAGAATTAATCATACCTCCCGTTGTGGTCTAATTACTCAGTCATACCTAAAGCTAGCTGGTCCTAGATTGGCTGTGCTGCTTTCTATTTGTTTCTCTGGTTTGATGACCCATGGTACTTTACCTGACTCCATGTTGTCTGTTGTTCTAGTCCCTGTGATAAAAGACAAGTCAGGGAAAGTTGGTAGTATTGATAACTACCGGCCTATAGCGCTTGCAAGCATTTTGTCCAAAGTATTAGAAAAACTACTTCTGGACAGATTAAGTATGTATATAACCACCACTGACAATCAGTTTGGCTTCAAGCCTAAACATAGTACTGATATGTGTATATATGCTCTCAAAGAAGCAGTAGAGACATATAGAAAGCAGGGTTCTACTATGTTTGTTGGTCTTATTGATGCTTCCCGTGCTTTTGATCTTATTCATCATTATAAGCTTTTTAATAAGCTCAAGCTTAGGGGTGTGCCCAGTAATTTAATACGTATATTGGTCTACTGGTATGCCAACCAGCAAATGCAGGTCAAATGGGGCAACACCCTATCTGCCCCCTTTCGGGTGGGCAATGGCGTCAGACAGGGGGGGATTTTATCCCCAGCCCTCTTTAATTTATATATGGACGGCCTATCAAAGCAGCTAGAAGAGTGCAATACTGGGTGTATGATTGGTGATACTCTAATTAACCACTTTATGTACGCGGACGACCTGAGCTTAATATCCCCTAGTAGCAGCGGATTCCAACATCTGCTCAATATCTGCTCTAATTATGGGCTGGACTTTAATATTAAGTATAATGCTAAGAAGAGCATGGTCCTGATATGTAGAACGAAGGATGACTCGGAGCTCAGGTTCCCACATTTTTACCTGTCTGGTCTGACTGTAAATGTAGCTAAAAGTGCTAAATATCTTGGTCACATCATCACAGATACACTAGATGATGATGAAGATATGTATAGACCGAGGAGAATGCTTTATGTGCAAGCAAACATGCTGGTTCGCAAATTTCACCACTGTACAACTGATGTTAAGGTTAACCTGTTTAGAGCGTACTGCACCCCCCTCTATACTGCCCCATTGTGGGTGAACTTTAAAAAGGAGAGCTTGCGCAAGCTGCAAGTAGCCTACAATGACTGTCTGCGCATTCTACTCAAGAAACCCAGGAGCACTAGAGCTAGTGCACTATTCTGTACACTAGGACTCACCACCTTCATGGCCCTCTTGAGGAACCTTACCTACAAATTCATGTGTAGACTGGACCGCTCCTTGAATGGATTAATACGGCTGATGACAGACCCTCTCTGTAGCTCTGTCAGGTTCACATCCACCATCAGAGGACGCTGGCACGAGTGCCTCTTTTGATTTGTTCCCTGAGGGGCTGGATAACTTATTTTTATTTTATTTTATTATTTTACCTTTTTCTATGTATTGTATGTTTTTACCCTGTGGGCCATGAGCCTGTAATAAAGTTTATATATATACTGGTGCTCATTAACCAACACATAGGTACATAGGTGAACACGGACATTGCTGTTCCTTGGAGTGGTTGCACCACTCAAAAAACACACAAACACACTGCACACACAAATGTGCATATACAGATGCGCCATTTTAGAACTCCACATGTCATACCATTGGCAAGACAGTGGTTTGTCAGTAAATAGTCAGGACATTGTCAGACAGTGAGAAAGGAGGGGCATTTGCAACTGTGTTATATGTAAATGCTATTCAGATTATTTTTGACAGTGGAAAGAAGTGTCGCAAAAGGGACAGTGGGACACTTTGTTTTCAGTAACAAAAGAAAAGATTTAGCAAGACTAAACAGTGAAAAGAACCTTGGGGGAAAATAAGTATTTCCAGAGAAAATGCAGGAAAAGTACAGGAAAGACTGAAGTGTTGGAATGGCAGATCTGTAGGATGACGTGCATGCTTTTGTCCATCTGGTTTAATTGCATGTTATTGTAATCTCCTACGCCACTGGAAATTAGAGAGACTTCATCCTTCAAGTTTGGAATGGAAACGGTGAATATCCCATTCTGACCGGGCACCCATTTTGGTGTCAGCATCGTGTCGTGCTTTAGCCATTTAAAAATAGCAGATCTACAAGCTCATATCGCGCCACCGAGTGGCGCGATACGAGCTTGTAGGTCTGCTATTTTTGAAAAACCTAAGACACTTTTAGAATCTGATCTCGGGTCAGAATGGGTTAATAATGAAACTGTCAGGATGTAGAGGACATTTTTAGAATCTGATCTCAGGTCAGAATGGGATATGACAGCCTAGCGCTAGATCAGATGCAGAACATGGCACGATGTGCACACACACTACAATTTGCATATAGTGATAATAAGACAGATCTACGTGAGGTACAGTAACTGTTTCACACAGACTGATCGCACAGGGGAATTCATTTGAAACGGAGATGAATTATGTATCCCTGTAGTTCAGCAAATTAATGCTAATATGCTTGTATATCTCTGCTGTCTCTCTTTGTTTTGAGCTTGCAAGATTGGCTATTTTCAAATGGCCGGAAATGTATATAGGGGCTGAAGTGGTTTGTTTGTGTGTGCACGTGCGTGCGTGCGTGCGTGTTACTTTACAAGAAGTAAAGTGGATACCGACTGTATCCACTGAGCCGTTCACAGACGTGTCATAGCAGGATAAAGACCTCTGCAGATAACTGAATTAGCAACGAGTACGTTTCATCTATGGATGCCAAACAGCGAGCGCTGACAGCAGTCAATAGAGTTGTCAATGCCAGAAGGGATGCCCCTCAACCACCTCTCCTTCCGGTTGTCGGCTCCTCAGAGTCGTCGTTGTCAGTGTCTAAGTAGGAAGTTCCATTGATTCGAGTATTCACCGTGCACTGCCGATCGTTGTATGTGTCCGTTTTCCTTTAGCAATAATGTTAACCAGTGAGATGATGTTCATAGTTCCTCCAGTCCGCCACTCTGACAGAAATCAATTTGAGAATAAAAGTACTCTGATGTCTACTTTGTTGCTCTTTATTTTTATTAAAAATGCTTACAGTTTGTGTAAAAAAAGAAAAGTCAAAATGTTAAAAAAACACTTTAGGACTTACCGATATGGAATTTGTATGGCTGCATTTTGAATTATAAATAATTTCTTCTGTCGGCGCTCCAGACCTTTTAATTATATGAAAAACAGTTCAAATCTACTAAAAAGTCTACTATTTTTCAAGTAAAAAAACTTTTATGAGCCAATGAAAATAGCAGTTTTATGAAAATTATCCTTCTGCCCGTAACACATATAATATGCAGAGTCACATGTTTATGACACTTTACAGAATGATAGAGGGTCATGCCAAATAGCGCTGAAACCAGTCTTAATCCAGTTGGCATAAGGGGGGGCGCTATAGCGATCGTATGAAAATGAAACATTTGAACAGGCATAACTCATGCCTCGTTTGGCCAAAAGCCATGGAACTTATTTCCACATATTCCTTGACTGATGGGGAACACATCTGTCACTTTGACTAGTAAGCTGAAGCTCCGCCGTCAGATTTTTTCCGCCATGTTGAGTAATTTGAAAAACGTTCTACAAAACAGAGAAGTTTGTACGTGAAAATGTGGAAAACGCAAGCAGTGATAACAAGCACGTTCAACAGGCATAACTCATGCCTCATCTGTCCGTCTGTATGTACAGTATGGGGTATGAACAGCTGCAATACCGCTGGGTAACCTGAAGTGGCACTGTTGAGCAGCCTAAAAAGGGGCCAGTCACACTGAGCACTGTAACTATACTGTAACTGCAGCCAGCCAGCAGTGTTGTTAAAGGGTAAGACCACTTTTTTTGAGGTTTGGGTTGTGTAGTTACTTTGCCATGATGCAACTCCAAATGTGGACAAGAAATAAAAAATTACTGCTCCAGTGATTAGAAATTGATAATTCAAAATATGATCCTCATTGACTTACATTGAAGCTAAAACAGCTCTCAAAGTCACTCTTTTAGTACGTAAACAAACACAAACAAAGTTGATTCAGACAATATAGAGCATCACCAAAACTCATGTGGTTTTATTTTTTCATATTTTGTTTTGATTCCTGTTGATTTTACTATTTGAAGATCTGGATCCGGATCCACGGATCCAGTCCGGGTTTTCTTCCCAATAAAATGGACAAATCAACAGGAAGATAACATTTTTATGAAAAAATAAAACCACATGAGTTTTGGTGATGCTCTATATTGTCTGAATCAACATTGTTTGTGTTTGTTTACATACTAAAAGAGTGACTTTGAGAGCTGTTTTAGCTACAATGTAAGTCAATGAGGGGCATATTTTGAATTATCAATTTCTAATCACTGGAGCAGTTATTTTTTATATTTGGAGTTGCATCATGGCAAAGTAACTACACAACCCAAACGTCAAAAAAAGTGGTCTTACCCTTTAAGCGGCCTGCACCGCTCAGTTCACACACGTGTGATTTTTCTTATTGCTTGGTCCCATCTTATCGCTGCTTGCAGCGATATTTACTTTTATTTTTTTATTTTTTTTACTTTTTTGTATCTGATCAAAAGAAAATTCGGAAATAGTGAAAATAACAGATCTACAAGTTTGGCTACAAAGTAGCGTATTCATTGTGTGTGTGTGTGTGTGTGTGTGTGTGTGTGTGTGTGTGTGTGTGTGTGTGTGTATATATATATATATATATATATATATATATATATAGTAAATATGGTATATATTTAGTATATGGTATTATATACTCTATAATATAGATGTTTATGTCACTCTAACCACTTTTCTGAAAGACGTGTCAGCTTAGCCGTACAACACATCTGTCAGGGCAGGCGTGAAATCGCTGTCATTCTCCCTCACCTCGCACATTTCCATCCGTCTCTCCAACCCCCCCCCCCCCCCCCCGATGCGGGCTCATTCTTCAAGATAGGAATTGTCGGCGCTGGTCGCAAATAATTAGTGATGGACAAAGTACTCACGTTTTTTTTTTACTTAAGTAAAAGTATCTATCAATACTGCAATGTACTGTTAGAAATACTACTAGTAAAAGTCTGGAATTACAAATGTACTTGTAGAAAATACTTGTGCAGAATGGTCTCATTTCAAGTTTTCAAAAAGCATAAACATATTTAGAAAATTGCAGATCTAGAAGCTCGTGATGCGACGCTTGTAGATTGGCTATTTTCAAATGGTCGAAATGAAGTCGTTAATGTCTGTGTTGTAAGAACAATTTAAATCTATAAAGTAACTAGTAGGCCTAACTAATGTTTTCAAATAAATGTAGTGGAGTAAAAAACTACAATAATTGGATCCTTGGTATTGTGAAGTAGAAGTAAAAGTATTGGGAATTAAAATCACTCTAAAGTACAAACACCTCCAAATTGTACTCTTAGCATGGACCGGTATTGAAGTAAATGTACTTGGTTACTTTCCACCACTGCCGAGGTGTGGTCATATTTCAAGATAGGAATCGTCAGCGCCAGTCGCAATGCATCAGTGTAGGGATTTCAGCCAAGCGACCCCCCCCCACACACACACACACACACGCATTTGCTCCTTTTACAAACAGTCCATAAAATAGGGAGTTGTATGATTCATCAGTGCCAGAGTCTTTCTGGCTGAACCCAGAGCCATTATCCGTCCTGATCCATCAGTGGTTATACGGTAGGTGGACAAAGTACTGGACCAGTGTATGCGGTAGGGTTGGGTGACGATACGAATACATCGTCAATCGCGAATATACGAATCCAATCGCCGAATATTTTTATTAGGCGATTTCTCGGGACGATTTAGCCCAATTAACCTGTAGTGTGAGCAACATGTGAATCAATTTGGCCCTATAGTAACAGCGGCCGGGTGGAAATCCCCTCCTCCCGAGTCCCGTTATAATGTATGCTCCCACAGTCCCCGCACTCAGCAGCATCGGGCACCGGGGCACGGCACTTACGGCAGCCGCCAGCCAGAGTAAAGGCTGGGAGCCTGGGAGCTGAGGGAGGCTGTAGCCTACATGTTGTTTAAGCTCCGGAGTCCAGACCCATGCAGTTTAATGATATACAGTCACAACAGAATGCACACTGCTGTCTCGTGTCTCATCACAATCCCAATGCGCCACCCGTGAAGTCGGGGGGGAAAATAAAAAAACTGTCTACTAGTGTTAGTGTATAGGCTCGGGGATCATAATAGCGCTTAGCATTAGCTTAGCGTGTAGCCCCTACTGGTGCTGCAACCCACTGATTGAACTTCATCTCCGCCTGTAATCTAAGTTATTTTTATTGACAACGTGAACGAACACCGACACCAGCGCTGCAAAAATAGACAGATCTACAAGCTCTCAACGCGTAGCGAACGGCACTGCAAAAACAGGCAGGACGCGATGCCTTGAGAGCTTGTAGATCAGCAGCAGCCCGGCCGCAGCAGCTTGTGGGCTACGCGCCGAGCCTCCGACTGACCGGTGCGGGGAGTCAAGGGAGCAAGTTACCCTGGCTGCGCAGCAGAAACAGACTGATCTACAAGCTCTCAATGCCTAGCGAACGGAGCTGCGAAAACAGGCAGGACGCGGCGCCTTGAGAGCTTGTAGATCTGGCTTTTTTGCGACCTGCAGTGAGCTGTTCTCACTTTACTTTTATGACACGAATACATCGTTAATCGGCGAATATTTGTCAGACGATGGGCGGTTGAAAAAAATTGGCATATCGCCCAATCTTAGTATGCGGATCAGGTCTAGGAGAGCAAGGCAAAAGGAAGTGAACTCATACTGTAGGCCACATTAACTCAACCCATTCTAACTGTGTATTTGTTTGTTTAACTGTATGTAATGTTTTATTTTCGTTTTATTTTTAGTTTTGTCATTATTTTTGTTCTGTATTTATTGTCAAATCATTTTGTTATACGTTTTTGTTTGTATTTGTGCTGCCATGGGGATGTGGGGGGGGAAATATATGTAAATTGTTCTGAATATACTTATTTGTACGAAAATGTAAGAAAATCAATAAACATATGTTTAAAAAAAAAAAACTCAACCCATTCTGACCCGAGATCAGGTTCTAAAAAATGTCTTCTACATCCTGACAGTTTTCTGAAAAAAGCCATGTTTCTATGTCAGTCGTTCTTCGATTTCCCAAAAATAGCAGACCTACAAGCTCGTAGCGCGCCACTCGGTGGCGCGCTATGAGCTTGTAGGTCTGCTATTTTTCAATAGCTAAAGCATAACCAAAAGGGGATTAAATGGACACATTTCTGCATGGGGGTATTTGTAGTACTCGAGTCCGGTCTCGAGTACTACATTTTCATTCTCTCGTCTTCGGTGTCGCACGTATAATAATTTGACTCTGTCTTGACTCTGCCTCGGGAGTTGCTGAAACAACAGCGATTGCCGTGACAACAACTACGATCGTCTCGTTGTCTGCTCCTCTGTTTAAAGTGCATTGTCTTTCTAGATAGAGCATTGACAGTCCAAGTCCTGTGCTTTCATCTAGAAATGCATTTACCTTAAGTAATTCTAGGTGTCTATATACGCCTAGAATTGCGTGGTTGGTTGGTACACAAAATGTGTGCAGGTTGGTAGCTCTGCTTAAGCATCGTCACAGTCAGAGAAAAATCACACCTGTGTGAACTGAGTGGTGCAACTCCTCTCCCCCCCCCCCTCTCTCTCACATTAGCAGGCAACAGTACAGCACTATCTCTCTCTCCGTTTCTGGCACAACAGCGCCCCTACTGGTACTAATAGTCATACTCGTGCTCATTAACGTCACATACAGGCGTCAACATAGGCGGACACGGACATTGCTGTTCCTTGGGAGTGGTTGCACCACTCAAAAAAGACGAACCCTACCTAGGGGGGTGTCAATCACCATCGTTGACACTTTGAATAGACACTCTCTCTCTCTCTCTCAGAAGTTGATTTGACCGTTGTTCTCACTCGCACTGTGTTGATGGCTCGTTAGTATTAACGGCCAATGCCACTCGTCTCATTGATTGACTATTTTGCTAATTCAAATTTGTATGAGCCTCCATTGGACCCCGGAATTTTCCCCCAGGGGTACACTTTTTTTTTTTTTTTAATCGACCTGTCCATCAATACAAAATATTATCTGTTGCAAATGTTGTCATCCGAATGCATTATTGCAGTGGTTTTGCACTGTTGTTCAAAAAAAAAAAAAAAAAAAAAAAAACCTACTTTAAAAAAAACAAATTATTTTGAATTTGAATCCTGAACAGCAACAGTTTTGGACATACGAGGTTTCCCAACAGACAGTGAGGATATGCTTTATATTTTGTGACCAATTCAAGTTCATGCACATAATACTATACGAGAAAATCCGATAATGCCCATCCCTCCCCTGAGTGGTAAACCACTCACAGCCAGTTCTCTGTTCAACACTGTGCCTCTTTATGAATTGCATTTTTATAGCGCTTTTCCAAGTGCTCAAAGCGCTTTACAAATGGTTCATTCATTTCATTCATTGGGGAGGTGAAGCGGCGAACAGTCGACGCCAGCGTCCTCACTTCCCCACATTCACACCCCAATGGTGGCGAGCTCACACCGACCGACTCATTGGAGGCAACGTAGGGTTCAGTGTCTTGCCCAAGGACACTTCGACATGTTTGTGGACAGACAGGAGGAGGAGCCGGGATTAGAACCGCCGACCCCATGGGTCATTGGACGACCTGCTCTACCTCCTGAGCCACGGCCGTATTCGTGTGGAATTCATGGATACTTATTGCCAACTCCTCATCTTCTTCACTCAGTACCTTTAACCCATTTAGACCTGACACTAGATTCTAGAAAGTTTTTTCAGTTTTCTGAAAAACCAACGTTCAACCTTTTTCATGTCAAGGAATTTGGCTGCAGACCCAGGGACCCCCCCCCCTCCCCCCAGAAGCAAAGATTTGAGTTAAAAAAAAAGTTCACTGGGCGCTATGAGCTTGTAGATCTGCTACGTATGTTTGAAAAATCAATCTTGAACATTCAAGATTTTTCAAAAATAGAAGCCAATACAAGCTCATAGCGCAGCACTCGGTGCCGCACTATGAGCTTGTAGATCTGACATTTTTCAATAGCTGAAGTATCTGACCTGAGATCAGATTCTAAAAATGTCTATTACATCCTGACAGTTTAATTATTAACCCATTCTGACCTAAGATCAGATTCTAAAAGTGTCTTCGATTTTTCAAAAATAGCAGACCTACAAGCTCGTATCGCGCCACTCGGTGGCGCAATATGAGCTTGTAGATCTGCTATTTTTCAATAGCTAAAGCATAACATGATGCCAACACCAAAATGGGTGCCCGGTCAGAATGGGTTAAAACACCAAAAACGGTTCCCGGCCCTGAATAGGTTAAACATAGATTGAGGGCCAGCCTGGTGAATCCAGGGCAGATGCAAAGACACAGTCAACCATTCAGTTTCCATTTTAACCCATTCTGACCTGAGATCAGATTCATACGAGGTTTTCCACTGGACACACACTGGTCCGATTAAACCCATTCTGACCTGAGATCAGATTTAAAAAAGTCAGTCGTTCTTCGATTTTTCAAAATAGCAGACCTACAAGCTTGTAGATCTAATCGACAAGATACAAATATACATCCCCACGTCTGTAAGCTGCTGCAAAAGCTACACGGCTACAAAAAGGTTTTAACTTAAGATATACAAACGATACAAAGCTACAAATATGCTGCGTGTAGCCTTGAATCTTTCTATCTTTTCATTTCCCCCCATCTGAACGCAGCACAAGATTCCACGCAGGGCTGAGCTCAGTTGGAGGCCATTCATTTATGTTCCACAGACAGTCTGATTCAGGGTTTCGTTCCAGCGCCGCGGCTCTGCACCATCTGATCCCAGTCATTAGTGCAGATCTCTGTGGTTTGAAGGTGATTAATTAACGGAATCACCTGGTGCGGTGTGTTGGGGGCTGCACCATTAAACAGGAGCAGTTATTTCCACAGAAGCCATTTTAACCCATTAAAGTAATCCTGACCTAGAGTTTAGGGGGAAAAAATCTTTTTTCATAAAGCCAGCAATGTGTTAAACACCCAAATGTTGTCTCCGTGACACCTCTAGGGACCCCCAGTCTGCCTTCAAAGATTTTCCTAGAAGCTTGTTCATTGGTCCTTATTGGTTAGTCATTTGCGAAAACAGACTTACGTACGTGGCCGGTTAACAGTGAGTTAGGATTTAGTAATAGTCGGAGACAACGCGACCAACGCCATGTCGGACAGTGGCTGACAACGTCGTCTCAGCTCCAGTAGAGCCTACTGGGCTCCATTAATTGAGCTTGATAAGGGTTGATAATGCTGAAATCCACTAATAGTTTGCAGTGTGACTACTTTCGTTCCCCGGGAAAACCGCAGCAAGCCTACAGCAGGGTAGAATAACAGAATAGCACATTATCCCATTCTGACCGGGCACCCATTTTGGTGTCGGCATCATGTTATGCTTAAGCTATTTAAAAATAGCAGATCTACAAGCTCATATCGCGCCACCGAGTGGCGCGATACGAGCTTGTAGGTCTGCTATTTTTGAAAAATCGAAGAGCGACTGACATTTCTAGAATCTGATCTCAGGTCAGAATGGGTTCATCAGACCAGTGTGTGTCCGGCGGAAACCTCGTTATGAATCTGATCTCAGGTCAGAATGGGTTATAGGATAGAATGTAAACCCCCCTGTGGGAGAAGGAGCGAGAGTGACGGCGCAAAGACGAGAGAGTGCATGTCCTAAAAATTAATTTAGGGTGAAAGGAATCGGATTCTGCGGCGTCAGGTTTAATATTCACACAAATTGAGTCTCCTTCTTTGGGCGTACGTGGCGCCGCCGCGGCAGAATGAATAAGGTCGTAATCGAATCCTGTCGAGGACACAATCGAATCAGGGCCAAAGGGATGTGATGCGATTGGCGCAGGCAGCCGCTCCGTGACGCGCGGCGGGGTTCCTCTGTGGTCCGTCTATGCGTGCGGTCAGAGAGGGCCGTCACACCAGTCTCTCAACCACTTAAACCATTCTGACCTGAGATCAGATTCTAAAAATGTCTGTTTGAAAATGACAGTTTTCTGAAAAAGCTGTGTTTCTAAGTCAGTCGTTCTTCGATTTTTCAAAAATAGCAGACCTACATAAGCTCGTAGCGCGCCACTCGGTGGCGCGCTACGAGCTTATGTAGGGCTCAGGGCTCTGTTCTAGTGTCCTGTGGCTGTTTCCATCTACAAGCTCACAATGCCATGACTAGAGAGCTTGTAGATCTGCCATTTTCCTGCTAAAGCTTTCCGCAGGATACCGATATAATTATGTACTACACCTGCCGCAACATTTAACAATGTAGGCATTCGGGGGCACGGTGGCACAGTTGGTAGTGCTGTCGCCTCACAGCTAGAAGGTCCTGGGTTCGATTCCCGCTCGGGACGCTGTGGGTGCTGGCGGCGTGTTTCCTCCTCCGCGTCATCAGTGCCCATACCTGAAGCCGGGGTTGGCGAAAGGGCCTTTCTGTGTGGAGTTTGCATGTTCTCCCCGTGTCCCCTATAGGGTAGGTACCCTCACAAAAAACATGCAGTAATCCTGGTCTCTATAAAACTGCCTCCCCCTGGCCAGCCGGGGCGCCTGATGGAGGGGAAAGGAACTGGTTGGAATAACGTGTTCCTTCCACGCGCTACGTCCAACCAGGGAAACTCCCCCCTGTCAGGTGTAAAGGAGCAACTTGGACACTCAGGCATGAAGGAAGCATGAGTTCAAGTCCGTTGCTCTCCCCTTGTCCCCCATATATGGGGACTAGGTTGGCGGAGGGTGTGTAGAGCCCAGGATCACATTAGATGATTGACACAGGGGTGAAAAATGGGTTACAAAATCGTGGGATAAAAAATATTAAAAAAAAAAAAAAAAAAAAACAATGTAGGCATTCAGCACAGTGTTAATTTTGTCAACAAAAAATCTGGCGAAAAATGTCCTATATATATATATATATATATATATATATATATATTCTAAATATAATTGACAATTTTGCCAACGAAATTAGAACTAAAAGACAAGTAATTGTATGCTTGGTTTAGGGCTGAGTGTCGACTAGGATTCGACTAGGATTCGACTAGGATTGTCATTAGTTTAGTTAGTTTTAGTTAGTTAGTAAAAATAGTGTTGTTGTGGGGGCTGGTGAAAGTTCCAGGTACTGTCAGTGTGTGTGATATTAAATGTGAGCTTAGTTTACCATAATCACAGGCATCCGTAATCATATTATTTCATCATATTCAAGGGCCTTTATTGGAGAGAAATGAAACTCCATTCACTGTACTGCAGAGGAGTGTGTACAGCTCGTTAACCCATTCTGAACGGGCACCCATTTTGGTGTTAGCATCATGTCATGCTTTAGCTATTGAAAAATAGCAGATCTACAAGCTCATAGCGCGCCACCGAGTGGCGCGCTACGAGCTTGTAGGTCTGCTATTTTTGAAAAATCAAAGAACGACTGACATTTTTAGAATCTGATCTCAGGTCAGAATGGGTTAATCAGACCAGTGTGTCCCCACTGGAAACCTCGTATGAATCTGATCTCAGGTCAGAATTGGGTTATTGTGTCAAGGAAGGCAATTATGTTTCTGCAACTTTCAAACAGGTCTTCTACATGTATTCTAACTAATAAAATAACATTTAACAACTGTCAAACAGGTCTTCTACATGTATTCTAACTAATAAAATAACATTTAACAACTGTCAAACAGGTCTTCTACATGTATTCTAACTAATAAAATAACATTTAACAACTTTCAAACAGGTCTTCTACATGTATTCTAACTAATAAAATAACATTTAACAACTTTCAAACAGGTCTTCTACATGTATTCTAACTAATAAAATAACATTTAACAACTGTCAAACAGGTTTTCTACATGTATTCTAACAATACAATAAGACATCGTGGCACTCAGCATGTCAGCCTATAATTTGGCTCTTGGGGGAAAACTAATTGGGGGAACCCTGCAACAGAGAATCATTCCATTTGGGCTGTGGGGGGTGCTTAATGTCTGATTTAACATATACTTGATTGGTTTCTCCCGATAAATCATGATATATATATATAACCTACTTTTTTAATATGTGTTTAGTATAACTAATTAGGCCAATATCTAAGTTGAATCATGCAAAAGATTATAATGGACTATCGACACTAAGGGCCGATTCATGCTCAGTTCCTCCAGCAGTACATTAACGCGTACCATAATGACTCGCTACACAAACCGAAAAAAAACAAACACATAGCTGACTTGAGCTCTTGATGCTCGGGGGGGGCCCACGGAGCCTGCATGGCACTTTAACCCATTCTGACCCGAGATCAGATTCATACGAGGTTTCCACTGGACACACACGCTGGTCTGACGAACCCATTCTGACCTGAGATCAGATTCTAAAAAATTCTAAAAAATCATTTTTTCAAAAAATAGCAGACCTACAAGCTCGTATCGCGCCACTCGGTGGCGCGATATGAGCTTGTAGATCTGCTATTTTTAAATAGCTAAAGCATAACATGATGCCAACACCAAAATGGGTGCCCGCCGGTCAGAATGGGTTAACAAAACGCTGTTTATCTCCGCCTCTACAGCAAAGAGCCCAGAACGGGCGAGATAACAGCTGCTACAATCACAGTGTTGAAAAAGATGACATGGAGAGATGTAGATTCATGAATGAACGCTTCACGCTGCGAGGGATTTGTCGAAAGTGTTCATTTTAAACATTCTTTGCTTCAGGGGGTTTTTTTTTCTCTGTGGTAAACACTATACGAGCATCTGGCAGAAGGTACTGTACGTCGAGATCTCAACTGGATTTTGGTCGCTGAGCTATAGGACACTCAACTACATTTTCATAGTATTTAATAGGGGTGTAACGATACATTTTAACGGGGATACGATACGACGTACGTATCGCGATACATTGACGATACGATACGTTGACGATGTTGGTTCATTCATGGCAATACGATATGATTCAATGATTTAAGGGAAAATGCATGGATAGTATCATAGTACTACTTAGTATCACTACAATTGATTATTTGCATTACAGAACGATTCAATGCCAATTATTTGCACTGCAAAACGATACGATACAAAGTCAAACGGTATGATATCTTGCTGTATCAACATGTTGCTGCTCACAATGTGTCGCAGCTTGTAGATCGGAGTGGTTAATGTATGGTTTGTAATATAATAACTAGGGCCGGGACTAATTGCGATTAATTTAGATTAATTTACTACAGAAGAATTAATCGCGATTAACTACAGATAAATTAATCGCACCTTTTTTTTCACCGCGGAACGTTTCTCACTGGGCGCTTTTCTATAGTACTGAAAACTGGAAATAATAAAAAGTCACCCCATTTTGTGTTGCCTAGAACTGACAAAAAACAGTAACAATATGAAGTAAGTACAGCTTTGTGATGTCACTGAGATGTACTTGTTACTGTTACAAATTATTTTTCAGACCTCCAGTTCTAGGCAACACAGAATGGGGTGACTTTTTATTATTATTTCCACAACAGGTATATTAATGACAGTAAAATGTTGAAAATGAGTGTTATCCTGTAGTCACTATTCGTTGATTCACTGGGATACCAAAAAACATTAAAAAAAAAAAGGTTTCTCGCTGTTCTCGGGTTGAATATTGATATGCGATTAAAATGTGATTAATCTAGATTAATTAATCGCAAAGCCTCTGATTAATTAGATTAATTTTTTTAATCGAGTCCCAGCTCTAAGTGGAATAGAAGTAAAAGTATTGGAAATTGCAAATACTACTTTCCACCACTGGTCACATCCAAATCTCACCGTTTCAGGAAGTTAGAATTGTGAAGAGACCATAATGAGAGCACGATGGAGAGGGAGAGGAACAAAGAACAGGAAGACACAGACAAAGCTAAAGTACAAAGTTCAATAATATGCTGCATACAATAAGGTGTATAATTAACCCATTCTGACCTGAGATCAGATTCTAAAAATGTCTTCTATACTGTACATCCTGACAGTTTTCATTCTGACCTGAGATCAGATTCTAAAAATGTCTTCTACGTCAGTCGCTCTTCGGTTTAAAAAGAAAAAATAGCAGACCTACAAGCTCGTATCGCGCCACTCGGTGGCGCGATATGAGCTTGTAGATCTGCTATTTTTCAATAGCTAAAGCATAACATAGTGCCAACACCAAAATGGGTTCCCGGCCAGAATGGACTAAACAGAAATAGCAATGTGTAGGTGGCACAAAGCAATAAAGAAATAATTCTCGCGAAGGCGTGTATAAATATAGCCGAATAGATTGCAACATCCATGCGTGGTTAAAGTGACACGATAAAAGAAAAAACAGAACATCTGGTATAAAAATCAAGTTAAGATGAACAATTGTGTTAAAGAGTATAACAGTCTAATTATAATGTTAAATAGCCTAGCGTTGGGGCCGTGGTGGAAGATTAACTCAGATTATCATTATTTTACTTTTTAAGTGCTAAAAGTTTAACAAAAAATTAAATCGGTCAAACTTATTTTTTTTGCCAGGTTCGGCGAAGCAGCCTGGCCTACATTTGCACGGCACCACTACTGACGACCATAAAGACGACTCTAAATACGACCAATCATGATTGGCTGCATCCTTGTGACCTAGTCACCTAAGCCAATGGGGAGCCTGAACGGCATAAAAACCCCCATGCTCTTTACGCCACAACGTGGAGTGAGTGGCGTCGAGAGCTAACTGGAGCTACAGGAAAGCCATAAGACAGTGAGAGGACCAACCAATAGAACAGGGTTCCCCAATTAATTTTCCTCAAGGGCCATATTTTGACTAGCGTACCAGGCTGGGGGCCGAGTCTGCACGCGCGAGGTCGAGGTCTTGCCCTGAAAATTCATTTTCAGGGCAAGACCCCATTTGAAAAGGATGCCCAGTTTGACATGCATAGGCTACTGACCCCCATTTAATGCCATTTATATCTGGGACACTTAAAAAAAAAAACATTTTTTTTTTTTGGAAATTCTTTCATGGGCCACAAGGGGGCGCTCTGTGGGCCGCAAATGGCCCGCGGGCCGCCTATTGGGGAACCCTGCAATAGAACGTCGGAAACTAGTGAAAACGGGCGTTACAAAGAGCTTGTTGCACCTGGCAGTTATGACTAATTTTCTTGTTTTTAAATGACACACGATCTCACAGTGCGTCACAGCTAAATAAGTTGTGTTGGTAGACGACGGGCTATTATTGAATATGTAAAGTATAAAATATAGCTTTATTCCAATGGATGATAGATCAATGTAGTTATTTAAAAGCTCTTGTTAACCCATTCTGACCGGGCACCCATTTTGGTGTCAGCATCATGTTATGCTTTAGCTATTTAAAAATAGCAGATCTACAAGCTCATATCGCGCCACCGAGTGGCGCGATACGAGCTTGTAGGTCTGCTATTTTTGAAAAATCCCATTGAGACACGGACCACCATTTGATGTGATTTAGCCTCTCAGACCCAAATCAAAGAATATTTTAACTCTCGTCATCCTTGCTATGATGTCACATTGACGATGCCAGGGATCTCCATATATGGAGCATAAAGCAGTGGTTCTCAACCAGTGGTCTGGGGACCACCAGTGGCCCCCTTGCCATAACAACATTCTAGCCAGCTGCCGCAGTTGGCTCACCATAACTTCCAAAAAGGAAGAAGAAAGGCAGAACTATTGGTCAGACTAAAGCTCAAGTTCAACCAAGCTTTATACGGCCGAACGTCTATAGACCCGTCAGGCAGAATTCTAATTGAGTGCCATACTCTGAACTTAACAGGATTGAAAGTTCTAAAAAAGGACATCAAGATCATGCAGGAAGAAATAAATAGCATATCCATAACACAAGAGATTGCCCTTTGTACGATCCAGTCCTGCTGACTCCAGACATTTCTTAAAATTGAATTCTTGTACATTTGGCTCACCTCGAGGGGACCATTCCATTTCCATACACACACACTGGCAAATTGCAATGTGTGTACCTGCTCAATTAATCCATTAAAACCGGGTAAAGCATCCGTGTCCATTTATATTTGAGTTATATTTATATGATTATAACAACGTAGGTCGTTAAGTGATGTTTCGAGCTTGGCGTTTTGTTTTGCGTACTTTTGGCCATTTTTTGAATTTGTATCCAGAAAAGTGACAGTTTTGTAACATGATGTATCAAGTGGCGCAATTAATTTCACCTGGCATGACCAAGACGCACACGCACGCCATTTTGTACCACGAACATCGCTTTGCCTTTTGTCTTTGGCCATTTAGGACTGAGGCCGATTCTGTTTTCTGAAAAACTTCTAATATTTATTCAAAAGATTACAAGAAATTTTATGTTGGTGTTGCTATATACGGCTATATCAAGGGGTTCCCGTCCTGAATGGGTTAGTGTATGGTAAGAGTTTGTGAGTGTCGCCCTGAACTGCATTCTGGTACCGTTCCAGGAGTTGTTGGGTGCATTAGGTGGGACATGTACTTAAGGGCGGCTGTGGCTCAGGAGGTAGAGCAGGTCGTCCAATGATCCCTGGGTCGGCGGTTCGAATCCCGGCTCCTCCTGTCCACATGTCGAAGTTAGGGATGCACCGATCCGATACTCGTATCGGAGATCGGCGCAGATCCAGGCTAAAATTCTAGATTGGGTATCGGATCGGTGGTCTATCCGATCCGATCTGATCCGATCATTATGTGTAATTACAGTATGAAAACAACTCTACCTCCTCTGTGACACAGCAGTGTAGTATTGACAGTATAACATGTGGAATGCAGCCAGGCTAGCCTGCGCACACATTAACCTGGTCTAATTGTTGCGCAGTTATTTAATAAATAATTCAGTGCATTTATATCTGTGTTACATTTTGTTTTACAAAGTTGGGAAAGTAATGTTTAAGTCAAGCCTTGATGTTGCCTTACACAAAATAATGATTCCAGACTCCACACAGTGAGGCATACAGCTTAATAGGTTGTTACGTTTCTTTGTGGGGGGTATCGGATCGGTACTCTGTATCGGCAGATACTGGACCCCGTCCCCCATGTATCGAAATCGGTATCGAATGCCAAAAAGCCGGATCGGTGCATCCCTAGTCGAAGTGTCCTTGGGCAAGACACACCATTGGCGTGTGAATGTGGGAAAGTGAGGACGCTGGCGTCGACTGTTCACCGCTTCACCTCCCAATGTATGAATCAAACCAACCATTGTAAAGCGCTTTGAGCACTTATAAAAAAGCGCTATAAAAAAATGCAATTCATTATGTATGTAGCAGAGACATTTATGGAGGCTGATTAAAGAAATGCTGAATCCCCCCCCCCCCCCCCCCCACTGGGCCACTATCACAATTTAGGCATTTAGCCCATTCTGAACGGGCACCCATTTTGGTGTCAGCATCATGTCGTGCTTTAGCTATTGAAAAATAGCAGATCTACAAGCTCATATCGCGCCACCGAGTGGCGCGATACGAGCTTGTAGGTCTGCTATTTTTGAAAAATCGAAGAGCGACTTGACATTTTTTATAATCTGATCTCAGGTCAGAATGGGTTAAGAGACACTTTTATCCAGAGTGATCACAGTAAGCACTACGCAGAGTTAAGTAATGACTCCTAGATGTCAACACACAAGGTAAATGGACACATACAGTAAGAGATGAACTTTCTTCAAAGAATATAGGATTACACCACCAGACACGTTGAACCAGGGGCGGGGCGGTGGTGGATCAGGGGTAGAGCGGCCGCAAGAACAGGCGGATGGGAACCGCGAGGTGTGTGTGTGTGTGTGTGTGTGTGTGTGTGTGTGTCATGCACAATCTATGTGAAGCTCTTTGGATAAAATCGCTATGTAAATTTACCATTCTAAAACGGGTAGTCCCAATACTTAATTCTGATTGGCTGGTTACCGTCACGTGACCGGTGTAAATTTCACCGATAACCCACTCCTTCAATCACTTTGTATCAAACTGCAGCCTTGTAGCTGAACTGGGGAAGGGGAGCGCTTGATTGCTTTACAAACACATGCCGTGCGGGCGTCTAAGCACTGCCCGGCTCATATGACTGTGAATGTGTGGCTCCAGGCAGCCCCGTAAATACATCAAGCGCTATTCTCCCGTCACATAGGCTACTTGCGGAGCAAAACAAGGAAGTGTTTTGGCTCTGGGTCGCTCGCTCTGGTGGCACAAAGCGTAAATACTTTTGTGAATTTAATAGTTTTAATATTGCTATATGTTTGTAACCGTTTTAGAAAAGCAATAAGCCTTATTGCTTAATTTTACCATTTTGAACCTAGTGTAGTGATTTAGTCCCAAGCTGGGATCGAACCCCGGTCTCCCACACTCGGCAATCCAACGCACGAACCTACCGTGCCGATGGAGAGCCGATGAGCACGATTGGCAAGAGTTGTTGTGGCCGTGTCTGGGGAAGAAAATGTCATGGCGTTTTATTTATTTTTTTGTTACAGGAGGGCGGGGGGGGGTATGGTCAGAAATCCAATGTGAGTGGGCAGGAGCATGATTAAGAAAACGCCCTACACAGGGCTTTAGTCTGGGGACCCCCAGGGGTCCTTGAGGGGGTTTTAAAGGGGGTCCCCAATAAAACACGTTAATATATTGTTTTTAAAATCTGTTTTTAACCTCTTTAACCCATTCTGAACGGGAACCCATTTTGGTGTTGGCATCATGTTATGCTTTAGCCATTTAAAAATAGCAGATCTACAAGCTCATATCGCGCCACCGAGTGGCGCGCTACGAGCTTGTAGGTCTGCTATTTTTTTGAAAAATCGAAGAACGACTGACATTTTTTTAGAATCTGATCTCAGGTCAGAATGGGTTAATCAGACCAGTGTGTGTCCACAGTGGAAACCTCGTATGAATCTGATCTAAGGTCAGAATGGGTTAAACCAATATGCTGTAGAGTACATACATCTGCCATTTTTTTTTTAAATAAAAACACGATCAGATGGGGGTCCGCCAGCCAAATACGACTCATTTGGGGGTCCTTGATAAGAAAAGGTTTGAGAACCACATGGGTTAGCACATATTTTAACCCATTCTGACCGGGCACCCATTTTGGTGTCAGCATCATGTTATGCTTTAGCTATTGAAAAATAGCAGATCTACAAGCTCATATCGCGCCACCGAGTGGCGCGATACGAGCTTGTATCTGATCTCAGGTCAGAATGGGTTAATCAGACCAGTGTGTGTCCGGTGGAAACCTCGTATGAATCTGATCTCAGGTCAGAATGGGTTAACACCAAAAGATCACCTACTGTGTACAACACCATTAAATTATACACCTGTGGTGTTGCTTGCTTGTATGAATGTGAACAGGTCGATTTAGTATTGGCTGATCAAGGTTTGTTTGCTTGTTTCTGGTGTTTCCAGTGATTATGCCTAGAGGGCACTCTTCTTCGCCAACCTATAAATGATGCTATGACTCCCAAAGAAGAATACACCCAGAAATCCCATGATGAAAAAAATAAATAAAAAATACAGACCATCCACTCCGACGCAAAAAGGATTTATAAAAATGCTTCCATCTCATCATCATTTATTTTCCCAGATTGTGTTTTGGGTGATAACAACAAGCCATATTCAAAACTGCCAATAACTAAAAGAACGGAAGATCGCAGGTTACAGATTATCCTTTTCATTATTTTCTTGATTTATTTTCGTGGAAGTCAGAGAGAGACTCGTCTTTCAAAAACGGGACATCCCCTTGTCTGCATCCGCGTTGGAAAGAAAATTGGTTGAAAGATTAACGCTGGAAGTAAAGTGGAAAATAAGTACTTGTGTACAACAAGCAGCATTTATCTGAGCTCAGCAGCATCTGGAAACAGCCCGACAACAACACAGAGCTTCAGGGTCTCAGGGACGGCAAATGCAAAGTACCTTCAGAGTCTAACAGAGTCCAACGGGACTGCATAAAAGGAAATATATACGAAGGGCGAGCGTGAAACAGATGATATCTGCAAAGATCTGCTTGCTTCTACACAAACCTTGTGTGTCTCGGGGGCAACTCTCACTAGTCCATGCTGGCTGGAAACTTGTATTAACAGCTCATAATAAAACGGGGGCAACGGGAAAAGATTGCTGTATTAGCTTGTATTAGTTCTGCACGATTCTTTGCTCAAATGTGAATCTCAATTTTCCTCCACGAGAATTGAGGTCACGATTCTTAATTTATTCCATGAAAATGTGTCTGTACAGTAGATGCTGAACACAACGGCATTCAATGTTTGCGTTTTGCATAAACACTCAAAACTGGCCATTCATTGTCAATGGCATTCAATGTTTGCGTTAGGGAAAAACACTCAAAACTGGCCATTCATTATCAATGGAATCCAATGTCCGTGTTAGGACAAACACTCAACACTGGGCCATTCATTGTCAATGGCATTCAATGTCTGCGATTACACAAACCGTGAGAGTTGGACATAGGAAAAGGATTAGCACTTGCCCTGTAGCTAGGTTTAACTAACCTGACGCTGCCAGATGAGGGCGGTATTGGGTAACCATATTCCCCAACACAGCATTCATCTGGGATCTCTCAGGCAGTTGAGCTGACAAAAATCCGTTCCGTACCGGACCAATCAGCGTGAGCTAAGGGCGGGATATGTGCGAAACCGGACGTGAAGCTATATAGACACGTCAATATGATTGGTTGTGTCTGCACGCCCCACACGTTGATAGACAGACGGTCCCATCCAATCATCTACCAAGTATCTTGAAAAAAAGGAACAGCCCCGTCATAAAATTTGCTTCCGTGATCCCAGATCCCAATAAGCTGTGAAACAAATTTGTGTAGCAAGCTTCTTGGATCTGGCAGCGTCAGGTTAAGGTTTAACCGCTTCAAGCCCAATGCTTCATCATACAACATGAAACATAGCCGTTCTATACAAACTTGATGGATTGTGAGCTTGTAGATCTGCTATTTTCACTACTTTACCCTATCTCTACTTGGTTGAGCGGGCCGCCACTCTACACCAAACATCTTTGCCAAAAGTAGCTGATCCCCCATTCCCCAAGCTCACAACAGCTCGTTTCAACATTGATTGGTCAGCCTACATATACAGCCAATACACAACAACCAATCCCCTTTGGTGAACTCAACTGTTAAGATCCATCTGTTGGGTCCGTTACCATGGAAACTAATCATGTGGCTAGACAGGTTTGACTGACAATGTTTAGCCCATTAAGACCCGGGGACACGATTCTACAAAAGAATCCTTCTAAAACAGTGGCGCTCAAACATTCTCATGTCAAGTATATACCCCAAAATGGTATATTTGGCCGCTGGAACCCCCCATCTGAAAACATGTTGTTTCAGGGACCCCCTGTAAGTCTAAGAGTTACATTAACCCATTCTGACCTGCGATCAGATTCATAAGAGGTTTCCACTGGACACACACACTGTTCTGATTAACCCATTCTGACATGAGATCAGATTCTAAAAATGTCACAGTCGTTCTTCGATTTTTCAAAAATAGCAGACCTACAAGCTCGTATCGCGCCACTCGGTGGCGCGATATGAGCTTGTAGATCTGCTATTTTTCAATAGCTAAAGCATAACATGATGCTAACACCAAAATGGGTGCCCGGTCAGAAAAAAAATTATAATCTATGATGACTAAAACTATGAGTAAACATACTGACAGTTTCGTCAACAAATAAAAACTAGACTAAAATGTTAGGAAGGGACTAGTGGACAAGAGAACCAGTAGAAGTCATTTTACACTTGGTTGCATGCTGAAAATAGCCGATGTACAAACCTCACAAGCTTTGTAGATCGGCTAATTTCAGCAAGTATAAAATCAGCCATTACAACGGCATCAAGGCCCGCCAAAACGCATTTTAGTCGACTAAATCAACTGCAGATTTAGTCGACTAAAATCTTATGACATTTAGTCGACTAAAACTAGACTAACGCCAAAAACATTCCGGGTGACAAAAATGTGACTAAAACTAAGTACAAACTATTCAAGAGACTACGACAAACTAAAATCAAAATTTGCTGCCAAAAACAACAACTGTTGCGTCCTCACGTTCGTCTTCAATGTTTGTGTTTACACAATGTTTGTGTTTATACTCAAAGCTGGCCATTCATTGTCAATGGCATTCAATGTTTGTGTTTACACAATGTTTGTGTTTACACTCAAAGCTGGCCATTCATTGTCATTTGTCAATGACATTCAATGTTTGCGTTTACACCATAGACTGTAAAAAATATGGACAAAGCGTTCCCCGGTTCTAACATGAATGTAAAATGAAGCCCGTCAGTCCTTGAATTGTAAGTCGCCATCTTTCTAGATCCGTTCGGGCCCAGCTGGCCCATTGGCTGGCCCAGACAACGAGGCGGGACTTCCCCCCCTTCTTCTCTGTTGGTTTTTATTTTGACTCGAGTGGGTGGGGGATCCCGTTCATAGACTGTAACAGTAGCCACGCCCCTCAGAACATGCGCAACTTTTAGGTCATTTTGTTTTTATAAATGGGGCCATAATTTTCCAAAAAGAATATTATGACATTAGAAATGAGACTTAACCCATTCTGACCGGGCACCCATTTTGGTGTTGGCATCATGTTATGCTTTAGCTATTGAAAAATAGCAGATCTACAAGCTCATATCGCGCCACCGAGTGGCGCGATACAAGCTTGTAGGTCTGCTATTTTTGAAAAATCGAAGAACGACTGATATAGAAACATAGCTTTTTCAGAAAACTGTCAGGATGTAGAAGACGTTTATAGAATCTGATTTCAGGTCAGAATGGGTTAAACTAGTGACTGGAAGCAAAAAGTATTCATGTCCATGTTTATTAAGGTAATACAGTCTAGGTGAAGTTGGGCCCAAATACATAGACTTCTATGGAGCTATGGGTTTTTCTGGGCCCAGTGACAGCGCCACAACAGGCCATTATATGAACTTTCAGGAAATCCCGATTTCCTCAGTGGCTTCACAAAATATCTGTCTGACTGCCCCCCTGGTTAAATATCTGTCTGACTGCCCCCCCTGGTTAAATATCTGTCTGACTGCCCCCCTGGTTAAATATCTGTCTGACTGCCCCCCTGGTTAAATATCTGTCTGACTGCCCCCCTGGTTAAATATCTGTCTGACTGCCCCCCTGGTTAAATATCTGTCTGACTGCCCCCCCTGGTTAAATATCTGTCTGACTGCCCCCCCCTGGTTTACACAAGCTGGATATAGGAGAGACAATGTCCCACAAAAAACTGTGATGATGCGCACGTGCACGCGCATCGGATCGACAACATACAAACCAACATACGGTATACGTGTAGGCGGTATCTGCAGGTATCTATTTCTAACGTTACAATTTAAGGACTTTTAAGACCTTTTTAATACCAAATTGTCATTCTCTTTTCACAACGTTACACACACACACACACGGGGGGGGGGGGGGGGGTCTACAAATATTATCATCACAACATTTGCCTATTTCACTACAATTTGCCATTACATGCCAACGATTACTCAAAGAACAGATTTCACCGTGTATAGTTTATGAATTGAACACGTTGATAAAGTTCCCTGCAGCAGTGTGAAGTGTGAACTCAAACGGCAGCAAATTAAAAATGCAAGAATGATGCAACTCCACCCAATCGCACAGAGTCTACCAAAGTACAGGTGTGTGTGAAAGCCACCTAAAAGGAAACTAAATCATAATGTGCCGTCAAAATCAACGCCGTTCTGTACACTCCCCTGCACTACGGGCTATAGGGCTGCAACGAGAGGCGTTAACGACTTGTTGGCTCCAGCCTGTGACAGCCACTTTGCCAGCGCTCTGCTCCCACCTGCCGTTGGTTGCGTGCCTGGAATAATGTGATGCTGAACTTGACCATGGCTGGCTGGCTGGTCTGGGAGGAGGAGGACGAAGAGGAGGAGGAGTAGGAGGGGAAAGAATGGACATTCTGCTTCACTGACCGTGAGAGGATGCAGTGTGTGTGGGCTGGTGGACGGTGGTGACAGGTTAAATGCCCCTCAATCATGAGTCTTTTTTTTTTCCCCCTCCAGACATGTGACATGGACATGACATGTCTCACTTCCACATTAAAGTCCCCTGCCTGCTGCCTTCAGCACACACAAGGGGCAAAGCATCCTATAGCCTATTATCCCCCACCATCCCGAGGGCTGTTTGTGTCAGTAAAGCATCGTTGATTTGGTCAAAATGGTCACAATCCTATATGGGCTAAAAAGAGAGCGCCTAGGAGTCTTATCCATAAATATGGATAAGATTCATTAGAAATGTGTCGATTTGTTTTGTCATTTTGTTTTTGTTAGTAGAGTGTGCGTTTTTTGGTCCTATTTATTTCTTTTTTTTTGTTCTCCTTTTGTTGGTCACTTTTATGTTCTTGCGTTGTCGTTTGTATGTCTTTAAAAAAAGGGAAGTGACGAAATAAATGGTCACAACAAACCGTATACCCATACAAGCCAGGGGGCTATCATTAATGTGAACAACAGAACCATGATCTGTAAGCTGTATCCATTTGACCGGCCAGTGAGATTGTCCACTCTCCTCAGAATCTAACTCACGGTGCTCACATTGAAGATGGATCCACCCACTGTCCCCCATCCCTCCTGTCACTGTCCCCTGGCCACAGATCACCGCCCCCCGCCTCTCCTCTCACTGTCCCCTGGCCAGATCACTGTCCCCTGGCTACAGATCACCGTCCCCCCGCCTCTCCTCTCCTCTCACTGTCCCCTGGCTACAGATCAATGTCCCCGGCTGTCTCTCTTCAATGTGAGCACCTGTCGGTGGGGAGTTACATTCTGAGGGTGGAAAAACACTTCTCTCGTCATGAAAGACTATGTCGCAACCACCATGGCAGATCTCCATCCTGCCTCAATCAGCGCACATCACATGCAGGTGCGCAACACACGCAAGAACTTTATATAGACCCATTTTATCTCGTAAAAAGTAGCAAATGTTTCCAATTTCCAACAGGCAAACAGACAAGACAGACAACAAGCAAGCTGTCAATTCGCTGGCTGTGCAAAAGATGATGTGTAGGCTATTAAAAATGCTGAATCATCTCACTAAATGTCCAATTGCTCAATGTGCCTATGGTTCTGCTAGATTATAGATACCATTGTATAGATGATTTCCTTTAATATGGAGAGAGAGAGAGAGAGAGAGAGAGAGAGAGAGAGAGAGAGAGAGACTTAAAACAATTGCCATACACATTTTCAGTGGAGCATATAAAATGTATCATTCATGACAGTTCAATAGGTTGCCACACGTACAGTCAGTGTTCCATGACACACCTTCGATTTCCATCACTTAAAAAGCAAGCCAAGCACGAAAACACAGACTTCATGCGATGCGAGATCCATAAGCTATAGCCTCCCATTATAAACCTCATATCATGTAATACTAAGGAATCGCATTCAGTGAAACGAAGCAGTGCGTGACCATGACCATGGCCATGCATGCATGTCATGATCAGTTTGCTGATGGAGAAGATATCATCATGATCACACAGTTTGTATCAGCTGGTGTGGACAGCTACAGCTCATGATCCACCTCCAATGCACCCAACAACAAGAAGATGATGCCATCACACAGGCTACTACAATCTAGGCATTTAGCAGACACTCTTCCATCTCAATCCATGGCAATACATCAATTACAAATTGGATCATAAGCAAACTATAAGAGATTAACATCCATAGTAGAATATCTGTATCTGTGCAATGAGACTATAGGCTACACTATAGAGTGCCATGTACATAAAAATAACTATCCATTACTGCATAATCCTTCCCTGTTTTGCAAAATATAACCCCAGCGTTTATACAGTAGCACGCACGCGCGCACACAAACACGCACACATGCGCGCGCGCGCGCACACACACACACACACACACACACACACACACACACGGGTAAAAAAAAAAAAAGAAGAAGACGTGCTTTAACTACAAAACATCCATAGTGATAGTTTCATCAATACACCCTCTATCTCTCTCTCTCTCTCTCTCTCTCTCTGCCCGTGCAGCCACCGCACCAGGCAGGCAGACTCCCCCGGCTCTGCCCGTGGCTCTCCCCGTGGAGAGAGCCGGGAGTGGAGGAGACGTATCGGTGAAACAAACCAGCAGCCATGCAGCGGTTGTTTGTTAGTTGGATCAACCGAGAAGCAATGTCATGATACAACTTCTCCACAAACTATCACACTATCTTATCCTAATCTACCATTCGTCCACTTGACTCTGCACTCTTACCTTGAGTGTTGCCGCAGCTGCAAACAATCAGCAGCATCCCCAGAACGACTTGGACGATCATCTTTGATCCAAAACAAGAAAAGCGAGAAGAATTCGAACCGACGGACGGGACGGCGGTCCTCTGGTGTTTCCTCCGAGATCCTGTCCTCCTCCTGGCGATTTTATTCGGTGGCTGTTTGTTTGTTTGTTTGTTGTTGTTGTTTTGCTGGCTTGAATCAATGTGGGTTTGTTGTGGTCTCTGTCTGGTGGTGATGAAACGATCAGGCTGCGACGCACGCTGCGCAACGGAATTAACACTAAACACACTCTGTCTTCCACCGGTTTATCCACAGACACACACACGTGCACACCTCCGGCCTGAAGCTCCGCTCGCTGCCGACTGAAGAATGCTGGATCTTTCTCTCTCTCTCTCTCTCTCTCTCTCTGCAAGGCTGCAGCGCCCCACTTATAACCCCCTCCTCCACCACAACACGACTTACTTAATTAGTCTCTCTCTGAGCAAGCAAACAATCACGATCTTTAAATCAAATTGAAAGCGATAAAAAAGGCGTATATTAGGGTGAACACTTCTTTACGCCGTGCACACACCCGGTTGCATAACTTACTTAGATTTGGAATAATTGAAAATTAAATAGGCTAGTCGGAAGATTGGACATAGGCTATACCGGTAATGAAGTCACATATATCCTATGTTTTTTTTTTTGGAGTGGTGCAAGAACAGCAATGTCCAGTAGGGGCGCTGTTGTGCTCCTCCACTGAAAGTTGTAATTCTTCCTCATTTTCGGATGTTAAAATGGCGATATCCTCTTCTTCTTCTTCTTCAGGGCCATGAGGCTCGACGTCTTCTTCCTGCTCAGACTCTGAGGGGTCTGAGGAGTTTTGCTTTTGGCCCCGCTAACATTTTCCACAACAACTTCACCACCTGCCTCGCCCTGGTTGACGACGTTAGCATTAGCATCAGTGCTACTGGCTGCTAGTCCCAGCAGCATCACCTGTCTCTCGTCGGACTCATTCTGTCTGCGTCTTCATGTGGTTTAAGAAAGGAGTTTGAAATCAATTAATGGAACCTTTTTCAGTCATTTAACGTAATCTTTTTTGCTTTCTTCTTGGAAGAACCGCTCGCCGGCATATTGTCTTAATTTGTCTACCATTATGTCTCAAATCTCACAAAACAAACGTAAAGCAAATTGAAGCCCGCCTCAATGCAGTCACAAATCTGATTGGACAAAACACAGCCGGATGCAGGGGTCACATGAGGTAGTGTAGACGGTAGTAAGGCAGGTATATCAAAATAAAATGTGGTTAAAGTTAACCGCCCACAATTTATTTATAATATAAATTATCACCACATCACCTTAGTATGTCAAGCTTAATTTAACAGCTTGATTTTGAGCTTCTACTGCAGGGTACCCCAATAGGCGGCCCGCGGGCCATTTGCGGCCCACAGAGCGCCCCCTTGTGGCCCATGAAAGAATTTCAAAAAAAAAAAAAAAAAAAAATCTTTTTTTCTTTTTTTTAAGGGTCCCAGATATAAATGGCATTAAATGGGGGTCAGTAGCCTATGCATGTCAAACTGGGCATCCTTTTCAAATGGGGTCTTGCCCTGAAAATGGATTTTCAGGGCAAGACCTCGACCTCGCGCGTGCAGACTCGGCCCCCAGCCTGGTACGCTAGTCAAAATATGGCCCTTGAGGAAAATTAATTGGGGAACCCTGTTCTACTGCATTAATGATAACAAATCATTTGAATTTCATTTCACTAAGGCCCAAGGCCAATAAGGGTAACAAAATACAAATACAAAATATGTAAATTTTCTCAACAATTATGACATTTATTTAAAGTAATAAGTGATGATAGCCTATAAAGTTTTTGGTGCTGCACAAAACAAATCACAATATTTAATTATTCATAATATATTTGAGCATTTTTGAGGCAACAACATATTAATATTTGCAAATCTGCCTGAAACAAGTAATCAACATAATAATCCATTATATTTCTAGTCCTTAGCTTCAGGAAGGAGCTAGCTTGAACTGTGCTATTATTGTTAGGTTAGGTGGCTCTATTCAGAAATACTGTATATATATACCTATAACTCCTGGTGGTCAGGGACGGGGTGGGAGTGACTCCCATTAACTTACAGCCTTCAAGGCCCCCGGCGGCCTGTGGCCCCTCCTCAATGGGACCTCCAAAGTGGGCCCCACTTTGGACCACTGCTTCACAGTACGGTGGAGCAGTGGTCTGCAAAGGGCCCACTTTGACGCCCAGCCTGTAGGGCCCCTGCAGCCCCCAGGAGCCTGCGCTGCGTTTCAGGCTCCCCTGTGGCCCCTCCTCAATGGGACCTCTCAAAGTGGGCCCCTTGAGGACCACTGCGTCACAGTATGGTGGAGCAGTGGCCCGCAAAGGGCCCACTTTGACGCCCAGCCTGTAGGAGCCTGCGCTGCGTTTGAGGCTCAGACCGAGGGAGAATACAGAGCAGAGGAGGGGCCCACACACATTTGAAATTGGTCCTCAAAGGGCCCACTTTAAGGGGTCCCCAGTAGGGGACCTCCAGCCTGGGGGGTGGTATAGAGGCCGGGCTCCAGGGGCCCTTGTCAGGGCCTCAAACCCAGTACAGCGCAACGCGGTCCAGTTTCCCACGAAGGGCCCCTGAGAGCCAAGGGCCCCTGGGCCGCGGCGCCACTGGCCCAATGGCTAATTTGTCCCTGGCTGCACTGTTGCCTGAGAAAGAGAGAGAGAGAGAGAGAGAGAAGAGGGGGGGAGAGAGAGATAGAGGGGAGTTGCACCACTGACCACTCAGTTGACCTACAAGCTCATATCGCGCCACCGAGTAGCGGGATACGAGCTTGTAGGTCTGCTATTTTTGAAAAATCGAAGACACTTTTAGAATCTGATCTCAGGTCAGAATGGCTTAATAATGAAACTGTCAGGATGTAATCTGAAGAATCTGATCTCAGGTCAGTAAAGTAAAGTAAAAAGATTTGAGTACTTTTTCCAGCACTTCTGAAGTCCACCCTTATTTTTTATTGAGGGGCGATAGCCCTTCCTATGTTGAGCTTTTGTGTGCCAACACAAACGTTGTCCTAACACAAATGCCATTGACAATGAATGGACAATTTTGAGTGTTTGTGTAAAGACGAATGTGAGGACGCAAATTGTGATTGGCCGGAATGAGATGATGCTGATGATGTCCGATGATGACAAGAGCGCCCCTCACTTCACACGGGCGCAATTCTTTTTTATCACGGACATCTGTCTCCTTCCCAGCGTAGAGGCTACATCATCCTTTAAACTGCAAGTAATTGTGTGGCTCCTTGAGCCATTAATCCATTCTGAACGGGACCCCATTTTGGTGTCAGCATCACGTCATGCTTTAGCTATTGAAAAATAGCAGATCTACAAGCTCATATCGCGCCACCGAGTGGCGCGATACGAGCTTGTAGGTCTGCTATTTTTGAATAATCGAAGAACGACTGACATTTTTAGAATCTGATCTCAGGTCAGAATGGGTTAATCAGACCAGTGTGTGTCCAGTGGAAACCTCGTATGAATCTGATCTCAGGTCAGAATGGGTTAAGCTGGTATATAAAGTTCAAAACCATCCACTGTGGAGCGCATGACTGTGTCTGTCTGCTCTTTCAACGATGTGGGATACATAAAAAAAAAACAAAAACAAGGCATACTAAAAAGGTCAGCCCCCATAACGTTTTTGTGTAATATTCTTGACAGAGAGAGACACTCCTCTTTTCACATTTGAGAAAATGAAGAAAGTATATATCCACTTTTTCTACCCATGCTCACTCTCTCATGCAGGTGGACAAATTAAGCCATTTTAGACCTGACGTCAACATTTTTTAAAGGTATATTCAGTGATTTCACTCAAAAAACCTTAGGTTTAGTTTTTGGCTGTGGGACCCAGCCTTTCGTCCAATCAGGATAGAGAGTCAAAAACGAAACCTAAGGTTTTTTGACCCCCCCAGGGGTTAACTGGGGACAGGGAGGAACTCCTCATATGGCCAGCACACTCTATAGTAGGGA
The DNA here is from genome assembly GCF_964188405.1 of Protomyctophum parallelum. Taxonomy (NCBI): domain Eukaryota; kingdom Metazoa; phylum Chordata; class Actinopteri; order Myctophiformes; family Myctophidae; genus Protomyctophum; species Protomyctophum parallelum. The sequence continues at coordinate 10,957,301 of NC_139716.1, read as the reverse complement.
GGATTATCACAACAAAACAAAAAAATAAGTGATATTTGAATTAAGTGAAATCACTGAATATATACCTTTAAATGTCTTTTATGTCTTTTGAAAGGACTCCAAAAATGTACGTAATTGGCCGCCAACCCCCATCCGAAAAAATGTTGTTTCAGGGACCTCCCCAGAAGCAAAGATTTTAGTTAAAAACGTTCACTCTGAAAGAATATATATTCAAAGATTTGCCCCAATATTTTCACGATTTTTCAATAGCAGATCTACAAGCTCATAGCACGGCACTCTAGTGCCGCGCTACGAGCTTGTATATCTGCTATTTTTCAATAGCTAAAGTATACCATAATGCTTAAAACACCAAAAGGGTGTTTGGTGTCCAGAATGGGTTAAGCCACCAGAGACCTGAGCCGGCATGTTCACTTGGACACAGTGAGGGATGCATGGACATCTATGTAACGGGCTCACCGAGCCTAGGGTGGTTATGGTGGAAAAAGGCAAGGTGGTAGATGCTAAAAGTTGTTTATTCTCTACTTTGTTGTGGCATACAGAGTGGAAACAATAAATGTGCAACACTTGTGAACAATATGTGAGCAGGCTGAGCAGGACCAAAAGCAATGAAAACAACAAAATATCCTATCAATGTACCCTATACTAAACCCCTCCCAATACTGACTATCTGACTGGTAAACAAAAGAAAACCCTGACTGACTGACTACTCTAATCTTATGCCTACCGTCAAACAAAAGTACATGTGAAGGTGCCTGCCTAACTAGCTAAGGCAGGGGTATTCAATTAGATTAGGCCGGGGGCCACAACTGTAGAATTATTGTGTGTGGGGGGCCGCACAGTGTGCGCGCGAAGCGCGGAAATTTGTGGGTTCTCAAAATGCTTTTTGTGCTCAAACACGAAGATTTATGTATATTTCCGCACAGTAATGAGCAGGATAATATGTCTATACAGGTATATGCCACCTTAGAATAGATGTAGGCCTAGACCTATTTGACAGTGCATAAACAGCATTGCTTTGACATTAACGACTGGACGGACACACACACACACACACACACACACAAACAGACACACACACACTCACTCTGCTGTGGGCAGTTCAGAAACCCGTCCACGACCACCAGTGACATCATCGTTAGGCAGATTGTTTTTTAAACAAGATTTATTTACGTGAGAATAGTTTATCAGACTATAAAGATCAGATTACATAGAGCAGTGATTCCCAAAGTGGGGTTCGGGGTCCGGGGACCCCCAGGGTCCTGGAGGCAGTTCCAGGGGGTCCCCAGGGAAATGATGGTTTGGAACCAAATGGACCCTTATGGGTCTGTAACTGTAACTGTGTACAAATGGAACCAAATGGACCCTAACAGGGTTTATTATTGTGAGAATGATGGCTTCCATTTTCGCATTGCAACTTTTCAGGACTAGAAAGCCTGCAGTTTCTATTAGCTTGGATTCTCCATTGATGTCACTGTTGGGTGGGTTTCTGAACTGCCCACAGCCCTCCTATGTGACACAGACCGAGTAGAAAAAAACGTGTCATTTTATCATGATTATTAGTGAGGACCTATTATATGAAGATAGGTTGAAAAGTGGTCCTTTAATGATTACCGTCATTATGGTAATCAAACAATTAATATCGCACACACCATACCTGTAACTTTTATTATCCCTCTTATTATTCTCAAAAAAAAAAAAAAAAAAAAAAGGGGGGGGGTTTTTTGGGTTTTTTTTCAAAATTCTTCCAGGGGCCACAAGGGGGCGCTCCGCGGGCCGCATGTGGCCCGCGGGCCGCCAATTGAATATCCCTGAGCTAAGGTGATAACAGTGAGAATACTAATACGGGAAATACTTACTATACTACCTGCTCGTTATTCACAGTTCAATGAAATGCACATTGCACACTAGGATGACTTTATGTGTAACAATTCGTAATATACTCTCTTAGGAGGTTTCTTAGTATTAAAATAGACACAGTACAGGTTCAGCACTCTCTTTCCCTGCACGGAGGGCACGCTGTCACTACTCTACTCTACGAGAAACAATGACAGACTGACAGCGGCCCGGAACACAGTCTTCACTGGGACTTTATGTCATCAGGTGGGACAGGGTGGAACACAGGCTTCAGTGGGACTTTAAATGTCATCAGGTGGGACAGGGTGGAACACAGTCTTCACTGGGACTTTATGTCATCAGGTGGGACAGGGTGGAACACAGGCTTCAGTGGGACTTTAAATGTCATCAGGTGGGACAGGGTGGAACACAGTCTTCACTGGGACTTTATGTCATCAGGTGGGACAGGGTGGAACACAGTCTTCACTGGGACTTTATGTCATCAGGTGGGACAGGGTGGAACACAGTCTTCAGTGGGACTTTATGTCATCAGGTGGGACAGGGTGGAACACAGTCTTCACTGGGACTTTATGTCATCAGGTGGGACAGGGTGGAACACAGTCTTCAGTGGGACTTTATGTCATCAGGTGGGACAGGGTGGAACACAGTCTTCACTGGGACTTTATGTCCTTGGCTGGTTGGCTGTACGTAAGGTTGGCTGTACGTATTATTGAGGAACATGAAAAAATAACCATAAAAACCAACATAAGGAACCTGGATAATATCGTGGATGGTGATACTGCTTGACATTATATCTTTTCCACCCCTATGTGCAGCTGCTCAGTATAAGTACACAGTATCTAACACAGACTTATAGCGCTGGTTCTCGAACCTTTTATCCCATTCTGACCGGGCACCCATTTTGGTGTCAGCATCATGTTATGCTTTAGCTATTGAAAAATAGCAGATCTACAAGCTCATATCGCGCCACCGAGTGGCGCGATACGAGCTTGTAGGTCTGCTATTTTTGAAAAAAATCGAAGAACGACTGACATTTTTAGAATCTGATCTCAGGTCAGAATGGGTTCATCAGACCAGTGTGTGTCCGGCGGAAACCTCGTATGAATCTGATCTCAGGTCAGAATGGGTTATACGTCCATGGACCCTCGATCGTAACTCTGAGAGGGCATATAGATTCAAAGATAGAACCAACACAACCAGTTGCCCTAGCAACCCCTGGCATCCCTTGTTCCATTAAACAACAGGTTTTCACTTTCTTTTATAATTAATTGGTACAAATAAGTAGCAGAGAAGAAAATGTCAGTTCCATTAAACATTAAGACTGAGCAGATGTTATGCAGGGTGCTTTAGGTGAAGTCTCAGACTGAGATAATTAAACTGGATTAATAGGTTCAAAACAGAGGAAGGAAGGAGGCTCAGGTTGGTAGCTGTGAGTGTTTTATTTTGTTTTATTTTGTATTTACTTAAAGGGCCACTTCACCCGTTTTGCAACCAGATCTTATTGTCTCCACCAGGCCGAAGGCATGTGGGGAGAGTATGTTTTGCACGTCCGCGTGTCCGTCCGTCCGTCCGTCCGTGTGTGTGTCCGTCCGTCCGTCCGTCCGTGTGTCCGTGAACAGCTAATCTCGGCCACCGTTAACCCGGTCGATGCCATATTTTGCACACACACTCCCTGGATGCCAACCATGAACCTCTGCCCCAAACTTTCCAGAACGGCCTGTTATAGCGCCACCAGGAGGCCGCTTTGTGCAAAACAAGTTTTTGCACAGTACACCTACAGATTTTGTCCAAACATCACGCAAATTGGTACACAGTCTCTCTAGAGCCATTCAACGAAACGGGTCTTTCAGATTTATCAGACTCCATCCTGATTGGTTAAGATTGGCTTCCAAAGTTCACAGGAGTGCTCAGTTTCAAACAAAATGCTGCAAATCATGAACACATCGCGTGATTTCCGTGAAATTGTGCACCCACATTCCCACTAGGCCGAGGACGAAATGCCACATGAACAATTTCAACTCAGCCTCAAGGTGGCGCTATAACTGGCCGAAAAGTGTTTTTACCTCTAACTGCACGGATCTGTGGATAACCTGGTGGAGACCTGTGCCCGGAAGGGCACTTTTTCTAGTTTTAATGATGTTTAACCCATTTAGACCATAGAGTTATTATTATTATAAAAGCACGAAAACGCCCAACACTGGTAAGTGTGATGATGGCCGTTGCTTCAGTTTGCCTCGATTCTTGTCAGCGGTGGACAGTACCTACGTGCATTTAATTGAGAACTATACTCCTTTTTTCATTATCTTTTTCTTTACTTTCACTGCACTACAGCATGTTTCAAAGACACATATGGTACTTTTGACTCCACTAGATTTGTAGGAAGGGACACCCGGGACCCAAACGTACAAAAATACATCATAAATTAACCCCCTGCGCTAACACCCCTGAAGTACAAATTTGAAAGAGCAACTCTGACTTGTTGAGTTGTATTTGACCCGAGTACTGGGGTTGAACAGGCATGTGAACAACTGCATCACAACATGCAACATTTATTATGGTGAAAGAAATCATAAATAGCCCCGTTTCCATCACTGTACTCAAAGGCAGCATTCAAGAGAACTGTCTTTTCCCAACGGCATTAACGTTGCATGCGTCTCCAGTAAAGACATTGATTACCAGACACGGAGTTGAGACTGAGAGCGGCGTCACGCACCAAACTGATCTACAAGCTCACAACACAGAGAGAAATGTTAAATAGAAGTCCCTGTGTTGAGTGTGTGTGTGTGGCTTTGTTCAGCTGGCCAGGACAGACCAAAAGCCAAGAAGACCGTGGACCTTTTCGGCGGAGATGAAGACGAGGATGAGGAGGACGAAGGTGACATTCAGTGAGAAGTCGAGCGCCCCGCCCCCTCAGAGCACCGTGGCCCTGCCCCCTCCGGCCCAGAGCACCGTGGTGGGGGAGGAGCAGCCCAAAGCTCCCGAGAAGGTGCATGCACTCACTCACTCACTCACACTCACTCACTCACTCACTCTCACTCACTCACTCGTTCACTCACTCACTCACATACATACGTACACACGACTTTGACTTTGACTTACATGCGGGAGACCCAAGTTCGAATCCCGGGCGTGTGTGTATATATATTTATATACACACAGTGCTGTAGTCTAGGTTTTTTCAGACGGCATACCATAATTATTCCCTACGCGGCATGCGCACTCCGCATGTATAGAACCGTACGCTCGCGCATGGTCAATGGATGGAATGATTTGCAGACCAGATTGCACACCTCTGCTTGTGAGGACATTTTGCCAGCCGGTCCGTGGTAACAGTGTTGTTTTTGGCAGCACATTTTTATTTTAGTTGTAGTCTCTTGAATGGTTTTGACACATTTTAGTCACATGGAATGTATTAGTGTTAGTCTAGTTTTAGTCGACTAAATGTGATGAGATTTTAGTTGACTAAATCTACAAGTGATTTAGTCGACTAAAATGTGTTTTGGCGGGCCTTGATGCCGTCGTAATGACTGATTTTACACTCGTAATGCTGCGACGCGTTGCTTGTAGATTTGCTATTTTCAGCATGCAACTAATTGTAAAATGACTTATACTGGATCTCTTGTTCACTAGTCCCTTCCTAACATTTTAGTCTAGTTGACGAAATTGTCAGTATATTTAGTCTTAGTTTTCACCATAGCTTAGTTTTAATTTAGTTTCCATTTAGTTTTCGTCAGTGGAAAAAGGTAGTCGACGAACATTTTTAACGACCCCAAGCACACAGCTAAGATAACGAAGGATTGGTTTTAGGACAACTCTGTGAAAGTCCTTGAGTGGCCCAGCCAGAGCCCAGACTTGAACCCCATTGAGCATCTCTGGAAGGACCTGAAAATAGCTGTGTAGCGATGCTCCCCGTCTAACCTGACAGAGCTTGAGAGGATCTGCAGAGAAAGGGGGAAAATACCCCAAATTCAAGTGTGCCAAGCTTGTAGCATCATTCCCAAAAAGGCTGTAATTGCTTCCAAAGGTGCCTCAACTTAGTATAAGTCAAGAGTGTGAATACTTATGTACATGTGTTTTTCCAGCTTCTTATTTTTAATAAATTAACAAAATATGTGAGAAAACTTTACACTTCATCATTGTGTGTAGATTGATGAGGAAAAAAACGAATTGAATTCATTTTGAAATGAGGCTGTAACAAAACAAAATGTGGTAAAAGTGAAGGGGTGTGAATACTTTCCGAAGGCACTGTATATTATACATTTTGGCCATTGATTTGACAATAGCCTATCTAATAAATAAATCTGCCATTTTCATTATGATTCTTATAAATTTAAAAACTTGTGAAACAGGACATTGTGTTTAGAGTACAGCCACCTGTTCCACACCTCCATGGTTGTAGTTCTAAATGGATCTAAGCTCTATGGTTGGATCCATTTAGAACTAATCTTTTTCACAAAGATGCCACTAAATCCGTTACACCTCTGCAGTTCCAATGAAGCAGCAAGACGATGGATGAATGAACAGAATTTGCGTTAGAAAAATCTTTATTATGCAAACCAACAATATCCATTAAAATTGTATAATATGTTCACACACAAGGAATAAAAAGTTCCAAAGCTAAAGGCAGCCCATCCAGGTACAAAGATTCAGTGCGAGGTGGAAGGGGGTCCAGGTAATATTACATAATGGCACAGCTCTCTGGCACAGCCTCTGCAGATGAATCCTAGAAAAATACAACACATTAGACACATGGACGTATCGATTTAAAACTACGACTGGTATGTTACTCAAAAATACTGACTAAAACTAAATAAACACCAACATGGACTGATTGACAAGCAATGACCATTAAAATAGCAGAGAAGAGCAGATACGATCCGGATTTGTTTTTAACATAGATTAGGTTAGATAGACTACAAATGATTCCCGAGCGTGTCGCGGCTGCGGCTCACTGCGCCAAGAGAGATGGTTTTCTGAGCTCAAGTGCACCCTAAAAACATGAACTTAACATTTAGTAGATTTTCTGTAGTTTTCTGGCTCAAACAAGTGCTCTGATTTGCCTGTGGCGTCTGGTAAAACTCCACAAATCCCATATATATATATGACATAGGGATTTGCCAGCTGATGTCACTGTTGAGGCATGTTTGCCTCTTCATTGCAGCTCAAAAGGGTTCAGAAAACTACAGAAATCCATTGAGACCCCCTTTCCACTGGTTGGTTCCCGATGGGAACCGGTTCAGTTCTTTTTGGTTCTTAGTCCATGAGCCAGAGCTCCAAAATTGGTGGGAAAAACTAGTCTTATATTAAATTGTTTATACTAGGATCAATACAAGTAAATTAATACATGATAACACTTCCACAATAGTAGCTTTTTCATATTTTCTATTATTTTGCATATTTTCCTACATAATGCCTCATTTGCATATTTAAAAACATTTAATTTGTAATAAGTACTCAATTGGGGAAGTTCCATGGTGATAATCTAGGTATGGTTTTACCCACTCAATTCATAATTAATGTTCCAATTTTGGAGCCCTGGCTCCTGGACTAAGAACTGAACCGGTTCCCGTTGGGAACCAACCGGTGGAAAAGGGGCCTGAATGTATAAAGTTCAGGTTGTTTGGGTGTAAATGAGGTCATGAAACCTTTAAGTTTAAAGGGACACTTCACCCTTTTTGCAAAAACAATATACTTTAATGAGGTTTAGAAGATTTTTAACACTTTCCTGAGGGTAATATATGGTTTGATATTTTAGCAGTGAGCCCAGTGTCTGATGTCATAGACACTGGGCTCACTTCCTTGCTGGACTACAATTCCCATAATGCTTTGGTGCACAGCTCCTTGTGGATAGGGGGAGGGCTGTCTTACTGAGACAACATGTAGTTGTTAATGGTGGTTCCATGGCTCAAATGCTGAATAAATAATAGACCTTGATATGAAAAGAGTTAAACCACTGGGTTAGAACTTAGAAGAGTACAGTGAGTGCCAGTACAATGATGTACAGTAGAACTTACAGTGAGTGTCTGGCCTCCGTGCAGGACACAGGAAGGAGGGATGTGGAAGGACACATCTGGAAATGGCTGCTCCTGGAAATGTTAGCAGGCGACTAGGGGTTAACACACACCAACTAGACAGAATTGAACCCAATACATTTCTTCTTTTCTAAAACAAGGTTTGTTACGTTTAAACATTCATAATCATCCAGAACTGATGACAAACTTCAGTCTTTGCTTCAGACCGGAGACGGAGAGTGTAGAGACCAGGTAGCTGAGATGTTGCATCCCTAGTTCCATCTTTCGTATGGTTGCACAATTATGGAAATTCTTGGCCGATACAGATGTTTAAAATAACAATTTAGCCGATGCCGATAAGTATACAGATATAAGTTTTAGTTTTTATTTCCCCCTTTTGTGCCAGGGGAAACAAATACACACACACACCCCAACGTAGCCAACGCAAAAATGTATGCTTATCAACAACAGATAAAGATTGGCTACTGCCATCGGTTAATGTCAGTTTTATTTGCACATACTGACTGATAACGGCAAAATATCAGATACAGATATGTGGTCAATACATCGGTGCATCCCTAGTTGCAACCATACGGAGTAAGTTGCAACCATACGGCGCAAAATCCACACAACAGTTGACGGAGCATCTTACCGTGTCAGAGTTGTTCTTCAGTACGACGTAGTTGCCTTCTACGTCGACGTCATCGATGCTGACGGGACCGCAGGCCGTGGAGTTGGTGGACATCTTGTAGGCCGGCGTACCGCCGCTGGATTCCTCCATCTTGCGTTTCTTCCCCTTCAGCCTACGCGCACCGTGCGCGTGCGTCGGCGCCACCGTCGAGTGCTGGGCGGGGCTCGGCGACAGCTGCAGTCTGGAAGACATGGGAACGTGTCATGTTGTGAGCTTGTACAGTTAGATCTGCCCTTTTCTGAGAGTGACACCTAACCCTAACCTCACAAAAACTATGCCTAAACTTAACCCTAACCTGTTTTTGTGGAGTTAACCTGTAAAACAAAAGCCCCATCAGCGACCATCGATTCCCACGCACACTCAGCAAAAAAGGGAGTCTCCAGCGACACGTTGAGCTTGTAGAGCGGCCATTTTCTTGGCAGTATGTTTTGTCATAGTTTGTCATCATAGCTTAGTTTTGATTTAATTTGTCAAGATGGTCACATATTTCGGCAGGTCACCAATTTCACCACAACACCGCCAGGCTGGAGCGATCGAGTGCGAGTGAGCAAGTGTTCCAATACCCGAGATTCTGGGTATTAGAATTTGGGTTAAAGAACATTACTTCTGCTCCTCTCCCTCCAAGGTCAGAGGTCATTACCTCTGCTCCTCTCCCTCCAACATCTTGCGGTAGGCGTTGATCTCCATGTCCAGCGCCAGCTTGACGTCCAGCAGGCTCTCGTAGTCTTCCAGCTGTCGGAGCATCTTGGCCTGCATGCCCTGCATGTCCTGTTCCTTCTGGGCCAGCCTCTGGCTCCACAGCTCCCTCTCTCTGTCCAGGATCCGCTCCAAGTCCTGGACCCGGCCCTCCAGGGCCGCTTTCTGCACACAGAAGAATGGATGAGTTGCATTTCAAACGTCAAAATAAATAATAAATCCATGTCCAAAAAGGAGTAGGATGAAGTATTAAACTCCTACCCCCCTTTTGCCAATGCAAGTGAGTTTAATGTTGTTGAAGGTCATTTAAATGCAGTCAGATAGGACTTTTCTGTTTGAATGTATTGGCTGTCAAGGCCAGAAAGTAGTTTTGCCAATCGGTAGGCGTTCCCACATAACGTCCGGGTACGATGATGTCACGTGCATACCTTCTGTCATCACACATTTTAAAATGCCCACACTTTGACCTGAGAGCTACTTTCAAAATGACTGTCTCAACAAGATCCTACCTTTACCTACTGAAAAAAGATTATACCATTGCTGAAAATAGTTTAAATATGGAATATTATATTCCATATTTAAACTACTGTATATATACTGGTGTTACATATAAGTCAAATGCACTTGGAATAGGTAGTTTTGTATTTATCTGTAATGCTACTGGCGTTTGTGCACAGCAACACTCGAAAAAAAAACATTGCTTTGTGGGTTTGAGCTGACAGGCCCTTTTTGATCAATGAATCAAGTCACCTTAATTCAAGTGTCAGATACTTTTTTAGGGGCATGTCATGTGATCTACCTGCATAGCCCTTGTGATCTACAGTTTCTAAATTATTGTGCAGTTTTGAAAAATTGAAATACTTTGGCTGAGCTTCTAAGTCTAATGTAGCATGCACTAGTACGATGTTTTGAACTTTTGCATACAAATGTCCCAGATTTACAACTATTCCCGTCTATCCTGGTTTAGGCTACCAACCTCTTTCTGGTAGAGCTGCAGCTGTGCGCTGAGGGTCTCCATGCGGACCTTGGTTGTGGTCAACTCATCCTGGGTGGCGTTGACGGCATCGCCCTTCCTCAACGCAGTCTGCTGGGCGTTCTCCAGCTGCGGTACGCAGAGGGTTGGAAGCAAACATACAGCATATATACACATCAATGATTGCTTCTGAAACACTCAAAACTAAAATACATTTGTGTGCGTGACAAGATGGGATTCATATCATTGAGCATTTTAGCTGGGAAACAGACATGATACAGTCAGTCTTCCTTTACACAGACTCTCTGGCCTAGGTTTCACTTCTTAATGCGGCGTTCACAATAGTGGCGACAACACAACAACCAACGCCTTTTCAGCTACATTGTCTCCAAGTTTAACCCCGTTTAAGGCCCCATTTACACTGGCAGCCTGAATCAGAACTGTGCCACCTCCAGACTGGAATCCGTTTAAATAAGTCCACTCTAAACACAAGTCACATGGAATCAGATTTTTACAAATGCGACTCGAGCCACATTCAGAGGTGGTTTCAAATCAGATTCAAAAACTAATATCAGGAGATCCGTCTCAGTCTGAACGCAGTAACCTGATCTAAATCGGATTCCATGTGACTCATTTGTGTTTAGACTTATTTAAATAAATGGGATTCCAATCTAGATGTGACACAGATCTGATTCAGGCTGCAACACAAAGTTCTGTGATCCGATCTAGTCACTTGCAAATGCAGTGTGAACGGTCGGGCCAAAAGATCAGCGTTGCACAAGCCACAATGTGTAAATGAAAAACTGGAGTACTGAACAAAGTCAAAGCCAGCTGAACTTATTTGTAGCCACTAGTCTTAAGTCAAAATATAAAGTGCCGGGCATCAGTTTGAAGCTTCTCGTCACCGACTTCCATTGAAAACAGCTCGTAGCGCGGTGCTTTGTCGCCACTAGTGTGAACACGGCGTCACGTTGACTACCTCTTTTACTGCCGTCACCGCCATCTTGCCTCGGCTGACTGCACTGCCTTGTGCTCTAATGTTTTCCTGCACAAAATGCCTGCTGCATGTGGCTCCTTGACACGAGAGCTTAGAAAGATAATTGTTAAAGTAACAAACTGAAAACATTCGAAAGAGAGTTGGTTAAAAGAATCTGGAAGAAAAGTGTGATGCGTGTTTGTATGCAAGGCCAAGGCCATGTCATCTCGCGTCGTTCCAACAAGTAAGCACAGCCATGTATGTGTACACCTCGTGGAAATCTGCAGTAGCCTTCACATCCTGAGCCGACAGGCACTTAACTCTAACAATGTGTGGGGGGCGGGCAAACACTGTCGTCTTAAAGTGAGCGTGTATGCTGGCCCCTGGAGCTGGGGTTTATGCTAACAGCTAGCGGTAGAGATAGAGTTAAAGGACAACTTTTTTTTTGTTCCACCAAGGTTCATGTTCTAGGTTGTATAGAGAAAGTATTTAGAGTGTTTTTATTCATTTGCTGCTTTCGTTTTAGCAATATTTGACAAAATGTTGGCGTTTTCTTTATCATTTACTTTAGTCCTACTAGACCCCAGGAAATTACATGTGGCCACAAAACATGGGATCTACTGAATGTGAAGGGGGATACTAGCGAGATACCATACTGTGTTGTAGGCTCAATATGTCAGTTTGTCACCTCCAACCTAAAACATGAACCAGTTTGAAAAACAAACAAAGTTGTCCTTTAACGTTGCTGTGTGTACCTTGGCATTGGCAGTTACAGTATTGTGTATGTGCCTGTGCGTGTGCGTTTCTGTGCACGTGTGTGCGTGCGTGCCTCTCGTACCTTGGCATTGAAGTTGCGTTCCAGCTCCTCTTTGTACTGACCGATCTGTACATCGAGCTCCTGGCGGAGCTGCTGCATGGCCTCGGCTAGCTTGGTGTCAAACTCTGCACGCCTTCCTGAATCCACCTCCACCAGGCGGCTTTCATGCTTACGCCGGATCTCGTGAATCTCCTGCACGCGCACAATAGAAATAATCAGATGATGCTGCAATGGCCCGTCCTACCACAAGTGGCCTGGCTCACTCCTCATGCATTGAAGGAGGAAGCATGAGCCCAGTTCAGGGCTCTCCCCAGGTTGGCAGAGGGAGAGTAGCTCCCAGGATTACAGCACTACAATTGGCACCGGGTGAAAAACAAAAATGGGTTACAAACATCGTGGGACAGAAATTTAAATAGGAACGGCCCTACCAACTGCTGCTTGACAATACAACCATCCCATCTGTAATATGGAGATAACTTGCAGAACGCATGCGTGCGTCACAGCTCCAACTCCCAGGTCCGACATAGCGGCCATGCCCGGCGAAACTGCCCTCTCGCACGGCAGGAAACTAATTACACACTGGATAGAATCTCTGACAGCTAGTTTGTAAACGATACATACAGTTTAAGGTAAATATGTCATGATGTTGCGGAATCTGTATTGTTTTTATACCTGCAACAGCTAGTTTTACATTGACGCATTTTCGAGTCTATGCAGACGTCAGAATGATGTCAGAACAGTCCAGAGAGGACAACAGTCGACCGACTCGACCATGATCAATGATCAATGTAATACAGGTGAAAGACAGGCGTACCTCCTTGCCGATGTTTCTCTCGAAGTCGAGCGACTCCTTCATGGTCTGCATCTGGTTCTCAATGTCCACCCGCCTCAGCATCTCAGAGTTCATCTGGGTCTTGGTGTCCGCCAACACTGCATCCAACTAACACACGTAACACAATACAATTAGTCATTTATTTATTACCAAGCATCTTTAAAAATGTTAGCAATGGGTTCAGGTTTTATTTAGGTCCATTTTTATTAGGAAGAAAACCTGGACTGGATCCGTGAAACAGTGGATCCAGATCTTAAATTGTAATATAAACAGGAAATTAACATTTAAAAAGAAAAACTAAAATAAAACATGAGTTTTGGTGATGCTCTATATTGTCTGAATCATCTTAGTTTGGGTTTTTTTTTTTTATGTACTAAAAGAGTGTGGGGGGTTAAGAGCTAATGAAAGTTGCAGGTATGGTATGTGCGATATAAAGTGAGATTATCATAATGACAGTAATCCTTAATCATATGCAAGGGCTTTTGGAGAGAAACGAGACAGACACCAGTCACTTTAGACTAGAGTACTGCTGGTGTGTGTGTGTGTGTGTGTGTGTGTGTGTGTGTGTGTGTGTGTGTGTGTGTGTGTGCTCGTCAGTTAATGTCAAGGCAATTATGTGCACTGTCAAATAGGTCTACATCTATTTAAAGGTAGCACATACTTGTAGACATATCACCCTGTGCTCATACTGTGCACAAATTACATAAATCTTTGCGTTTGAACACAAAATGCATTTTGAGAACGCACAAATTTTGCAGCCCCCCACACACAATCATTCTACAGTTGTGGCCCCCGGCCAAATCTAAGTTGAATACCCCTGATGTAAGTCAATGAGGAGCATATTTTGAATTATCAATTTCTAATCAATGGAGCAATTTTTTTTTAAACTTTCTTCCACATTTGGAGTTGCATCATGGCAAGGCATGTACACAACTCAACCTCTGCTAAAGTGCTCTTACCCTTTAACAGCACTGGGGAAAGTTGGTAAAAAGACATGCATTACATACATGTTTCTGCTGAGCTTGGAGTTCATCAACGTCAGTGGTCAACCTCTTGGTCTTCGCTAGCTGGGTGCTGTAGTCAGCTTTCTTCTGGTTGAACGCTTGGTTGAACGCTTCCTCCAGAGTCAGAGCATGAGCCAGGTCGCTCTCCTTTTTCTGGTTCCTGAGAAAAAAGAAAATCTTGTAAAATCGGCTATTTTTGGCGAAGAGACTTTGGCCTCTGACCGGAGTTGAAGTGGTTAGCACCATTTGTATAAATCACACCAATGTGCTTTTTTTGTTGCAAACCGTTATTTAATTTTAAACAGTTTTTTTTTCCTCCACATTAATGATACGTAACGTTGTTCACCATGTTTAGTTCATGGAACATTGAAAGTTACTAATGTTGTGTGGAGAGGAAGTCTGGAGCTGTTGCCCCCGCAAGCAGACTTTGGATAAGCAGTAAGATGGATTCAATGGATGGATTGATGGAACGTGCCATTCGCAAACGGTTAATACATTCGTAGAATCGGTCACCTGGCTCTGAGCTTGGTGAGCTCCTCTGACAGGTTTCCGACCTCCATCTGCATCCGGGCCCGGTCGTTTGCCTCCTCGTCCAGGGACTTGCGAGCGTCGGCCAGCTCCGTCTCATAGAGCCGCCGCACGGTGCTCAGCTCCCGGGTCTTCGACTCCTCGTTCTCGTCGAGGAGCAGCGCCATGGACGACCTGACATGCAAAAACAAACTAGTCACTCCAGGCTACTGTACAAGGTTCAAGGTTATCTTTATTGTCCCTTGCGGGAAATTGGTTTGCAGCCAGATTATAGTAAAAAATACACAAAACAACAACATTCAATACAATCTAAGAACAGGGCACTAGAGACAGAGAATTCATGACAGTCATGACATACTGCTTGGACTCACCCCTACAACACACTTACTAGCACATTTTGATAGGTTGAGATGGATTTAAGGGCCTATACTGTACTGTACATACTCCAGTTTTAGGTGATAAGGTGACCACTGAAACGGTAGTTTTAGTAAAAACAGAGCGATGTGTATAGAATCCCTACTCTCCTTCAAAACGGCTCTCAAAGAGCCCTTATGGGTGGTTGCAATTCAAAACTAGCCCCTGTAGAAATAAAAGTAAATGATTTCCAACAGTTTGTGTTGTTTTTGCATAGTACTGTATATTTGTCATTAAATGTTCTGATGAATTGAATATGAAGGACCACAATGGAAACAAGCCTAGTGCTTTCTTAGGTTTTAATCATCTTAGCAGACTTGAACTTTCCTGTGCCCGTTTCTGCAAACTGTTAGTAAAGTTTTCAATAGGGATGTCCTGATCACATGTAATTTGCTCCCGATCCAGATACTTATGCCATATCACAATATCCAAAATCACAATATCCAGTCTAATATCATGATATGGATGTATAATATTGATACTACGGATGTCCCGATCACGTTTTTTTTGGGTGATCGCCCCCCGCTCACGTGATCGGAACAACCCTAGTTTTCAATCAATCTCACCTCTGGCTCTCCAGCTCGATGGAGCGCTGGATGTAGTTGGCGAGGCGGTCGTTGAGGTGCTGCAGCTCCTCCTTCTCCTGGACTCGGGAGAGACGAGCCGGGCTGACCCCGGTGCCGGTGGCGGACGGGGAGGAATGGGAGGACGCACGGCCACCGGAGGACCGGGGAGCGGAGCGTGAAGAGCGGCCGCTGGAGGTGAACGGGGTGGAGGTGGAGGAGGGCGAGGAGGCCATGATGAGATGGCGATGGTGCTACACCTGCAAGCAGTGCAACCACAAAACACTTTAGAACGTGTTAAAAACCAGTGGTGGAAAAACTCATGTCTTACTTACGAGGGGAGGGGAGGTATATATATATATATATATATATAGTCCTTAGTATGAATAGCCTACTGCAATGTAAAAAGTACAATATATTGGCACTAAAATGTACCACAAGTATTAAGTAGCCTACTCATTATGAGGAATGTCCCATTTCTGTTTCAGAAGTTTTCAAATGTATAGAAATCTTTTGAAAATGGTAGATCTACTTAAGCACAATGTGCCACATCACAACACTGAGCTTGTAGATCGGCTATTTTCAAATGGCGAAATAATTTAACTCTTGATGGTTAATGAGCTTCATTTCACGCTTTCGAGACTCAATTAAAGACCTATAATGGTCCATTTGGTTACCAAACTCCATTTAGCTGGGGACCACCTAAAACCCCCTCACGGACCACTGGACTGACCAATGGTTGAGAACTTTTACAGTCCATGGTTGAGAACCACTCTGCTATGGACCACCAGAGCTATATGATGCTACAGCTTGGCTTGCTACATGCCTACACCGGCAGCGGTTCACTTCACACACAAAATGCAGGTTAGAACGTCAGAATTGTGTTCAAAATAAACGTAAACTAATAACGCTGAGTTTCTGCTTAATATCAAACCCAAAACGACATGCCAGTGCTCTAGTCCGCCTCTAGCCTTGGTGATATGATAAAAGACACTCAAATAACGCATTATAGATGCATTTTTATCGAGTTTTTACTTTCGTAACTGCGGTAGTGTTGGCCTGCACCGCCAGTGCTTCGTGCACAGTCACCAGTACAGCCCGTTGATTCTCCGTGTATGTACAAAAACATATGATTATGTGCTTAACCGGTTCCCCCAAATGATAACTCGGCCGTCGGAGTCTTTATGCAATGTATTAGTCCATATTATTTAATATGTATGAGTTTTAATCTCGTTTGTGGCCGAACAAAGTTTATTCCCCCTCATTTACTTCCCGTTTACATTGCGTGTAATTCCGGGCTTCACCGGAAGCGCCCCCTCGAGTTACCGCCGCCCATTGAAGACTATATGGGGAGCGTCCGACAGAATCCGACACAGACGTGATTAAAACACTTTTCATATTGGGAAAATACAGACTAATACGTTGCACAAAGACTCCGAAGCGCGGGTTAACAATTCGGGGCAACCGGTTTGATATTATAACAAGTTAATGGGTATTCATTAGCCCAAACATTTAGAATCTCGTAGAGGGTTTTTTTCGATTCTGACGAATCTCTCTACGAGAGTCTAAAACACAACCCCCCCCTTTACCGTCGAAAGTTGATCGTTTGTGCCTCAAAATCACTCTTACCTTGTACAAATGCAAAATCTAAGCTGCTTTTAATGTTGCCCCACTTGTTTGTGAGGTGTGCGGATTCAGATTAAACACGGAACATGCTTATTTTTCAATAAAAAAGCTATTTTAATCCACTCTGTTTCTGAATCCTCCATTGTAAATGCGGTAAACGGCGCAACAGAATATTGCCCGCGCCCCTAGCGGCCAGGGTTCTCTTGCGCATTTACAATGGAGAGAAAAGCAAGATGGCCGCCAGATTCCGAGACAGAGTGGATTAAAATAGCTTTTTTTATTGAAAAATAAGCATGTTCCGTGTTTAATCTGAATCCGTACACCTCACAAACAAGTGGGGCAACATTAAAAGCAGCTTAGATTTTGCATTTGTACAAGGTAAGAGTGATTTTGAGGCACAAACGATCAACTTTCGACGGTAAAGGGGGGGGGGGTTGTGTTTTAGACTCTCGTAGAGAGATTCGTCAGAATCGAATAAAACCCTCTACGAGATTCTAAACGATTGGGCTAGGTATTCATTTGTTGCAACAGCAAATCTGGAGCAGCAGAATCGACTCTTAACAGAGCGCGTTTACAAACACGACCCCAACCAATCGAAGCCCCTTTACGCAAACAAAACCCGTATATATAAAAAATTATGTGGAATGTAATGTACTCACAGAAACAGTTGTAGGCTACAGAAACGCTGTGGTATTATTATTGTAGCGGCCGGTTTGGGAGTTGGGACCACAGGACACTCAGCTCAGCTGATAGAGGAGATAGCAGCTGATAGAGGAGCAGAATCAGCAGATAACAGTGAATGGATGGAGAGGGTACACGTCACCAACACGAGACTGCATTTAAAGGGCGACACAGGTGCGTGGAGGAGATTGACTGATTGATGAGCAGAATCAGCAGATAACAGTGAATGGATG
Organism: Protomyctophum parallelum; assembly: GCF_964188405.1. Classification (NCBI taxonomy): domain Eukaryota; kingdom Metazoa; phylum Chordata; class Actinopteri; order Myctophiformes; family Myctophidae; genus Protomyctophum; species Protomyctophum parallelum. The sequence continues at coordinate 10,939,402 of NC_139716.1, read as the reverse complement.
GAGAGGGTACACGTCACCAACACGAGACTGCATTTAAAGGGCGACACAGGTGCGTGGAGGAGATTGACTGATTGATTGATTTTATTTCACAGTATATGTAGAATGGGCAGTGTGGTGGAAAAAAGTATTCACATGTTTTACTTAAAAGGATCCCTGGCTAATAAGACAAATAAGCCAAATATTATACGTGCCCGTGGCCCGTGCCCTCTACAACAAAAACATTATAAATTAAAACACCTTCAATATTTTATTTATTTCATAAATAGAGAATCTTTCACTCAATAGGAACTGCTCCTACTCCAAGTTGACGATGTCATATGCCCACACGGCCCATACTTCAATCAATCAATCAATCAATCAAATTACGATGGGAGCCGTTCCTATTGAGTGAAAGATTCTCTAATTATTAAAGAAATAAAATATTTAAGGTGTTTTTATTTCTTTATTTTTAGTTATAGAGGGCAAGTATAATGCTTTAAGGCATATTTGTCTTATTAGCCAGGGATCCTTTTAAGTAGGATCAATACTGCAATATGTAGATGTGCACATTTTGGCTCTGAGATGTAGGCCTAGTGGAGCAGAAGTAAAATAATTGGAAATTGGAAATACTCAAAGTACAAATACGTACAAAGCATTGCACATCAGCCAGTCTGGCTTCAGTGGCTTGCAATAATGTGATGCAAATCTCACGTTAATATAGTTACTATAGCTACTTTGATTATTATTGCAAAGCGTACATTAACCACTTAATTCAGCCCTTTTAGCGATTTGAAAACAGCAGCTCTTTTAGCCTTGTTTATACTTCACTGTGCAACGGTCCTATGCTGGAAAATAGCAGATATGCAAACTCACAGCACTGAACTTGCAGATCTGCCATTTTTTGCCATCCAAATGCATTATATGGTTAAATGGGCCCTAAGAGATGCAGAAATGAATTAAAAAATTGCAGAGTGTGGTTGCCGCAGTGGCTTACATATGCCCCTCCCACTAGTATTGCCAGCCAATTACAATTTCAAGTCACGCCTTAGATCATGCATAAGTAATTCGGAGGGGATTTAACCCCCGAAATTCATGTTTTTGCGACAAACGGTTACATTTCTCGCATTTGCGGCGCCCCCTATGGATGAAAATGGAATTGCTTTTAGAACTTGGTTGATTGAACCACCCCGGACCTGTGATTGAAATTTGGGATGGATTGGACATTCCGTTCGTGATTTATGGCATTTTTTGTGATATAGGCCCCTCCTACTAACTTCGGAAGACGATTACGGCCGAACGATACGCACTTTCAAAATTCTGCGGCTCAGTTTTAATTGGATGGGTCCAGAGATCACGTGTGCCGATTTCTGTGAGATTTGAACGAAATCTGTAGGAGGAAAAGCAAAAAGTGTGTTTTGGACAAAATTCAAAATGGCGGAAAATCTATCATGGCGGAAATAGGGGGAAATATGACATAAATGTAAGGTTCTATAAAGGAAGAATGTAATGTAGGTGTGTCTTAGCTGAAAATTATATTTTCAGTATGTGACCTGAGCAAAAATAATCATTTGAGAACCACTGCTACATAAACAACTTCATTGATATCTTGGCATAATGCCACCTCCTGACACAAAATGGTATTATTACTTACTGTGTTGTTATAATAACAAACAATGTAAAATAATTGAAATTGTTATTTTGTAATCCACAGAGAAGACGATGTGGATTATGGGGAGCAGTTACATCCGGCGTGGGAAGGAGAGAGCCCACCAGACCATGGGTACGAATCTGGGACTGGATGCCCAGGTCCAGTGGTATGGCTGGGGTGGACTGAGATGGATCAAATTCCTCCCCTACTTCCAACAATCCCTTCAGAGAGGAAGGACACCCCCGGATGTCCTTCTGATTCATTGTGGCAGCAACGACCTGGGAAAGGTGAAGAGCATCGAACTGGCCACAATGATGAAGAGGGACCTGCAGCACCTCCACCAGCAGTTCCCAAACATGGACATTGTGTTCTCACAGATCACCCAGCGACGCCAGTGGGGTGCTGCAAATCCGGGGGCAATTAACAAGGCCAGAAAATGGGTGAACTATGAGATCAGTGCTTTTGTTAGAGGTTTTGGAGGGAGCTTTGTGGCTCACCCTGACATAAAGTTTGACCGCCCTGACCTCTTTCTGCGTGATGGAGTTCATTTTTCGCTTTTGGGAAATGATATATTTTTAAACAGTATTGTTCAGTCCCTTAAAGCTACAATCTAGATTAGGTGAAGTTGCCTCTTAAACTTGCTAGTTGATTTTTGACTACTTGTCCAGGGCTCCAAGCATAATTGGCAACTTTACCTACACTACATCATAGCTTTGGAGACTAGAGTTATTTTTGAATAAAACAAGCCCAGAAAGTGGTCAGGGAATATTTCTTTGTGTGAGGATTAAATTAATAAATACAAATACACTGTACTCATCCCACTGTTCATTCATATTCTGGCCTTGTTAATTATTGTTCTTCCTCCCTTTACCTCCCCTATCCTACCTGCCTGTAACCTACTCCAACCACCTTTTTTGTTTCTTTCTCTTCTACCCCAGCCATACCAACCCATGGTCTCTTTGTTCTCTCCAAGCCTCACGTCGGATGTGACTGCTTCTACTTATATTTTGGCGCTGCACTGTCACTGCACTGTTTGTTGTTTGTTCTTTGTTCTAAGACAAATGTCTTCCCCGGGAGACTAATAAAGTATATCTCTATCTCTGTCTCTACTTGGTCAAATGTATGCAATACCAAATAGTATAGCACTGATGGTATTTTTTTGAAAAGTGTTGTTTCCCCTACAGAAGGAAGAATGTATTAGGTCACACTTGAGGAAAATCACTGTACCTGGCTGTAGTATATTGGCTGTAACTTTTTAGACATAATTTGACCTAATGGACTAGTGTGCCCCTATGAAGTACTGAGAAGTACTTAATATGTTCTAGCTATAGAACATGTTAATAGGTTATATAATTAACCTATAATATTTGTTCCAGGGGGGGGGGGGGGGGAATAAGAAAAAAGTTATTGTTTCTCATTTGTTTGTTTCACACTTTAAATATTATTTTGTTATATAAATATATAGTTTGTAATACATTTTGTAATACATTTTACACATATTTAATATTTATTATATTTTCTTTCATAGTGCTACAAGTGCTATGAAAAAGAACCCATCATTTATTGTATTTTGGCATTTTATTAGAGATCGGTAGCATTATTATTTAATAGTTTAGAGTGGTGCTGTGACCTTGCATTTGCCATGCAGGCTTGAAGTGTTCCTCTTCAGAGCTTGTTGTCCTACATTGTCATTGGGAAGTGTATTTGTAAAATGTATGTAGCCTATATTTTCACTTTCTTCTAAATGTGAATTAGCAAAAGTATAAAGTCCCTTTAAAAGCAAATATTCAACTGCAGCCACCACACAATAACACACAAGTTGGAATGAACTTCAGTTTATATTGCATTAATATTGGGCGCGTTCGGAAATAGCGCACTGAGCCCACTGTGCAATGCAAACTAATAGGCGAGTGTGCTCCGGTGTGGTATTTCCGAACGCGCCCATTATATGGTGTGTAAACAGTTCATAGGTGTATAAAAATAACGAATTAATTTACATCAGATACATCCATGTTCTTAATCTATTCAAAATGCTAATATGATAAAACCGCTATGGTTTTATATTTCCTTTCCGAAAAATGATCGCAAAACAGTTTTACACTGGAGGGCAGACGAGCCTAATAATAACCATATTAAAAAAGCTTGCTACCCAATACCGCCCCCAGCTGGCAGTGTCAGGTAAGACGAGCCTGCTGCCTACATAGCGATGCGCGTTCACCACGAGTAGCACGCACACGCACACACGCACGATGCTAGTTCATGTGCCGGTCGCGCGTTCATGTGTTTGTAACCAATCAATCCCAGAATGCACTCTGTTCCTACCAGGAAGGAGGAGTAAGGCCCAATCCCAATCCACTCCCTTGCTGACTCAATGAGCCCTCACTGACTTAGCTGCGCGTTCATGTGAAGTCTGCGAGGGCTTGAGGGATGTCCCATTTGAAATCGGTAAGTCAGTGAGGGCTCAGCCCCGCCCCTTTATGTGCCCTTTGCCAAAGTCAGCGTCGATGCTGACTTTAGGCTGACTTTGGCAAATCAATTACCCACAGTTCATAGCGTTACCAGTGGAATGAGGGGGATCCTCCGAACGTCAATCATTTAGGTATGCAAATTAGTTATGTATCACGATTAGAATGTCAACAAACACAATAGTGCTTTCTCACTGTTCTCAAAAGGAGACGGAATGGAAGGATATAGGCTATATATTTAATTACAATAATAATATTAAGGGAAACATGATGAGAAATGACTAATGAGCAAAGTAAAATAATATGGAAATGAAATTTTGAAAATGTATAATGCATATTATTATATGAATATTAAAATTCATATCACACAGGAAAGTGTATTTATTAAACTAATAATAAAACGATCATCTTAAATACTACAATAGACATGACATGTATAAATAGGCCAAGCATGTAGGTAGGCACTGGCTGTGAATGAGGACAGTTTGTATAAAGTGATGCAAAGTGTCATGAATGGCGGACTCATCTTCAAAGTGCTGTCCCATTTCTTTCACAACAATTTGGAGCCCTTGCAGCCTCTCACCCTCAAGCACTTACAGCTGACGTCATTAAAGTCAACGAGGGTCCAGGGCTCAGGGCTTGAGGGAGGCATTTGGGATTGGGCCTAAATCCGCCTCATGCGCTTTTGAGCAACTCAATGCAAGTGGATGGGAGGAGAACTCGGGTGTCATCTCTATATTATAACTCTATGATTTAGACCTGAGGTCGAAATAAAAAAGAAATCTTCTCATGACAATTCTCTGAAATACCTATAGGCTATGTTCCAATATCAGTGGTGCTTAATTTTCTTCATTTCAAGGACCCCCAGTTTGATATGCAACAGGCTATGGACCCCTATTTCTATCTCTGAGACCCCAATGTATATTGTAAAGGCAATGTTAATTTGTTACAGACCTATAAGGGTCCATTTGGTTCCAAATTATCATTTTGAAAAATGTTGAAAAATGTTGAAACTTTTCAGAATTTTCAAAATGAAGCTAAATTATCATTTAGCTGGGGACCTCCTGGACCACTCTTAAAGGACAACTTTAGTTTTTTTCAACCAAGGTTCATGTTTTAGGTTGTTATTAGAGAAACTAAAAGGTGAGTGTTAATTTTCTTTCATTTGCTGCTTTCTTTTGTTTTGGGTATTTTAGCAGTTTCTGACAGGGGGGCGGGGGCATTCGAGCATGGGGCTAAGTATGTATTTTTTTACAAAATATTATGGCGATATTTTTTTTATTTATTTACTATAGTCCTAATAAACCCCAAGAAATTACATCTGACCACATTAGATAACAGGATCTATTGAATGTGACAAACTGACATATTGAGCCTATACACACAGTATAAGCCTTCCCCCAGTAGGTAGATCACATTCAGTAGATCCTGTGATCTTCTGTGGCCAGATGTAATTTCCTGGGGTATATTAGGACTATAGTAAATAATAAAAAAAAAAAATCACCATAAAATGTTGTAAAGAAATACATATTTAGCCCCATGCTCGAATGCCCCCGCCCCCCTGTCAAAAACAGCTAAAATCCCTAAAACGAAAGAAAGCAACAAATGAAAGAAAATGAACACTCACCTTTTAGTTTCTCTAATAACAACCTAAAACATGAACCTTGGTTGAAAAAAACCAAAGTTGTCCTTTAAGAATCGGTGACTCAGAGGTAGGCCTAAACAAACATAACATGTATACTGTATGTTGGCTATTCAAAAAAATTGCAGATATACAATTGTACATCTGCTTTTTTTTAAAACATTTTTGACATTTTAATTTTGAAAAAAGTTTGGAATTTTCTGGAAACTAAGAAGTAGTGTTGGAAGTGTGTTCAACTTTAACAGGTGTATAGGGGAATCTAATATGTTGAAAACTATTTTTGACTGGCCACCAACAATGCAGACCCCCATTTGAAAATATATGCCAAAGACCCTCATAACAGAAGATCTTTACAGTAGTGATTTGCAACCATTTTCATTTCAAGGACCCCCAGCTTGATATGCAACAGGCTATGGACCCCTGTTTCTTTACTCCCAATCCGATTCCATCATTTGATTTTGAGTATCGACCGACACCGATTCTTCAGATCTTTCCAGATGATAGAACACTTCATATGCATGCCATATCACAATAGTACAATATCCAAAATCACAGACAATAATGGATATAATAAATTGATACTGGGGATGTCCCCGATCACGTTTTCTTTGCTGTACCCATCCGATTCTGATGTGATCGGGACAACCCTACTTAACCCATTCTGACCGGGCACCCATTTTGGTGTCGGCATCACGTTATGCTTTAGCTATTGAAAAATAGCAGATCTACAAGCTCATATCGCGCCACCGAGTGGCGCGATACGAGCTTGTAGGTCTGCTATTTTTGAAAAATCGAAGACACTTTTAGAATCTGATCTCAGGTCAGAATGGGTTAATAATGAAACTGTCAGGATGTAATAGACATTTTTAGAATCTGATCTCAGGTCAGAATGGTATGCAAAACTATCAAAACTAAACTTTTATGAACTTTTGCGAGGCTATCTCCATCAGACACTGGCACAGGAGTCGTCCAGTTCCCAAGTGAGTTGAGGAGGGAAAGTCTTTTTGAGGGAAGTAATCTCTCTCGACATGCTGTCAGAAACTCTGTCCGTCTCTCTCATTAAATCAGACCCCCCCATCTCAGCTTTTTCCCCCCCATCCCATTCCCACCATGCGTCAGACGGTCTCCCTGGACTCACGCTGTTTCCGAGGGTCCATAGAGCCGCCAGATCAGCATCTTAATCCGGTTAACCCATTCTGACCTGAGATCAGATTCATACGAGGTTTTCCACTGGACACACACTGGTCTGATGAACCCATTCTGACCCGAGATCAGATTCTAAAAATGTCAGTCGTTCTTCGATTATTCAAAAATAGCAGACCTACAAGCTCGTATCGCGCCACTCGGTGGCGCGATATGAGCTTGTAGATCTGCTATTTTTCAATAGCTAAAGCACGACATGATGCTAATACCAAAATGGGTGCACGTTCAGAATGGGTTAATCCTGGCTCACATCAGGGCCAGTGTGATTCTCATCATAATTGGCAGTGACCACTCGCACTGCTTCATTTATATAGAGGCCAGGCAGGCGGAGCTGAAGAAGAATTAGAAGAAGTTGCATGCAAACATTATTATTAAAAAAAAATATTGAACAAGTTAAAAAGGTTAAAAGCTTAAAAACGCAATAAAGCTCACTGAGAACTGGTTGGAATAACGTGTTCCTTCCACGCGCTATACGTCCAACCAGGGAAACTCCCCCCTGTCAGGTGTAAAGGAGCAACTTGGACACTCAGGCATGAAGGAAGCATGAGTTCAAGTCCGTTGCTCTCCCCAGGTTGGCGGAGGGTGTGTAGAGCCCAGGATCACATTAGATAATTGACACAGGGGTGAAAAATGGGTTACAAAATCGTGGGATAAAAAAAACTCACTGAATTGCCTTTGGTGCTATATATGCTTCAAATAGTACTTACTTCACGGCACAGTGAATAAGTGTCAGGATTGAAGATGAACGCTGACTTGTTTTCCCCTCAACAAGATGAGTGTTTTTTCTTTATTTCTTGTGAACAGAGCAGACTTATGGCTGTTGTCCCAGAGTGCTGCATGCCGAGACGAGGAGCACCAAAGGTCACTGTTGGTTTGGCTTCAAACAGGCAGACGCAGAGACAGTGAAGGTCACACAGACAGATGGCAGTGATCCATCCCATGCAATCTCCACCGTTATAATTGTAGTGGAGAACAATGTCTGTCTCCGAGGTGTGAATGGCAGTTTTCTGAAAAAGCTAGGTTTCTATGTCAGTCGTTCTTCGATTTTTCAAAAATAGCAGACCTACAAGCTCGTAGCGCGCCACTCGGTGGCGCGCTACGAGCTTGTAGATCTGCTATTTTTCGATAGCTAAAGCATAACATGATGCTGACACCAAAAGGGGTTCCGCCTAAAATGGGTTAATATAACACTAAAAACGAGAGCTTTCCTAAAGAAGTGAAGGTAGAAGGTATACACACAACTGGAAAAAGCAAAGCTACCTAAAATTGTGCTTTAGTATACAGTAATTTAGTACAGTACTTACTTACTTACAGTAGTACATATATAGTTACTTTACACCACTGGTTACTAATATTAAATCAAAGTAATTCATGATGCATGGTGGATTCTGCCTCATGAGAGAGAGAGAGAGAGAGAGAGAGAGAGAGAGGAGGGGGGGGTGTATTGAAGAAAGATTAAACACCATCAAAGCAATGCAAGGGGATTTGAAACATTGCGATATCAAGCAGAATGCATGTTTATTTCCAGCACAGTGAGCTAGATGAGTACTGTATAGGCCTGCTACTGAATCCCAGGCAAATCATAAGAATCAACAAGTATAGCATGATTCAATATATATCGTTGGCTCTTTTCCCCCATATTCTAACTTTTTGTGTTTTTTTCCTAAATTAGTGCCCCTATATTGATCATATTGTGACTGCAGCCTCACACGAATATATAGCATCAAAAGTAGCAGATCTGCGAGCTGGAAAACGTTGGCACGAAGCGGCGCTTTTCGAGCTCGCCGATCAGCTACTTTTTACGATTTTTAATTACTAAAATAATAATCATACTAATATCATATTGGGGGGGGGGGGGGGGGGGGAGACAGCGGAGACAGCCCTTCTTTCACCTGACAAATATCACTATGTGATCTTTTTTTTTTCTTTTTCTGAATTTGAATCCTGAAAGAAAAGATCACACTTGTGTAAAGTGAGGGGCGTATATTGTCTGTTGCTTCATTCTGTTCTTGTCTCTACTAGGCTGCACACTTCGGACTGTGGCTATAATGGCCATCCAATGTCCAACACCCTATCCTGTCCTAACCGTAAACCTAACCCACAACCTAACCTGCCACGGGTTGTAGTTTTTAAACCTGCCACACATGTCGGGATGCCACGGGATAGTTGTAACCGGCGGCCACGCACGTCGGGAGCGACAGTGTTGTCGGGACTAATGCCTGTTCGTATATATGTGGTATATTTTCACATACCATACAGGAGAGGAAATGTGAGACGGCAGACAGCAGATCGAGAGACGTTCCATGATTCAGAGTACACAGCACAGCGAACAGCATATAGGTCCGACGGCCTTACGCGCCGTCGGGGAGAGTGACCAAGTTACATTCAAAGTATAGGTATTAAGTACAGGTTCACAGTCAGAGGTGAGAATGTAGGCGTGTTCACCGTTTCCCTGAAGATGAGAGGCTTACCCATTGATCGACCATTTTGCTCCCAGAAAATTGCCACCGGAACAGACAAGCAAACCGTAAACAAACCATCACCCTATAGCTGTCCCCAGGTGGCCCTGAATATCAGTAGAACAAAGGCAGGCCTTGGAGCAGGCATTGGGTAATTAAACCATTCTGACCTGAGATCAGATTCATACGAGGTTTCCGCCGGACAAACACTGGGTCTGATGAACCCATTCTGACCTGAGATCAGATTCTAAAAATGTCAGTCGTTCTTCGATTTTTCAAAAATAGCAGACCTACAAGCTTGTATCGCGCCACTCGGTGGCGCGATATGAGCTTGTAGATCTGCTATTTTTCAATAGCTAAAGCATAACATGATGCTGACACCAAAATGGGTAAATAGAATTATTGGTTCCCAGATTCCACACATATCTAACCAACGTATGCGCGCGCGCGCACACACACACACACACACACACACACAGTGACACACACAGTGACACACACACACACACACACACACACACACACACACACACACGAAGGACGTTTCTTCTGTATAAATACTTTTGATCGTGTTAATAGAAACTCAGAATAATACATTGAAGTCAAGATACTTGTCTGACCTTCAGTCTATTCTCCCAGTGTTCTAAAGACTCACCGCCTTGTCTTGTGTTCACTCCTTCTCTCATCTATACATCTGCATAGACCTCAGATGGCAGAACATGCATTACAATGACTTAGGTCGTCTTGTCTTGTTCACACTGCAAACCTAATCTGTGAAACTCACAATGAAGACGAAGACCAGGTCAAAGCCATTAGTGAAGGAAAGCCTCCTCCAGTGCTTTCATGTATAGCCTGCAGGTAAACTGCTCTCGTTGGCTGAACAAAATGTCCATATTTGCCTCGTTATTTTTCACAGAGTACAGAACACGGCAGGAAGTCCCATGTTGTTTACACTTGGATTTCCACTGTACCTACAGTAGATCTGACGAAAAGAGGAAAAAAAAGGAAAATGTCCCCCCGGTTCATTTATTTACTTTGAGGATTACAGGGGGGGGGGGGGGGGGGGGGGGGGAAACATACATACAAAATGGACATATTTTGCATTCTTGAAATTGCTAAATATTTTAAATAGCCTATATTTTAGAACCAATTGCAGATCGGTTCTACAAGCAGATCTACAAGCTCATATCGCGCCACCGAGTGGCGCGATACGAGCTTGTAGGTCTGCTATTTTTGAAAAATCGAAGAACGACTGACATTTTTAGAATCTGATCTCAGGTCAGAATGGGTTCGTCAGACCAGCGTGTGTCCGGTGGAAACCTCGTATGAATCTGATCTCCGGTCAGAATGGGTTCATCAAAAAGGAGGGGAGGAAGAGAGACTCGCTAGGACAGATTCAACGGCAACAACTGCAGGGACAGGGACAGAGACGCAGAGAAGGCTCACACAAACCACGTTGACTCAAACTTTGAGATGACTGGAAAATGTGCTAAAACAATAGTGGGCAACAGGCAACAGGCATTCTTATTGGCCAGTACGAGATGATGCGTGGTGATGTAAGATCATAAGAGCACCCCTCACTTCACACGGGTGTGATTTTTAATTATCAATTAAAGCAGGTGCCCTGCAGGGTTCAAATGGGACCTTATATACAATTGGCTCTGTAACTATGAGAGCTGCAGAGTTATCATTGTAAAAAAAGAAACAGTTTGATAACTACACAGTTTGAAAAGTTTTGAAGTGGAAACATTGACCTCTGACATGGTTCTGTGACATGCAGACAGCTTGCCATGGGGGTGTTATAGCAGTGACACCATGATGGAGACAGAGACAGAGACCCCCTGAGTGGGGGAATTGTTTCGCGGCCACCCCCATGGCCCCCTCACGACCACGTCCCCCCCCCCCCTCCCCCCCCCCCCGCCCGCCTGCAGAGACTAATCTGACAGGCACACTAATAGATGTTGTAATTAACATGGTGTCCAGCTATTAGGACAGTATGAACTTTGACATTATCCCCGCTGACAAGGTTAATGCGACTAGAAGGGGGAGGGATGTGTGGGTGGCTGCAGGGGTTGGAACAAGACACATGTAGCCTACCGGCTACCACTTTGCAGATTGCTAAAGAAAAGGAAAAAAAACCATTCTGACCTGAGATCAGATTCTAAAAATGTCAGTCGCTCTTCGATTTTTCAAAAATAGCAGACCTACAAGCAGACCTACAAGCTCATAGCGCGCCACCGAGTGGCGCGCTATGAGCTTGTAGATCTGCTATTTTTCAATAGCTAAAGCACGACATGATGCCGACACCAAAATGGGTGCCCGTTCAGAATGGGTTAAAAGGGTATACTTTCTATGGCCCAAACAGTGGGTCGGGACCCATTTTGTGGGTCACAGAACATTTTTTGCTGGTCACAACGGCAATGGTATAATATTGTTTTTTTTGGTGGGTAGATCGGGTTGAGCCAGTCAAAATCCCATTTTCTATGCGAAAATATTACATTATCATACATTTAAAAATCACACCCGTGTGAAGTGAGGGGCGCCAATATATTAAAGTCTAACTCATGTTGATTAGGTGATGAAACGGTGATGTAAAACAAACGGTGCCAACACAAACATTAAACGCCGTTAACAATAAAGAGACGATATGACGTAAACGACACATTTTCCCTTCATTGTCAATGCGTTTACTAAACAAACTTTGAACTAAAGATAAACATTAAACCTGTGTATATAGGAGGGGCTAGCGCCCCTCAAAAACAAACAAACACAAGAAATCCCATGAATACAAAATATATAATTAAGAAGTAGTGAAAATATAGCTGATCCACAAGCTCACAACGGTTTGTTTGTGTCCAGAGCAGCAGCTTAATGACAACAAGCTGTAGCCTATTTTGTCACGCTCGCGCTAATGAAACAAAACACTAGGATTATTATGTAATTTAAAAACATTCAAGTATCAGAAGATGATGTAACCCAGGTAAAGTATAGCCTGGCTCCAGCCCCTGAATTGCTATAGCCACGTGGGGAAAGAAAGTTCTGAAACTAAATGAAATTCAGGCTGAGGTGTCAGGCTATAGGTAAAGTAATGTCACTCTGCATGTTTAACTAAAGTTTTCCACATGTTGGGGCGTGACCAACTGACAGGAAATGCACAATGTCATAGTTAACTGGGCGTGACCAACTGACGGGAAATGCACGATAGTTAACTGCGCCTTGCGGTATCCCAACTGTGTACTCTCTACTGCCACCATCTGGCAGAGTCAGGTTACACGCCCAGATGACAGTAAAGTGAAAATGTAAGGACTTTTACAATTTAAAATATCTGGAGAAAAAAAAAGTATTCAACAAACTATCGTATAAAAACACTGGCCAAATTGTAGTGAAATAGGCAAATATTGTGATGATAATATTTGTAGATGGACTTTTTTTGACCCCCCCCCCCGAATAGGGAATAGGGATGCTGGGGTTCAAGACAAGTGCATCCATGCCTCCTCTAGCGTGTGTGCGTGCGTGCGTGCGTGCGTGCGTGTGTACGTGCGTGCGTGCATGCGTGCGCGCACACCCGCGTGATGTAACTCACAACACTTGTTATGCAAAATCAAAGGCCTTTTACGACCGGCGCTTAAGAAAAGCCGCTGGGTCGTGGCGGGGACGATAATGTGTGGCTGCGCACCGCTCGCCATTATTTATGGGCATTCTGGGATTAAAATGTATTTATACTGACGTGAATGTGAGACATACCATGACAATAATACGGCATGGGGTTTGGGGGGGCTATTATGAAGCAGCCTGCCCCGGCCTGCTCTGTGACCAACCATGCATATTAAAAGCACCATTATTAGGACGTACGGTAGGAGGAGAGGCCTCAATTATGAGGATCGTTGGCATGCTGTACTGTACTTAAGTTGCAGTTTTGAGGTATTTGGACTTTACTTTACATTACTCCACTACATGTATTTGAAAACCTTAGTTAGTCATTACTTTGTATAGATTTGTCAGGACTATAGGCCAGATCACAGCCCATATGGGGATGATCTTTAGTTCAGGACTAGACCAGATCACAGCCCATATGGGATGATCTTTAGTTCAGGACTAGACCAGATCACAGCCCATATGGGATGATCTTTAGTTCAGGACTAGACCAGATCACAGCCCATTATGGGGATGATCTTTATGTTCAGGACTAGACCAGATCACAGCCCATATGGGATGATCTTTACCTTCAGGACTAGACCAGATCCCAGCCCATATGGGATGATCTTTACCTTCAGGACTAGACCAGATCACTGCCCATATGGGATGATCTTTAGTTCAGGACTAGACCAGATCACTGCCCATATGGGATGATCTTTAGTTTCAGGACTAGACCAGATCACTGCCCATATGGGATGATCTTTAGGTTCAGGACTAGACCAGATCACTGCCCATATGGGATGATCTTTAGTTTCAGGACTAGACCAGATCACTGCCCATATGGGATGATCTTTAGGTTCAGGACTAGACCAGATCACTGCCCATATGGGATGATCTTTAGGTTCAGGACTAGACCAGATCACTGCCCATATGGGATGATCTTTAGGTTCAGGACTAGACCAGATCACTGCCCATATGGGATGATCTTTAGGTTCAGGACTAGACCAGATCACTGCCCATATGGGGATGATCTTTAGTTCAGGACTAGACCAGATCACAGCCCATATGGGATGATCTTTAGGTTCAGGACTAGACCAGATCACAGCCCATATGGGGATGATCTTTATGTTCAGGACTAGACCAGATCACAGCCCATATGGGGATGATCTTTAGTTCAGGACTAGACCAGATCACAGCCCATATGGGATGATCTTTAGGTTCAGGACTAGGCCAGATCACAGCCCATATAGGGATGATCTTTAGGTTCAGGACTAGACCAGATCACAGCCCATATGGGGATGATCTTTAGGTTCAGGACTAGACCAGATCACAGCCCATATGGGATGATCTTTACGTCATTTCCAGGACGTCTTCACCGGTTGACATAATATAGCTTATTCTGGGCCAGATCTGACTATATATATGATATGACATAAGTTGATCTGGCCTCGATCGGACTCACAGGGGCTTACGCAGTGGTGGAAGAAAATGACTCAATGCTGTCTGCAATATAGAAATACTCTGTAGTGGTACAAGTAAAAGTACAAAAGTATTGTTGGCATCAAAATGCACTTGAAGTACCAAAAGTATAAAAATGCTAGAATGTCCCATTTCAAGTTTTTCAAATGTAGAATAATCTTCTGGGTCGGGCAATTTTCAAATGGTCGAACTGCAGCCTTTCAGAGTATTTCTACATTACAGTATACTATTCACACAAGTACAAATTGTGAGTACTTTTTCCGCCACATGCTTACAAGTAAAAGTCTGGAATTCAAAATGTACTTGAGTAAAAGTACAAAAGTATTGGCATCAAAGTGTACATAAAGTACCAAAAGTAGAAGTACTTGCTATGCAGAATGTCTAATTTCAATCTTTTGAAAATAGCATATCTACAAGCTCACATGCATCGCAGCACATTGTGAGCTTGTAGATCGGCTATTTTCAAGTATAGACTAAAGTGGTTAATGAATGTTTTCTAATAACAATCCAAATCTACAAAGTAACTGTAACTGAAGTTGTGAAATACATGTATTAGTGGAGTAAAAGTACAATAATTTGGATCCGAGTAGAAGAAGTATTGGGAAATTGGAGTACAGTACTTAAGTAAATGTATGCTACTTAGTTACTTTCCACGACTGCTAATGGGAGACAGTTCAGACATGAATTTCATCATCGTGTTATGCCATGTTTACACGTACAAACATGATCTCTCCAGGGTATTACCTCATCATCTGCAACCGCAGTGCTGTTTTATCAACTTATTTACTTTGCTGCAGGCATTCACCGGCAATCCCTGGACTTTATAACAAGCTAATACATTAAGCTACAGTATAATCCTTTTGAAGTTATCCTTTGAAGCTATATCTCTGATACCTTTGAATTTGATATCAGATCTCACAACATGTTGCGCTGCGACGCATTGAGAGCTTGTACTGTAGGCACGGGGGCAATTTCTACAATCTTTTTTACATGGCTTCCTTCCTAAAAAAAATCAATTATTTATTGCTCACCACGCACTCAAGTCTAGACGTGAAATTCTGCACGCTTTGAAATGAACCCTGACAGTATATGCCGTTTCCCACTAGAATTCTAACGGCGTGTCTCATTCCAAAGATGTGAAAGAAAGAAATATGCTATATTTTCATTTTATATCCAATTTTTAGAGAGACCTTTTCACTAAAATCTGGAGTGTGTTGTATTTTGTACCGTAAGGCGACATTGTTATTGTAAAGAGACGCAGCCAGTCAAAGCTTGGCAAAAATGTACAAGATAATGAGAAGCAGAGTTTGAGGTTTGAGGAAGTGACAATAAGGTGCTTTCATGGAATGACACATTGTGACATGTTTGTCCCTGCATGATGTGTGTGTGTGTGTGTGTGTGTGTGTGTGTGTGTGTGTGTGTGTGTGTGTGTGTGTGTGTGTGTGTGTGTGTGTGTGTGTGTGTGTGTGTGTGTGCGTGTGCGCGCGTGTGTGTGCGTGTGTGCATGCTCAGAATCTTTACTTGAGTAAAACACCAGTAGAAATTCTCTGTAACATAAGTCATGTAACATTTTACTTACTTTACTCTTTACTGTAAAGATGCAAAAGTATTGGTACATCCAAATATACTTAGAGTACCAAAGCCTACTCAAATATTTCACAAATCATTTGTCAAATCTTTTTTCTTCCTCTCTCAAAAGAGACCTACAGGCCCAATGCATTGCAATGCTACACGCATGTACATTGAAGAGATACAGATCAGATTCATACGAGGTTTCCGCCGGACACACACTGGTCTGATGAACCCATTCTGACCTGAGATCAGATTCTAAAAATGTCAGTCGCTCTTCGATTTTTCAAAAATAGCAGACCTACAAGCTCGTATCGCGCCACTCGGTGGCGCGATATGAGCTTGTAGATCTGCTATTTTTCAATAGCTAAAGCATAACATGATGCTGACACCAAAATGGGTGCCCGGTCAGAATGGGTTAACAAGTAATTATAACTAAATCTGTCAAATAATTGTAATGGAGTAAAAAATAACATTTGCCTCTGAGGCGTACATGTTTTGATACATTAGACTTTCTAGTCTAATGTATCAAAACATGTAAATAGTCAAGGAAAAATCACACCTGTGTGAAGTGAGGGGCGCTAATATATTAAATTATCATGTTGATTAGGTGATGAAACGGTGATGTAAAACAAACGGTGCCAACACAAACATTAAACGCCATTAACAATAAAAAAAACAATATGACGTAAACGACACATTATGTCTAAATGTTTTGTCTAAACGTTATTGTCAATGCGTTTACTAAACAAACTTTGAACTAAAGACAAACATTAAACCTGTGTATAGGAGGGGCAAGCGCCCCTCAAAAACAAACAAACACAAGAAATCCCACGAATATTATTTTTTTATTGAAAGTAGTGAAAAATTTAAGTACGGTAACTTAAAATAATACTTAAAAGGCAATACCACCGATTAACTATAACTTAAGAGTTGCTGTGTGGAAATATAAAGAAGCTCGTTCAATGTCGAAAATGAGTGATATTCCCATTTAAGTACAGCACTCAAGAGTAAATGTACTTTGATACTTTCCGCCACGCCGATGTCAGTGGGAGGTCAGGGACAGGAAATGAGGCGGCGCGTACAGCGGACCAGACTGCCGGTGATGTCCTGGGTGGCCCGCAGGGTGACAGCATTTAACCCGTTCTGACCTGAGATCAGATTCATACGAGGTTTCCACTGGACACACGCTGGTCTGACGAACCCATTCTGAACTGAGATCAGATTCTAAAAATGTCAGTCGTTCTTCGATTTTTTTCAAAAATAGCAGACCTACAAGCTCGTATCGCGCCACTCGGTGGCGCGATATGAGCTTGTAGATCTGCTATTTTTCAATAGCTAAAGCATAACATGATGCTGACACCAAAATGGGTGCCCGGTCAGAATGGGATAACCCGTTTAGGCCGGACGTCCATTCCACAAAATGTCTTCTATATAAATCCTGAAAAATCTGAAGAAAAAAAAACATGTTTCTATGTCAGGCGGTGCTCAACCTTTTCCATAAAGGAGCCCCAGAATTATATATGTATTTGGTCACGGATCCCCATCTCAAAATATGTTGTTCCAGGAGGGGACCCCCCCCCCCCCCCCAGAAGCAAAGCTTTGAGTTAAAAACGTTCGCTCTGAAATAACATATATATACATTCCCAATTTGTGCCACATTTTTACGATCTTTCAAAAATAGCAGACCTACAAGCTCTTAGCGCGCCACCGAGTGGCGCGCTATGAGCTTGTAGATCTGCTATTTTTCAATAGCTAAAGCATAACATGATGGTTAAAACAGAAAAAAAGGGGTTCCCGTTCAGAATGGGTTAATGACACATCATGGTGACAGACACCGTCGCGAGCGGAGCATGGGTGAGGGACAGGGGGGGACAGGGGGGGGACGTACGTGCACTATGAGCAGGCAGACAGCTTGATCACAGTACAGACTTCCTGCACGCGTCTGTCTGATCAGGGACGTGGAGAGAATGCCAGAGAGGCAGCGGCTGAAATCAGGTGTTCCTGCATAACGTTTCCTGGGTATGAAGATGATATGCATATAGCAAGCGCACAACGCATCATAGCCTGATGCGTCGGTTTTATTTATTTAAAAATACTGGGTCAATTGTAGGGGTGTCAAAAAATTCCGATTATGAACGATATGAGCGATTCCCGTTATGAACGATTCAAAATCGATTCATAATTTCCAAAAATCGATTTTGTTATTATTATTATTATTTATTTTTTATTATTATAATTTTTTTAGATTTTATTTCTGGTTAGTTACAGGAGTTTTCACTACATGGTGTTCATAATATGAAATGTAAGCTCACCCTAACCCTCACCCTTACAGTAAACATCATGTCTTCAGTCATTTTCAAGTTAATCACTTCAGTTGGCTGGAGTAGATTGTGATGAAATCCTATGTATTGAATCAAGAATCATTTTGAATAGAGAATAGTTTCGAATCTGGAAAAAAAAATCTTTTGAATAAAATAAAAAATCGATTTTGAATCGAATCGTGACCCCAAGAATCGGAATCGAATCGTGGGACACCCAAAGATTCACAGCCCTAGTCAATTGTCTGACGTTGATTGCTTAAAGTAGACCTGCATAAAATGGTGTAGCCTATACTGCAGCTATTTACAACCAGGTAGTGTATAAGTTAAATTGAACACTTAACTTAGTATTTAATACTTGAATACTTATACTTAGTATTTAATACTTAGTACTTTCAAAAGGGTTTATTGGGGGCACCTTACAAATTGCATTGTTGGTTCTACTGGCTTAAACATGTCAGTGTTTCTAGTGTTGCACTGTTTGACAGCTAAAACGTCCTATTGTCCCTTCCATTGTCACACCCACTTCTGTCCAGCTCTAAGGTGATAAAAATGTTGTGAATATTGAAAGGGACTTTTCTCAGCTTTTGGGTGAAAGGCCCCAAATCATTTTAGAAATGGTTATATCTCCTTCAATTATTGTCCAATTTCATTGAATGATACATCATATGAAAGCTTACATTCTGAACGGGCACCCATTTTGGTGTCAGCATCATGTTGTGCTTTAACTATTGAAAAATAGCAGATCTACAAGCTCATATCGCGCCACCGAGTGGCGCGATACGAGCTTGTAGGTCTGCTATTTTTGAAAAATCGAAGAACCACTGACATAGAAACATAGCTTTTTCAGAAAACTGTCATTTTCAAACAGACATTTTTAGAATCTGATCTCAGGTCAGAATGGGTTAATAATCTGTAAAAATCTGAAAAATGGGAAAGTAGAGTTGAGGGCCTTTTTGCTGGATTCTGTCACATATACTCTCTATATAACAGGCTGGCTAACACCCCCCCCCCCCTGGTCAGTTGGGTCGAATCAGGTGCATGTGCCAGTGGCTAGCAGGCTGATTGATGCAGGAGATTGATGTGGCTTCAGAGAGGTGCTGATGTGGGGGCAGGTCGGTCTGCTGCAGTAGCTACAACACTCCATCCCTGTCTTGTTGTTGTTTGTCCAGCAGCCAACCAGCACCGTTTCTATACTCGATGACGGCGCTTGACCAAGAGTCAACAAACAATATGCTGCCCCCCCCCCACTGTGGTAACCGTATCGATCTGGCTATTAAAAACGCCCTATGATAAATAGTTTCTTCACAGAAACAACAGGTTTTTAGAAACGCCATCGTCCGACATATTTTATCATGTTTGTTTACACGTATAGCGTTCGTTGTTTGTTTCATTAGCAACCGGGTTAAACCATTCTGACCTGAGATCAGATTCATATGAGGTTTCCGCCGGACACACACTGGTCCTGATGAACCCATTCTGACCTGAGATCAGATTCTAGAAATGTCAGTCGCTCTTCGATTTTTCAAAAAATAGCAGACCTACAAGCTCGTATCGCGCCACTCGGTGGCGCGATACGAGCTTGTAGATCTGCTATTTTTAAATAGCTAAAGCACAACATGATGCTGACACCAAAATGGGTGCCCGTTCAGAATGGGTTAATCACATTGACAACGACGCCATCTGCTCTGCTACTATTTTGATTGGTTGGTGTGAACCGCCTGCCGTCGGACCTTAGTTTTGTTGGCTCCTTAGCTCTTTTTAAAACCAAATTAAAAGACCCACTTTTCTAGGAAAGCCTTCTTAAACCCATAATAACAATGTATGCTTTTATTTTCCACTGACACTGCAATTCTATTCTGCCTTGTTGTAATTGATTGTTATGTATCATGATTCACTGTTGTTTTTATATTTGTGACTAAAAAGGTGCTATATAAATAAAGTTTATTATTATTATTATTATTATTATTATTATTAACTGTGAACCAATCACCGAAGAAGGAATAATGAAGTTAAACTAAATGAAAATTCACTGAGTGTCAGACTAGCAACAACCTAAACCGCAAGGCAATGCAGAGGGTTGTGCCCAACGTATCAACAGACTTGATTTCCCCCCCGTCCAAGCCCTGTACACGATGAACGCTGTGTCAGCCACTCGTGAAGTATTCAATAATTATTAATGACCGGGTCATTGGTCAATAGGGGACTCAAGGAGAATCTTTTTTTTTTTTTTTTTAATTTTTATCCCACGATTTTGTAACCCATTTTTCACCCCTGTGTCAATCATCTAATGTGATCCTGGGCTCTACACACCCTTCGCCAACCTGGGGAGAGCAACGGACTTGAACTCATGCTTCCTTCATGCCTGAGTGTCCAAGTTGCTCCTTTTACACCTGCGCGTGGAGGGAACACGTTATTCCAACCAGTTCCTTTCCCCTCCATCAGGCGCCCCGGCTGGCCAGGGGGAGGCAGTTTAGAGACCAGGATTACTGCATGTTTTTGTGAGGGTACCTACCCTAGGGGACACGGGGAGAACATGCAAACTCCACACAGAAAGGCCCTTTCGCCAACCCCGCCTTCGGGTATGGGCACTGATGACGCGGAGGAGGAAACACGCCGCCAGCACCCACAGCGCCCCGAGCGGGAATCGAACCCAGGACCTTCTAGCTGCGAGGCGACAGCACTATACCAACTGTGCCACCGTGCCCTCCTCAAGGAGAATCTTTGAGTCTCCACCGGTCATCAAATTATTGGCTTAGGAATGTGACAAAAACAAACAAACAAAAAATCTCCATAAATTCAAGGCTTCACAGGGTGTGTAATTGATAGAAAAAAAAAATCGTTTAGGTGAACTACTCCTTTAAAAGCACATCTATTCTCTCAGGCCTTTGGCTACTGGCTAACCAGCCAAAATTCTCACATGTCTCCCCCCTGCTCCGCTCCCTCCACTGGCTCCCGGTCGCTGCCCGCACAGAATACAAAACTCTGATGCTGGCATTCAAGGCAACCAAAGGTATGGCTCCCCCATATCTTGCAAGTATGATTGAACCCTACAAACCCTCCCGCGCACTCAGATCAGCCAACGCAGAGAAGCTGGAAGTACCCTCACTAAAAACGCCGGGACAACGCTCCACACGTCCCAAACTCTTCTCCCTTCTGGCTCCAAAACTGTGGAATGCACTTCCCATTGCAGTCAGAACTGCAGCATCACTCCCAATCTTCCGCCGTAGTCTGAAAACCCACCTTTTCAGACTCCATCATGGCCCATAGCACTTACCCTACCCCCTTAGATAGCATTTCTGTAGACTTAGATAGCATCTGATACAGACTTATAGCATGTTATGTAGACAGCACTATAATTGCATTGTATATAGTCATAGCACGCCATAGTACATATGTATAGCATAGTAGTATATATATATATATATATATATATATATATAGTTTATATGTATAGTCTCATAATATAGATATTTCACTGTTACTTTCTTAGCTTACGCATGTTTTATGATAAATGCTTTTTTTGTGATGTATTCCCATGCTTTTTGTTCTTGCTTAATGTAAATCGCTCTGGATTAAGAGCGTCTGCTAAATGCCTAAATTGTAAATTGTAATTATTAAACCGAGGGATACACAAATTACGGAGAGTCTACATACGTAATGCTGCTAAATTTGCCACCGAGTATGATACAAATAGAATAATGAATGTAAACCACACATAATTAGCTGAACATAACAGATTATGGGCAGTGTACGACGGAGCATAAATGCTTGTTTTCAAGGTTGTTTTTCAGGCGCTGAACGAAAGCGGGGGGAGAGCGCTGCAGTATCGTTAAAGCCACACATTGTTGAGTAAACCGAGCTCTCAAAGGCTTGCCACAGATTCGTGACAAAGGAAACGCCAGGCTTTGTCTGCACATTATATGATAACAAGCCAATTCAAAAACGACATGAAGGTAGTAATGAAAGCTTTGCACAACAACAACACCAAGGCTAAAAACAACGCATTCGACGTCACAGTAGGGGCGACACACGTCCACTATCCCATTCTGACCTGAGATCAGATTCATACGAGGTTTCCGCCGGACACACACTGGTCCTGATGAACCCATTCTGACCTGAGATCAGATTCTAAAAATGTCAGTCTCTTCGATTTTTCAAAAATAGCAGACCTACAAGCTCGTATCGCGCCACTCGGTGGCGCGATATGAGCTTGTAGATCTGCTATTTTTCAATAGCTAAAGCATAACATGATGCCAACACCAAAATGGGTGCCCGGTCAGAATGGGTTAAAATGGGGGGGTCCGTGGCCAAATAAATGTTGATTTGGGGGTGTCCTTGACACAAACAAGTTTGGGAACCACTGCCTTATACTGTTGTACATCATCTCTGTCGCGCGGGGAAAACCTCATAATGTCCAAAACTGTTACTTTTCAGGATTTAAAATTCATAAACAGCAAAAGTATAGCAGGTCTACAAGCACAAAACACGTCGCTTCGCGCCACAGTTTGAGCTTGCAGATCTGCTACTTTTATATCTTTGTGTGATGCTGTAGTATGATGAAGTATAGGGCATTCATTCACGACAAAACACAACAAGTTTAAATGTGGAGGTCAAAGGTTTGTCTCTAGGGGAGTGCACATACAAAGTTTTACACAGATCGGTGCAGTTATATAGGTAAGACACAAATGGGTTATAGCACCACCATGAGGCCGATGTGGATTTTTCCCTGGATGCCAACGACGAACCCCTGCCACAATGTTGTCACAAGAAATGCCACTTGAAAAAAATGGGTGCCGTACTTAGTTTAGACTAGTCATTGGTTAGACCAGTCATTAGTCCTACAACTACAACCTATCTCAAACCCTCACCCTAACCCTAACCTCCCACGGGGGCAGCACACCTAAACCCAACCTTAACCCTCTCCCAACCCTTAACGCACCCCTCACCGACATTAATCTGGTCGTTTTAACGCACCCCTCACCAACCTTATGTCTAGTCTAAACTTAGCCCCATATGTGCCCTCTCCCTACGCTCATTCTGTAGCTCCGAGATGAGGTCACACACTGGGCCCCTCCCACCGCGTTTCAGAAAGGCGCAAGTTTCCGAAAACATGGTCTCCTATCCTTACCACACCATTAATCCAAAACGTGTAGGGCCGATCCAGGTTTACACTAATTCAAACTTAGGACCGGCCCAGAAAATCCAACTAGAGATTTGAACTGAGCCTTTACGTCCCGTCTTTTGTCAGTCGCTCCATGTTTATCAAGGAAGTTGAAAAGCTTTAGCGCCTCCCCGGCGCCTCCCCTGGTCGAAAATTTCCAACTGACTTCAGTTCACTCGACATGCACGCGCACACGCACACTTCCTTGATAAACATGGAAGGGGGCCAGTGTGTGACCTCATCTCGGAGCTACAGAATGAGCGTAGGGAGAGGGCACATATGGGGCTAGTCTAAACTAAGTATGAACCCCAAAAGAACACCATGCAGGTATAAATAGTTTTTCAGTGCTGTCATATATAGGTTGAAATGTTCTCTTGCCCAGACACAGAACTGAAGGCTAACTTGGGGCAATGCTGATTGAAGCTCGGAATGCGACGCGTAGTGAACCTTTTTAGATCTGTTAGTTATAAAGCTCCCCGTATCAGTATCAGTCAAAAGGGAGACGTCGAAGAGGAAGGATGGATGGGGACGGATCAACATATGGAATGTCAGAACAGGTTCTGACATATCCAATATCCATATATGGAGATCTAAGCGGTTTGAGGTTTGAGGTCAGATGTAGAGTTGCTGGCCAATATTGACGATAATATAGGGATCTCCATATGGGCTTAACCCATTCTGACCTGAGATCAGATTCATACGAGGTTTCCGCCGGACACACACTGGTCTGATGAACCCATTCTGACCTGAGATCAGATTCTAAAAATGTCAGTCGCTCTTCGATTTTTCAAAAATAGAAGACCTACAAGCTCGTATCGCGCCACTCGGTGGCGCGATATGAGCTTGTAGATCTGCTATTTTTCAATAGCTAAAGCATAAACATGATGCTGACACCAAAATGGGTGCCCATTCAGAATGGGTTAATTGCAACAGCAGGTCGCATTTACTATGACATCAGGGATCTCCATCCTGGGCTTCATGGGGGCTTTCCCCATGTATGGGGATTTTGAGTGACTGACTGACGGACGGGAAATGTACGATTTCATAGTAAATGCGACCTGTGGTCGCAATAATATTAGTTGACAATTTGGCCAATTTTTGACTAGACCATTGCTGTGATCAAAAGTAAAATCAACAAACTATACTGTAGTATAGTTTATTGATTACTTTTTAACACAGCAATGGTCTTTTCCAAACATCTTTTGTTCTTAAAGGGTAAGACCACTTTTTTTGAGGTTTGGGTTGTGTAGTTACTTTGCCATGATGCAACTCCAAATGTGGACAAGAAATTAAAAATAACTGCTCCAGTGATTAGAAATTGATAATTCAAAATATGCTCCTCATTGACTTACATTGTATCTAAAACAGCTCTCAAAGTCACTCTTTTAGTATGTAAACAAACACAAACAAAGTTGATTCAGACAATATAGAGCATCACCAAAACTCATGCTGTTTTATTTTTTCATAAAAATGTTTTCTTCCTGTTGATTTTACTATTTGAAGATCTGGATCCAGATCCACGGATCCAGTCCGGGTTTTCTTCCCAATAAAATGGACAAATCAACAGGAAGAAAACATTTTTATGAAAAAATAAAACAGCATGAGTTTTGGTGATGCTCTATATTGTCTGAATCAACATTGTTTGTGTTTGTTTACGTACTAAAAGAGTGACTTTGAGAGCTGTTTTAGCTACAATGTAAGTCAATGAGGAGCAAATTTTGAATTATCAATTTCTAATCACTGGAGCAGTTATTTTTTATTTCTTGTCCACATTTGGAGTTGCATCATGGCAAAGTAACTACACAACCCAAACCTTAAAAAAAGTGGTCTTACCCTTTAACCCATTCTGAACGGGAACCCATTTTGGTGTTAGCATCATGTCATGCTTTAGCTATTGAAAAATAGCAGATCTACAAGCTCATAGCGCGCCACCGAGTGGCGCGCTACGAGCTTGTAGGTCTGCTATTTTTTGAAAAATCGAAGAACGACTGACATTTTTTTAGAATCTGATCTCAGGTCAGAATGGGTTAATCAGACCAGTGTGTGTCCAGTGGAAACCTCGTATGAATCTGATCTCAGGTCAGAATAGGTTAATTCGTGGGGATCCCGTCCCACGGGTTGAGAACCTCTGAGCTATAGACAAGTTAATCACTCACAGGCCAGCTCTCCACACAGGCATATACACCACCTCTATGCCCCCCATTCCCTGCTCTCCACACAGGCATATATACCACCTCTATGCCCCCCATTCCCTGCTCTCCACACAGGCATATACACCACCTCTATGCCCCCCATTCCCTGCTCTCCACACAGGCATATATACCACCTCTATGCCCCCCATTCCCTGCTCTTCACACAGGCATATATACCACCTCTATGCCCCCCATTCCCTGCTCTCCACACAGGCATATATACCACCTCTATGCCCCCCATTCCCTGCTCTCCACACAGGCATATATGCCACCTCTATGCACCCCATTCCCTGCTCTCCACACAGGCATATATACCACCTCTATGCCCCCCATTCCCTGCTCTCCACACAGGCATATATACCACCTCTATGCCCCCCATTCCCTGCTCTCCACACAGGCATATATGCCACCTCTATGCCCCCCATTCCCTGCTCTCCACACAGGCATATACACCACCTCTATGCCCCCCATTCCCTGCTCTCCACACAGGCATATACACCACCTCTATGCCCCCCATTCCCTGCTCTCCACACAGGCATATATACCACCTCTATGCCCCCCATTCCCTGCTCTCCACACAGGCATATACACCACCTCTATGCCCCCCATTCCCTGCTCTCCACACAGGCATATACACCACCTCTATGCCCCCCATTCCCTGCTCTCCACAGGCATATATACCACCTCTATGCCCCCCATTCCCTGCTCTCCACACAGGCATATATACCACCTCTATGCCCCCCATTCCCTGCTCTCCACACAGGCATATGCCACCTCTATGCCCCCCATTCCCTGCTCTCCACACAGGCATATATACCACCTCTATGCCCCCCATTCCCTGCTCTCCACACAGGCATATATACCACCTCTATGCCCCCCATTCCCTGCTCTCCACACAGGCATATATACCACCTCTATGCCCCCCATTCCCTGCTCTCCACACAGGCATATATACCACCTCTATGCCCCCCATTCCCTGCTCTCCACACAGGCATATATACCACCTCTATGCCCCCCATTCCCTGCTCTCCACACAGGCATATATACCACCTCTATGCCCCCCATTCCCTGCAAGTTGCAACCCACTTGAGTTGATAGGGTCAAAGTCCCCTGATGCAGCTACAGGCGTTCAGAGATCTCTGCCTCTACTGATAAGCAGTGGGAGAAAAAAAGAGTAACTGAGTGCATTTACTTAACACATTCTGACCTGAGATCAGATTCACACAAGGTTTCCACTGGACACACACTGGTCTGATTAACCCATTCTGACCTGAGATCAGATTCTAAAAATGTCAGTCGTTCTTCGATTTTTCAAAAAATAGCAGACCTACAAGCTCGTATCGCGCCACTCGGTGGCGCGATATGAGCTTGTAGATCTGCTATTTTTCAATAGCTAAAGCATAACATGATGCCAACACCAAAATGGGTGCCCGGTCAGAATGGGTTAAAGGGGCATTCCACTAATTTTTTACATTTTACTATGTCATTAATATACCTTAGAGCTGTTGTGTTTCCTAGAACTAAGTATGAAAAAAAAACATTAACATGGTGAAACACATCTTGATGACATCATTATGGTATATTAATGACAGTAACATGTTGAAAATGAGCGGAATGCCCCTTTAAGTACTGTACTTAATCACACTTTTGAAATATTTTTACTTTACTTGAGTATATTTCCAATTTCCAATACTTTTACTCCTATATTCCACTACACCTCGGAGGCAAATATTGTACTTTTTACTCTAATACATTATTTGAAAACGGTTATTTTGTAGATTTTTGCTTATTATTACCAAACATACATTAACCACTTCAACCCTATACACATATTTGCCATTTGAAAATAGCCGATCTACAAGCTTCACAATGCGTCGCAGCTATTTTCAAATTATCCTGATAGATTTGAAAACTTAACTTGTTTTGGATGCCAATACTTTATTACTTTTACTTGAGCGAATATTGAATTTCCGGACTTATACTATGTAGCAGAGTAATTAAATTATGCAGTAGGCTATTGATACTTAACCCATTCTGACCTGAGATCAGATTCATACGAGGTTTCCGCCGGACACACACTGGTCTGATGAACCCATTCTGACCTGAGATCAGATTCTAAAAAATGTCAGTCGTTCTTCGATTTTTCAAAAATAGCAGACCTACAAGCTCGTATCGCGCCACTCGGTGGCGCGATATGAGCTTGTAGATCTGCTATTTTTCAATAGCTAAAGCATGACATGATGCCGACACCAAAATGGGTGCCCGTTCAGAATGGGTTAAAAAATTGAGTGCTTTTTTCCACCACTGCTGATATGTCCATGAATTGTAATTCAGAGTGGGCTCTAGAGTGGCGAGGAGGAATCATGATGGAATTATACCGTACATTTTGTCATTATGCTCTTCACCTTCTGCCTTATGCGATGTCCAGTCAAGTACAGTACAGTACAGTACAGTACAGTACAGTACAGTACAGTACAGTATGTAGAAGAGTGGAGATGCCATGGCATAGGGGTACACGGTGGCACAGGGGTAGAGATGGGCAGTATTTGAAATACATGTATTTGAAATACGTATTTGAAATACGTATTTGAAATACTTTTTTGTATTTTGTAATTTGTATTTCGCTGAGATGGAAGAAATGAGATGTATTTTGTATTTAAATACATTTTTTGAGCCAGTATTTGTATTTTGTATCAAAATACATTTTCAATATATTTTGCCCATCAGAGATGGGCAGTATTTGAAATACATGTATTTGAAATACGTATTTGAAATACTTTTTTGTATTTTGTAATTTGTATTTCGCTGAGATGGAAGAAATGAGATGTATTTTGTATTTAAATACATTTTTTGAGCCAGTATTTGTATTTTGTATCAAAATACATTTTCAATATATTTTGCCCATCAGAGATGGGCAGTATTTGAAATACATGTATTTGAAATACGTATTTGAAATACTTTTTTGTATTTTGTAATTTGTATTTCGATGGGGATGGAAGATGTATTTTGTATTTTGTATTTAGATACATTTTTTAACCCAGTATTTGTATTTTGTATCAAAATACATTTTCAATGTATTTTGTATCAAAATACATTTTCAATGTATTTTGTATCAAAATACATTTTCAATGTATTTTGCCCATCTCTGGCTGTCGCCTCACAACTAGAAGGTCCTGGGACTATGCGTGGCATCAAAATAAAAGGGCAAAACAAAAGTAAAGTGAGCCAAGAACCCAAAAAGTCAGTATACAGTATGCTGTATGATAGGCTATTTATGGCCCGTCTACAAGCTCAGCTTGTAGTACAGTAGATCGGCTATTTCAGCATGCAAACCAAGTGTACAATGACTTATACTGGATCTCTTGTCCACTATAGTCCCTTCCTAACATTTTAGTCTAGTTTCTATTTGTTGACAAAATTGTCAATAGGCCTATTATTTAGTCTTAGTTTTAGTCATCATACTGTAGCTTAGTTTTCATTTAGTTTTCATTTAGTTTTCATTTAGTTTTCCTCAGTGAAAATAGGCAGTCGCAAATCTTTTCAAATTATTTGCATACATCATCCACACTTGCATAATGACTACTTTCTACATTTGGCAGGCTACTTCAATTAAAGGCTATACTTTAATTAAAACATAATAAATAAAACATATTGATGCCATTATACTTTTGTAGTTTTACCCAAGTAGGCCTACATTTTGAATTACGGACTTTAACTTGCAACAGAGTATTTCTATATTGCGATATTGATACTTTTAAGTAAAAAAAATGCACCACTGGTTTTAACCCATTCTGACCGGGCACCCATTTTGGTGTCGGCATCATGTTATGCTTTAGCTATTTAAAAATAGCAGATCTACAAGCTCATATCGCGCCACCGAGTGGCGCGATACGAGCTTGTAGGTCTGCTATTTTTGAAAAATCGAAAGAGCGACTGACATTTTTTGAATCTGATCTCAGGTCAGAATGGGTTCATCAGACCAGTGTGTGTCCGGCGGAAACCTCGTATGAATCTGATCTCAGGTCAGAATGGTGAAGGCATCCAGCAATATAAGCAGCCTCGAACACGCGTCGACCTCAATCCCACTTTGCAGGAATCACCCCCGCCAAAACCCCTTCCGGAAGCGCCTCTTATAAATGTATTTATTTGATGAAGGAGATATATATTTATGTATTTATTTATTTTCCACTCCTGGACGTGGAGGGCCAAAAGGTGAAGAAAACGGCCGACGGGTTTGGCATTCATGCCAGTGGTGAATAATAATAATATGGAAATGGGATTCACCCGTCATGATGTACTGTGCTGTTATTGGAGAGAGAGGCTAGCCATTGGAGGGGGAACAGATTGTCCTCCATGATTGGCTTCTCCTCCATCTCTGAGCGCGGTGCAGTGTCAACACTCACTGCTGGCCTTATCGCCGAGCGGTTAGCCTCTCTGTATACCGCGACAAAACACTCGCGGCAAAGTGCCTTTCACACGCACACGCACGCACACATGCATGTGCGCGCACACGCACGCTCACACACATGCATGTGCGCGCACACGCACGCACGCACACGTGTTGAATTGTCGACTAAAACTATACGACGAAAAATGTTCGCCGACTCCTTTTTTTTCACTGACGAAAACTAAATGGAAATCTAAACGAAGACTAAAGCTGTGGCGACTAAAACGACTAAATATACTGACAATTGTGTCAACAAATAAAAACTAGACTAAAATGTTATAGGAAGGGACTATAGTGGACAAGAGATCCAGTATAAGTCATTGTACACTTGGTTGCGTGCTGAACACATAGTGGATCTACAAGCTCTCACAACGCGTCGGAGCGCGACGGCATCAGGGCCAACCGGAACACAATTTAGTCGACTAAATCAACAGTAGATTTAGTCGACTAAAATCATATGATATTAGTCGACTAAAACTAGACTAACACTTTGACATTCCAGGTGACTAAAAAGTGACTAAAACTAACTGAAAACTATTCAAAAGACTGACTAAAACTAAAACGCGCACGCACGCACACACACACACACACACACACACACACACACACACACACACACACACACACACACACACACACACACACACACACACACACACACACACACACACACACACACACACACACACACACACTGTGGGGCCTTGAGAGAAATATGAATATTGAAAAGTGTTCTTTGTGGCCATCTTGAAAGTGTCCTTGCATGGCGGTTTGAAGTTTGAACAGGCAAGGTTTGTGACGGGCCGGTTGCCTTGGACTGATGACAGTGATTATTCAAGTATTTCTATTGAAGTTTCTCTTTGAACAGATACAGGACAAACCAACAACAACAACAACACCAGTATACTCAACATTCAAGTCTGAAATACAATGTAATACAGTTATACAGTTTTTTCAGATTTACTAAAGTCACCATCTCTGTTCTGGCATGGAACTGGTCCACTCAACTAACAGTATCTGCAATTTCCCCCAAAATAATCTCCTTCATTAGCACGCAGCAGCATATTTTGTCTGAATTGTCTTTGCGGCCAAATGTAGACTACATTTGCCAACAGTGCTGTTGACCATGTTGTTAGGCTCAGTGGCGTGCACAGATAGACACTAGGGGGTGCTAGAGCACCCCCTGCCCTTTTTGGCAATGTGCTCTTAAAAAGAAGAAAAAAAAGGTTTATTTTTTTTCTTAATTTGTAGCGTGTGGACCATGGTGACATTGATCAAATCTTGATAAAAAACGCTTCTACTATATTATTTAGGCCCCCACAATCTAAAGATATATGTTTCTATGTCAGTGCACTGGTTCTTCGATAAATAAATAAAATAGCAGACCTACAAGCTCGTAGCGCGCCACTCGGTGGCGCGCTATGAGCTTGTAGATCTGCTATTTTTCAATAGCTAAAATGTGCTGCACAAGGTGCCCTTTTTTCACTTGAGCACCTGCCCCTCTAAATGTCTGTGCACGCCACTGGTTAGGCTACATGGTCCCACATAACATTTTGTGCACCAGATGACAGTGATGAGCACAAAGTAATTCTGTCCCCGTCAGATTTGAGCTGAGGCGTTCCTTTAGTGTTCAGAGTGCTGGTTTGCGCCAAGGACTTAAGCACTGACTTTGAAGATTTCTGTCTGAGACTCGAACTCTAATCGACAAATTCCCCATTGTTAATTGTCTCCACCAGGCCGAAGGCATGGGGGGAGAGTATGTTTTGCACTCCGGCCGTCCGTCCGTGTGTCCGTCCGTCCGTCCGTGTGTCCGTGAGCAGCTAATCTCGGCCACCGTTAACCCGGTCGATGCCAAATTTTGCACACACACTCCCTGGATGCCAACGATGAACCTCTGCCCCAACCTTTCCAGAACGGCCTGTTATAGCGCCACCAGGAGGCCGCTTTGTGCAAAACAAGTTTTTGCACAGTACACCTACAGATTTTGTCCAAACATCACGCAAATTGGTACACAGTCTCTCTACAGCCATTCAACGAAACGGGTCTTTCAGATTTCTCAGACTCCATCCTGATTGGTTAAGATTGGCTTCCAAAGTTCACAGGAGTGCTCAGTTTCAAACAAAATGCTGCAAATCATGAACACATCGCGTGATTTCCGTGAAATTGTGCACCCACATTCCCACTAGGCCCAGGACGAAATGCCACATGAACAATTTCAACTCAGCCTCAAGGTGGCGCTATAACTGGCCGAAAAGTGTTTTTACCTCTAACTGCACGGATCTGTGGATAACTTTGTATGCCAACTCCCTAGTTTACTTTTGTTGCCCTTTTATCCAACCACCAGATGAAGGCAAGCTGCAATGTCCTACATTCCTATCCTGGTGGAGACCTGTGCCCAGAAGGGCACTTTTTCTAGTTTAACTCTGAGAATGTATAGAATGTTTTGTGTGTAGTTGGAGAATAGTTATAAGAGCTGTGATGGAAGGTTATGTGACTGTGCATATAAGACAGGGGTTCTCAACATGTGGATGATGTGGGGTCGCGGGGGGGGGGGGGGGGGGCTCACCAAATTATTTTGGGGGGTCCCCAAATTATATATATATATATAAATAAATAAAAACAACAAAAACAAAATCAGTTTTCCTATTTCTTGCAACTGTTCTAATATTATTAATATAGCATATTGGCATTGTCTCTTGGTGCACAAATGTTACGTGGACCATGTAGCCTATAACAACATGGTCAACAGCACTGTTTGCAAATGTATTCTACATTTGGCCGCAAAGACAATTCAGACAAAATATGCTGCTGGTGGTGCTAATGGAGGAGATTATTTTTGGGGAAAATTGCAGATACTGCAGTTGAGTGGACCAGTTCCATGCCAGAACAGAGATGGTGACTTTAGTAAATCTGAAAAAAACTGTATTAACCCTTTGGACTATACCAATCCCAATTTTTTTGTTTGGGTAACAAATTGGCATATTTTTAATTCATCATTTTCACATCAATAGAAAGATCTGGTGGTTTGAACAGATGTTTTTTTTTTTTTCTTAGGATTGTAGGTATATATTGATTATGATGGTAATTAATTATGGACCAACTTTTACCCCATTTCTAATTTTGAGTGTAGTGCAGCACATCACAAATCGTCAGACAAAAAGCTTAAAGAGCCACTTCACTCATTGTGGCAGTTCAGCCTGCCACTGAGAATGAATGGTTAACATTGTAATTATTATTTATGATCGCAGAGTGATATTTGCTATTTTGACTATTGTGTGACGCTTGATTCAAGTTGTTAATCGACTGTTGACTCCATTGAAGAGAGCAACTACTAGCTGTGGGGTGTGGGGAACATGCCAACAGTGGAGGGTTTTGTTTAGAGAACTCTTGACTTTGATTATATTACGGGAATCATTTATAGAGTGGTATGTGACACTTTAACATGTGACAATGTAAATGCTTATGAATGATTTGTGATGTCTCTTGGACATTGATGCACTGGTTCGATTGTGGAATCAATCCGGGGTTGGGTTGGTCTAAATGGTCTTATAAGGAGCACCTGCCACTGCCCAGGAATTAGTGTAGGATTGTAGGGAGCAGAGCAGACCTTGAATGAGCCAACCTGGCCACAGTGGGCTGTAAATACCTCATTTGTGTTTGGTTTGTCTGAATGACCATTTCATGTGGACTCATGTGCAAAGTGGTGAATTAAATACAGTTTGATTTTGCTAAAGGATTTGCCATGAGTGCTTTTTTTCTTTTAGTATTTTGAGAGCTTGTTCAGTGCCAATTTTGGCCTACACTATACCTTCACTCAGACCAAGAGTTTGACACTCATTTTCAACTGAAGTCATTATGAGATAATCACACCAGGGACGTGCAGAGAATAGACTAGAGGGGCCCAAATCCCCTAAAAGGGCATGATGCACTTCTGACAAAAAACCAAAAGGGAAAATAGATGATCTATACCAGCTCTTTTGATTTCTTTTTTTACGCTTTATTCACGTCCCGTTAACTAAAGCGTCGATGATCGCGGTTACAAAACGTTATACGTGTCGGGTGAATTAAATAAGGAAGGATTCATTCATTAATAGTACCATATACGTCAATGAGTTCAGTCAAACAATAGTTTAAAAAAAAAGTATGTTATATTCCAGAACTGGATATTTTCGTTTGCACCCGCTTCGGATGTTATCACCCCTTAAGAGAATGTTCGTAATCAGCAGCTTAGAAATACCCCCAATATGTGATCAAAATCAACATACTGGGAAGTCTATGGAAGTTAAACTATGGGAGCGTTTGCTCTGGTGTCTCTGGTGGCCTTGAGCCACGTGAGGCACCGCAGAGCGGGTCGCCGTGCCGAGCGTTGCGACGGCCAGCACCAGAGCCCACTCAGCGCCGTCCGAGTTACGTCCCGATATAGGCAGAGAATAGTAAATATCAGTATAGCCCAGGGGGGCAGTCAGACAGATATTTTGTGAAGCCACTGAGGAAATCGGGATTCCCTGAAAGTTCATATAATGGCCTGTTGTGGCGCTGTCATTGGGCCCAGAAAAACCCATAGCCCCATAGAAGTCCATGTATTTGGGCCCAACTTCACCTAGACTGTATTACCTTAATAAACATGGTCATGAATACTTTCTTCTTCCAGTCACTAGTTTAAAGTCTCATTTCTAATGTCATAATATTCTTTTGGTCCCATTAAAAAAATGACCATAAAGTCGCGTATGTTATGAGGGGCGTGGCTAACCATTATAGTCTATGATCGGGATTCCCCTCCCACTCGAGTCAAAATAAAAACCAACGGAGAAGAAGGGGGGGGAAGTCCCGCCTCGTTGTCTGGGCCAGCCAATGGGCCAGCTGGGCCAAAACGGAGCCAGCCAATGGGCCAGCTGGGCCAAAACGGATCTAGAAAGATGGCGACTTACAATACAAGGACTGACAGGCTTCATTTTACGTTCATGTTAGACCCGGAGAACGCTTTGTCCATATTTTTTTACAGTCTATGGTATAGCCCCTATAGTTTCCATGCCCCGACAATAGAGTTGGAAATGACACGTTCAGCAGAGGGGAGTCCTTGACCAGGCTATAGTCTTATTAGTCTGCACCACCACATGTGTGCAGTCCGGGTGAACACAGCCAAACACCACAATGTCTATAGTATGCCAGTATATATGGCCATATTGGCCGTATTCCAACGTCCTGATAACGCTTGATTTTGTATATTTAATCCATTCTGGGCCGGGGGAACCCCTTTTGGTGTTTTAAACGTTATGTTATACTTTTTAGCTATTGGAAAATAGCAGATCTACAAGCTCGTAGCGCGCCACCGAGTGGCACGCTACGAGCTTGTATAGGTCTGCTGTTTTAGAAAAATTGTGGAAATGTGTCGCAAATTTGGAATATATATTTTTTTCAGAACGAACGTTTTT
Organism: Protomyctophum parallelum; assembly: GCF_964188405.1. Taxonomy (NCBI): domain Eukaryota; kingdom Metazoa; phylum Chordata; class Actinopteri; order Myctophiformes; family Myctophidae; genus Protomyctophum; species Protomyctophum parallelum. The sequence continues at coordinate 10,903,766 of NC_139716.1, read as the reverse complement.
TTTAACTCAAATCTTTGCTTCTGGGAGGTCCCTGGAACTACATATTTTCAGATGGGGGTCGGCGGCCAATTCCATATAATCTTGGGGGTCCTTGACATGGAAATGTTTGAGCACCACTGACATAGAAACATGGGTTTTTTTTCAGAAAACTGTCGGGAATTGGAAGACATTTTGTAGAATCGTTCCCAGGTCCAAATGGGTTAATGCATGCAGCCTTTGCACGCTCGCTCGCCCGTCATTTGGAAATGACCTTGTCACGACCCGCGACTTGGCAGATCTTTGACTTACGGCCCGACGCGGAGGTGGCAGCACCCTCCTTAACCCATTCTGACCGGGCACCCGTTTTGGTGTCGGCATCATGTCATGCTTTAGCTATTGAAAAATAGCAGATCTACAAGCTCATATCGCGCCACCGAGTGGCGCGATACGAGCTTGTAGGTCTGCTATTTTTTGAAAAATCGAAGAACGACTGACATTTTTTAGAATCTGATCTCAGGTCAGAATGGGTTCATCAGACCAGTGTGTGTCCGGCGGAAACCTCGTATGAATCTGATCTCAGGTCAGAATGGGTTAATGCATGCCCATTAGCATTATTAATGGCCCGTGACACGAGCCCATTGGCACGCCCAACACTGTCCACCATCCATCAGTGAGGAACGCGGGCACAGAAGTCAAGTGTTGAAAATGCATTAACCTTTGCACGGGTTTGCAGTGGTGGAAACAATGCTCAACCCGAGATCATCAGATTCTAAAAAATGTCTTTAGATTAAAAAAAAAAAATAGCAGACCTACAAGCTCGTAGCGCGCCACTCGGTGGCGCGCTATGAGCTTGTAGATCTGCTATTTTTCAATAGCTAAAGCATAATTATGCTGACACCAAAATGGGTTAAGTAAAAGTATCAATACTGCAATGTAGAACTATACTCTGTTACTCTGTTCCGCTGATAGTCTTTTCAGCTTAGCCCAGGGTGCCTCCGCGGTACACCAGGCTTTGTCGAGCTTCTCTAACCCATTCTGACCTGAGATCAGATTCATACGAGGTTTCCGCCGGACACACACTGGTCCTGAGGAACCCATTCTGACCTGAGATCAGATTCTAAAAATGTCAGTCGTTCTTCGATTTTTCAAAAAATAGCAGACCTACAAGCTCGTATCGCGCCACTCGGTGGCGCGATATGAGCTTGTAAAACAATTGTATTTTTAATTGTATTTTTTTTTAATTGTATTTTTAAATCGCTAAAGCATGACATGATGCTGACACCAAAATGGGTGCCCGTTCAGAATGGGTTAAGACACCATCGAGGCCTGGACAAATACATTTTAGTCGACTAAATCATCTGTAGATGTATAGTCGACGTACGGACGTACGGACAGACAAGGGTGCAAAACATAACCTCTGCCAACACCTTTGGCCTGGCGGAGATAACGAAGGATTGATATCTGACTGTGTCGCTGTCTGCATGGTGGCAGTGTGTGTGTGTGTGTGTGTGTGTGTGTGTGTGTGTGTGTGGGGGTGGGTGCGATGCTTTAAAATGTTTCGAAAATAGCCGATGCACAAGATCCCAAATTAAGCTTGTGAAATATATTGTATATTCGCTATAGGCGGGCATATACAGTATATTTGCAGCAATGGTGACGTATATATATATATATATTATATATATATATATATATACACACTGTAGGCCTGCACACGTTATGAATTCATATAAAATATTCTATTGCTGGGAGCCTTCGGCCATGCACCTCAATAATGGTAAATGAAGGATTGTATGTATTGTGTGTCGCTGTCTGCTGGCTGTGTGTGTGTGTGTGTGTGTGTGTGTGTGCGTGTGTGTGTGTGCGTGCGTGCGCATGTGTGTGCGTGCACATGTGTGTGCGTGCGTGTGTGCGTGGGTGGGCAGCGGAAGGGGCATTGGAAAAGGAAAGTCTGGTTTTGATCCCACTGGAGACAGTGGAGAGACACCGTTATTAAAATGAATGGATGTGTGATATTTGGGAAGTCCTGTTTCCAAGCAACAGGTGTTCACTCATAGCATCACTGAATGACTCCCACCTGTCTGCTGAAAAACAATGCATTCTTCATGAGGGAGAAAGAATAAGCAACCAGGTCTAGAAAAACTAAAATGAGATTATTATCTTTTTTGAAACATTTCAACTATATGGCTATAGGACTTTAACTGATTCATCTCGATCTTAATTTGCAGACACAATAACTCAATTTAAAAAAATCACACCCGTGTGAACTGAGTGGACAGACAGACAGACAGACAGACAGACAGACAGACAGACAGACAGACAGACAGACAGACAGACAGACAGACAGACAGACAGACAGACAGACAGACAGACAGACAGACAGACAGACTCGAAATCTTCCATAAGACTCTATTGTCTCTCTGTGTTGAACAGAGAGACTTTCACAGTCAGTCACACACACACACACACACACACACACACACACACACACACACACACACACACACACACACACACACACACACACACACACACACACACACACACACACAGTACAGTAGAGGGACCCCCACACGGTATCTCTGTCATTTCTCAACCGTTTCCGGTTTCGGGGACCGTCACATGGAGTTGCACCACTCACTTCACATGGGTGTGATTTGTTTAACATGGAGAATACAAAAGATATGTAAAACAAAAAGCCTGAAAACAACAGTACAGGTCACAGTACAGTTTCAAGTATACTGAAATATAAATAAAATGCAGTGGAGAGCATAAAAAAAAGATGTCAAGTGTATACACTGTGACAGTACCGGTATAATTGAATTGTTTTGGTGTGGAGTGTTCTGACCTGAGATCAGATTCATACGAGGTTTCCACTGGACACACACTGGTCTGATGAACCCATTCTGACCTGAGATCAGATTCTAAAAATGTCAGTCGTTCTTCGATTTTTTTCAAAAATAGCAGACCTACAAGCTCGTATCGCGCCACTCGGTGGCGCGATACGAGCTTGTAGATCTGCTATTTTTCAATAGCTAAAGCATAACATGATGCTGACACCAAAATGGGTGCCCGGTCAGAATGGGTTAATAATGTTTGTACAAATGTTAAATCTTCATGATTATTATAAATACATGTTCAAATGAATTGCTCGACATAATTGTATTTGTTTGTTTGTTTATTGTTGGTGCCGCTATACATAATTGTAGCCTACTTGTAAAGTGACCCCTTTGGAAAAAAGTATGCCCCCCCCCCTGCTGATTTGACACCCACCCACTGCACATTGTATACCAGTGGTTCCCAAACTGTGGTGCGTGCAAAAAAAAAGCACATAATGTGAGCACCTTTCTTGCGGATTAAACTTTCTCATAGATTATCTTCATATAGACTTGTTTGACAGCTACTACAGTATGAGCAATGTTGACTGAATTAACCCATTCTGACCGGGCACCCATTTTGGTGTCGGCATCATGTTATGCTTTAGCTATTGAAAAATAGCAGATCTACAAGCTCATATCGCGCCACCGAGTGGCGCGATACGAGCTTGTAGGTCTGCTATTTTTGAAAAAAATCGAAGAACGACTGACATTTTTAGAATCTGATCTCAGGTCAGAATGGGTTCGTCAGACCAGCGTGTGTCCAGTGGAAACCTCGTATGAATCTGATCTCAGGTCAGAATGGATTAATGTTCTTGAGTGGTGCAACCACTCCTACAACCAGCAATGTCCGTGTCTACCTACTGTATGTACCTATGTGTCTACCTATGTGGCCATGAACACGAGTATATGACTTATTATTACCAGTAGGGGGCGCCAGAAACAGAGAAGAGGGATAGTGCTGCTAATGAGAGAGAGAGAGAGAGAGAGAGAGAGAGAGACAGAGAGAAAGAGAGAGAGGTGGCCACTCAGAATAGCCAAATGGCATTGACCACGCCTCCAAGGTCTGTAGTTTGCTCAAGTTATAGGGAATAAGACCTGGTACTTAAGACACGCAAAATACAGCCCAGTGTGTCATAGAGTTATATGTTAAACTAGAGGACGGACAGCCCCCGCCCAGTAGGGTAACACTTCAACGTTTCCCAGCCACTCTGGGGCCCTTGGCAGTGGCGGAGGGAATGTCCCACGGGCCCCTGATGCCAGATTGACAGCCTATGTATGTATGTATGTATGTATGTATGTATGCGTATCCCATGTACGTGACCGAGCACGGAAAGCTGCAACACGGTAAACTCTGTCATTTCTCGACCGTTTCGGACGCGGGAATAAGGCTGTCACTGACAATCACAAGCCGGTCTACAAGTTGGCAGTCTAGCTGGCACCACACTCTCAGTGAGTGCGTGTGTGTGTGCGTGCGTGCGTGCGTGCGTGAGAGAGAGAGAAACTCTCTATAGCGTATCTGGAGACGTCTGGACTTCAAACTGGCCGTGCGTGTGTGCGCGCGTCACCAAGGCGTGAGTGTGTGAGGTCAGAGGTCGGTTGGATCAGTGGACCTCCCAAAAAGCACCAGATGTATAGTACCCCGATGATGTCATCAACATGACCTCAGGGGTTCCCAACCAGTGGGGTCCCTGAGCGGGTTCAAGGTGGTCCCCAGCTGAATGAGTCCATTTGGTTTCATTTTACGCTCTCCAGAAATGCAGATGTTTAACCCATTCTGACCTGAGATCAGATTCATATGAGGTTTCCACTGGACACACACTGGTCTGATGAACCCATTCTGACCCGAGATCAGATTCTAAAAAATGTCAGTCGTTCTTCGATTTTTCAAAAATAGCAGACCTACAAGCTCGTAGCGCGCCACTCGGTGGCGCGCTATGAGCTTGTAGATCTGCTATTTTTCAATAGCTAAAGCATAACATGATGCCAACACCAAAATGGGTTAAATTATTGCATCTGCATTTACTTAATTTACAATTGGAGAGCGTAGAAGAATTGTCATTTTGTTCAACGTTTTGCCTGCTATCTCTCCTGTTGGTACCACATCAAGCATGGCATTGTGTAACAAAACGATAACAACATGAGCTTTATAGTTTTGGGGTCTGAGAGGCTACAGAAAATCTCATCAAATGGTGGTTCCGTGGCCTCGATATGAAAAAGGTTGAAAAGCACTGGCATATAGACCGTCATAGACATAATCATTGTCATGAAATAAAATAAAATAATTCTAAGTTTATTTGATTCCCGGTATATATTCATAAAATACCTTTGAAAATTGTTCTTAATTGATGATGAAATGTTGTTAATATAGTTGTTTGTAATTGATGATTCTTTTTTTTAAATGCGTGAATAAAAAGGGGATATTTACTAATTTACAGATTAAAAAAAAAAAGGGGATAACGGTGCTATGCAATATATTAACAGTCAGCTATATTAACGTATAGGCTACACAAAGTGTGGAGGTCAGATATGACGGTATAAAATATTATGCAACGTCTGCTAAATCTAACCCATTCTGACCGGGCACCCATTTTGGTGTCGGCATCATGTTATGCTTTAGCTATTTAAAAATAGCAGATCTACAAGCTCATATCGCGCCACCGAGTGGCGCGATACGAGCTTGTAGGTCTGCTATTTTTGAAAAATCGAAGAGCGACTGACATTTTTAGAATCTGATCTCAGGTCAGAATGGGTTCATCAGACCCAGTGTGTCCCCGGCGGAAACCTCGTATGAAATCTGATCTCAGGTCAGAATGGGTTAAATGAGATGAAGTCCGGGCGGCGCACACCTCCTATACTCGTCATTGTGGCCATTATCATGGCTATTATGTTTAATATATATATATATATATAATATATATATCCCTTTTTTTTCTTTTCTTTCAACGCCAGCCCTGAATGGGATATATATATATATATCTGCTAGGAATTTATTTTTGTATTATTATTATTATTATTATTACGGCAGAGAGGCACAGAATGCCATTTGTGCGCTGAAGGTTATAGAAATGAACGGTGATGTGAGGAGTGGGGGAACGATTAGATCGCTTGCCCTTCGGATAGAGACCAATGTCACACATGAGGGGGCAGAATTTCCATCACGGCTCCTTTTTTCTCTTTTCATTTCCTCTTCTTCCCTCTCTCTACTACTCAATCAGAAAACATTACAGTATTATTATTATTATCGCCACTGTCGGCAGAAACCTTGTATCTCCAACATTTCACCCTTTTTGTTTTTGTAAATTAACCCATTCTGACCTGAGATCAGATTCATACGAGGTTTCCACTGGACACACGCTGGTCTGACGAACCCATTCTGACCTGAGATCAGATTCATGCGAGGTTTCCACTGGACACACGCTGGTCTGACGAACCCATTCTGACATGAGATCAGATTCTAAAAATGTCAGTCGTTCTTCGATTTTTTTCAAAAATAGCAGATCTACAAGCTCGTATCGCGCCACCGAGTGGCGCGATACGAGCTTGTAGATCTGCTATTTTTCAACAGCTAAAGCATAACATGATGCTAACACCAAAATGGGTGCCCGTTCAGAATGGGTTAATGCCCTATGCGGTGGTCTGGTGGTTGTGCAATCCAATCCACTTTATTTATAAAGCACATTTTCATACAACAAGGTTGAAACAAAGTGCTGTACACAAAGTAATACTAGAATATCAAGGAAAAGAGCAACTACAACAACAACAACAGTACATGAACAGGGCAACAAAGGACACAATGCAGTGGAAGCAGCAACTCTTAATCAGTATAGTATGTTCAAATGCCAAGGAGTACAAGTGAGTTTTCAGACGTGATTTAAACACAGACAAGGATTGAGAAGCTCTGACGTGAGGTGGAAGTTCATTCCACAGTGTGGGTAGCTACAACAGAAAATGACCTATCCTATCCCCCCCGGGATTTCAGCTTGGATTTATAGGGACAAGAGTGTAGTTGAAGGGGGAAAAAAACGGTGATCTACAAGCTCACAATGCGTTGCGACGCGATACGGTGTGAGCTTGAAGATCAATTTATTTTTTGCTACTTTGGAAATATTTTGAAAGTGAAAGGCATAAGTGTGTCTATGGGTTTTTATAAAAGAGCTTGTGAATATACAAAATAAACTACATTGGACTCATTCATTCATTGGGTCTTTTTTTTCTTTTTAATTTCCTGAAAAGTCAGGGTTATCTGGACTTACAAGGTTTCCAACTGACGGTGGCTCTTTTGTTTGCATTTTACCATAAAGTCTCCGAGATGGCCTTTCCAGCCTTTTGTACAACGGGGGTGGTGGTGGGGTGGGAGAGGAGAGGGGGGGAAAAGTTCATTAAAATGATGGAAAACAGAGAGCGGAACATGGAAATCATATTAGCAATACTAACAGAAAATGGGGCTAAACGCGAAACGCAATCCAATATCTCCAAAGTGGAAATAATAATACGGGGCCGGGGCATAAAGAGATTAAATTCATTCCCACAGAGCGTGCAGCGGGCATAAATGCTAATGTTTACCGATTAAACTGTCGCTTCCATTAGAAAAGCATTAGCGACTCCATTACAATGATTAACTTAACCCATTCTGACCCGAGATCAGATTCATACGAGGTTTCCACCGGACACACACACTGGTCTGATGAACCCATTCTGACCTGAGATCAGATTCTAAAAAAAATGTCAGTCGTTCTTCGATTTTTCAAAAATAGCAGACCTACAAGCTCGTAGCGCGCCACTCGGTGGCGCGCTACGAGCTTGTAGATCTGCTATTTTTAAATAGCTAAAGCATAACATGATGCCGACACCAAAATGGGTTCCCGTTCAGAATGGGTTAAAACCGAGTCACCGCCTCAATGCCCTGGCACTGTACTCTCTGCTCTCATAGGCCCAGACCTCATCGGCGAGGGCCGATTTACCTATAACCATGCTCTACATGTGATCTTATTGAATGGACGGAGCTCCCTGGTCGATGGAGCATACCGTATGGGATTGATTGACCCGGGTCTAGGAAAAAAACACCAGTGGAGTCGAAGTGTAACTGTCAATATGCTATGATTACAAGCAAACGAGCCAATTAATTTGACCAGGGGGAGATCATTCCCCACTGGAGGGAGGGTCTATCGGCCCCTATCTTGCGCCACCCCTTAAGTCCTTATCCCTAAATGTACATGCCATTTTTTTACTATTTTGAAAAACATTTTTAACACATTCTGAACGGGCACCCATTTTGGTGTTAGCGTCATGTCATGCTTTAGCTATTGAAAAATAGCAGATCTACAAGCAGAGTGGCGCGCTACGAGCTTGTATAGGTCTGCTATTTTTGAAAAGAATCAAAGAACGACTGACATTTTTAGAATCTGATCTCAGGTCAGAATGGTGTTAATCAGACCAGTGTGTGTCCCAGTGGAAACCTCGTATGAATCTGATCTCAGGTCAGAATGGTGTTAATCAGACCAGTGTGTGTCCGGCGGAAACCTCGTATGAATCTGATCTCAGGTCAGAATGGGTTAAATAGTTCAACTCGCCGATCTACATCGACACGTTGTGAGCTTGTATAGCTCGGATATTTTAACTAATTTAAAATATTTCTCAAAATGGCAAAACATTGTAAATACGTTTAGGGATAAGGGGTAAGGGGTGGTGCAAGATATAAGCCCTTGGTATGAAAACAAGCCCAAAAGAAGCAACTCTCAGCTTCTTTCACAACTGCCCTAAAAAAAAAAGCATCTGTCAGGAAAACTACAGTTAGATAGTACATGCTCCTGAAATGAAGGACCACACTGCAGCCTTTTTCCATTTTTCTCCTCTGTAAATATATCTATTTGTATCTGTCGAGTATATGTATTTATTCATGTGTAAATATGCCATGCTCTGTTGATGAGTTGAATACATAGCACCAACATGGAAACAAGTCTGCACGACATTTCTTTTGTGTGTTACCCCTTTAGCCTATATATTTTGCTGTATGTGCTGTTCACATATATTTGACAAATACAATTCAATCAAAAACTGCATATGCATATTGATGTTTGATAGGATCATCTCTCTGCCAATTCTTTTATAGTGCACATGGGCTAAGATTTTGATACTGAGAAAATAGAAAGTAGATATTTCAGTGTATTAACCTATTCTGACCGGGCACCCATTTTGGTGTCAGCATCATGTTATGCTTTAGCTATTTAAAAATAGCAGATCTACAAGCTCATATCACGCCACCGAGTGGCGCGATACGAGCTTGTAGGTCTGCTATTTTTGAAAAATCGAAGAGCGACTGACATTTTTAGAATCTGATCTCAGGTCAGAATGGGTTCATCAGACCAGTGTGTGTCCGGCGGAAACCTCGTATGAATCTGATCTCAGGTCAGAATGGGTCAATCTGCGCACGGGGGCCTTTGGTGTGACAACATCCAGTCAAGACTCGTCTGAGTCGTCTCAGACGTGTCATTCGTAACTCTATACGGCTTGTGCAAGGACGTGCTGTGATTGGCCAGGGCGGGGGGAAACACTCTCCCCAGAACTTGATTTCCTAGTCTCGGATCGCAACTGGAACGCCCCCGAGTCGGTCGGCTCAATCGAACTTCGCAACATTCAACATGACAAACTCACTGGCTTTAGCTTGCTCAGTGGTGTCTCACGTGGCTCAAGGCGGGCCTCCGTTGAAGTCTAGTCCATAGAGGTCTTTTTGCGAATGCAGTGAGCACTAACTATGAGACCCTGCAGATCATGTCTGTGTGTCCGTGTGTCTGTCTGTCCCGCTGTTACACCACCCGCCCGCCACCAGAGGGCGCAGCTGTATCACACAAAACACACACACGCACGCACTCACACACACACACACACTCACACACACACACACACACACACACAACTTAACTTAACTAAAAAAAACTTTAAAAACACTTAACTTCAAAAAACTTTACTTAAAAATAAAATCTTAAAAAAACACAAAAAACTTAACTTAAAAAAAAACTTTAAAAACACTTAACTTCAAAAAACTTAACTTAAAAATAAAATCTTAAACTTAAAAAAACACAAAAAAAACTTAACTTAAAAAACACTTTAAAAACACTTAACTTAAAAAAACTTAACTTAAAAATAAAATCTTAAAAAAACACAAAAAATAGAACTTTAAAAAGAAAACCTTAAAAAAGTATGTAATTTATTCTAATTGTTGTTATTGCCATTTACGAGCTGCGTTCGCTTCCCGCGTTTGCGCGTCTTACTTGTTAGGTCTAGTCCGCAGTTGTTGTATACGAGAGGCACTTGGCCAAAGAAGTGGGGCGTTTTTATAAAGCACAAGCCGTGTAGTTTTGAATGTCGCGTCTCAGACAGAGCTACTGTACAAACGGATGGCACGCAATGGATAAAATGCACATCGACTTTGATGTGCCACTGAAATGTAGCGATGTTGATAAAAACTGCTGAACTTGAATTGGCCACAGAACTGAAGTGGGGAATTTTTATAAGCACAAGCCGTATAGTTTTGAACGTCGCGTCTCAAGAGTTACAAATCGATTGCACGCAATGGATAAAATGCACGTTAACTTTGATGTGCCACTGAAATGGAGCGATGGTGATAAAACTTGATAGAACTTGAAATGCATGCATGCCTCACAGCTAGAAGGTCCTGGGTTCCTTTGCATGTTCTCCCCGTGTCCCCTAGGGTAGGTATACCCTCACAAAAAACATGCAGTAATCCTGGTCTCTGCAACTATACCTACCCCTGGCCAGCCGGGGCGCCTGATGGAGGGGAAAGGAACTGGTCGGAATAATGTGTTCCTTCCACGTGCTATACGTCCGGCCGGGGGAAACTCTCCCCTGAAGCAATTTGGACTCCTCATGCATAGAAGGAGGCATGAGGTCAGTCCGCTGCCCCCCCCCCCCCCCCCCCCCCCCCCCAGGTTGGCAGAGGAAGTGTAGCACCCAGGATTACATTAGATAATTGACACTGGGTGAAAAAATGGGCTGCAAAATCGTGGGATAAAAGTTATATATATGGAAAAAAAAAATCACACCAGTGTTAACTGAGTGGTGCAACTCCCCTCTCTCCCCCCCCCTCCTCTCTCTCTCTCTCATTAGCAGTCAACAGTGCAGCACTATCTCTCTCTCTGTTTCTGGCACAACAGCGCCCCTACTGGTACTAATAGTCATACTGGTGCTCATAGTCACATTAACCCATTCTGAACGGGCACCCATTTTGGTGTCAGCATCATGTTATGCTTTAGCTATTGAAAAATAGCAGATCTACAAGCTCATATCGCGCCACCGAGTGGCGCGATACGAGCTTGTAGGTCTGCTATTTTTTGAAAAATCGAAGAGCGACTGACATTTTTAGAATCTGATCTCAGGTCAGAATGGGTTAATCAGACCAGTGTGTGTCCAGTGGAAAACTCCTATGAATCTGATCTCAGGTCAGAATGGGTTAACGTCACATAGGTGAACACGGACATTGCCGTTCCTTGGAGTGGCTGCACCACTCAACAAAAAAGTGTTCTGTAAAAATATAAATATTGGATCGGGAAAAATCGGTGTCGGGCAGATCAAAATGAAATTGTCAGAATCGGATCGGGGGGGCAAAATAACATGATCGGGAAATCCCTATACTCAGCGCGTCAAGTTGCCAAACGTTTTGTGTGAGCTTGGAGATCAGCAAATCTCTCTGAATGTTTGCCCTTCGTGAATAGGTCACAGCATAGGGTTCGTGTGGTCGTGTTCAGACTAGTGAAGAAAAATGAGTGCGTCCCCCCCCCCCTCCCCCTCCCCCTCCCTGGCCCTATATCCAATCTAGCTCAAGTGCCTCAGAAAGTATTGAAACAGGTGAGAAGCCGATTCCACCCACGGCATGCCACGGCATAATTCCAGCCTCGGATATAACGTACTTGAATGTGCCAACTTGGCCTTGAGGCGTGCAAATCTGAAAACACCACGGCTTTCAAAAATGCAACCATTCATGGAACCCCGACCTGGTAAATGGTGCATTTATTCAGAGATTGTACATTCACACACACACATTCATACAACGATGGCAGCGGAAACCATGCAAGGCACCAACCAATCAGAACAAATTAGAGGTTCAGTTGAGGGGACGAGGAAGCCACGTTAGGGCGCGAGACTCACGGTGGGGAGTCGGACGAATAGTTCTCGGGAGCTGATGAATTTGAAGCAACGACGAACAGCAGAAATAGCCGATCTACAAGCGCAGTACGCACGACCCATGTTTGGTCTGTCTTGAAGCAACAACAAACAAGTTGGTTTAGAGATCGCGACGCTCAGATCCTTTGCCTTTTAACCCGCCCCCAAGATATGGGCGTTTTTTTCTCTGAACTGAACTGCAGGAATTGATCAAAACGTGGATGTTTATCCCATTCTGACCTGAGATCAGATTCATACGAGGTTTCCGCCGGACACACACTGGTCTGATGAACCCATTCTGACCCGAGATCAGATTCTAAAAAAATGTCAGTCGCTCTTTGATTTTTCAAAAATAGCTAAAGCATAACATGATGCCGACACCAAAATGGGTGCCCGGTCAGAATGGGTTATATAGGGCTCATTACAAAACCGTCGCTACCTCGTGTTTTCAATAGGAATACTTCTGAAGAAAGATCAAGGTTAGCTTAGCCGATTAGCGATAGCAGATTTTGCCGTTTGCACTAAAAAGGGGGAAGTGAAACTGAAGGGTGTAACCGTGTAAGCACCGGTATTGTGAAACAGCGCCAGGTTTTATTGTGGCGGTCAAAGAGTTAATACATCAGCATTTCTACTATAGGGATGAAGCGGTTAATCGAAAGGTACTTCTTTTTCCCTTGAAATGCAAAGTGAGATAGTGGAGTGAATTTACAAAAGAAACTAAGACGTATACAGATATTTGTAGATAAAAAAAGTCCACCAGTGCTTGTGAGGAGGAGATGTGATTGACACATGGCTCTCTGAGAGGTTTCACGGCCTGAAGGTTCCATTGACCTGATGGATGTTACAAGGATCAATCAAACTTTCATATGCCACAGCAGGGGACGAGGTGTGTGTGTGTGTGTGTGTGTGTGTGTGTGTGTGTGTGTGTGTGTGTGTGTGTGCGTGCGTGCGAGAGAGAGACGGCACAGCAAAGTGAGTGACAAGCCAGGGAGTTGAGCAAGTATGTGGGCTAGTACATTAACATTTGACTGACAGTATATATATATATACTGTCAGTCAAATGTTAATGTATATATATATATATATATATATATATATATATATATATATATATATATATATATACTGTATAGTTGCTATATATCAATGCTAATATTCTCCCCCTTCGTAGTGTCGACTCTTTTAATGATCACTGCTTATTTATAAACTCGTTAGCTTTTTGGCTGAGCAGCAGATCTACAAGCTCCCAATGTGTTGCACTGCGGTGCGCGAGTGAGCAGATCTACAAGCTCCCAATGTGTTGCACTGCGGTGCGCGAGTGAGCAGATCTACAAGCTCCCAATGTGTTGCACTGCGGTGCGCGAGTGAGCAGATCTACAAGCTCCCAACGTGTTGCACTGCGATGCGCGAGTGAGCAGATCTACAAGCTCCCAACGTGTTGCACTGCGATGCGCGAGTGAGCAGATCTACAAGCTCCCAACGTGTTGCACTGCGATGCGCGAGTGAGCTTGTGAACCACCAGTTCGAGACACACTGAGCGTTGTGCAGCCGTGCATGAAATCATGCTTTAGCAGCTCCGTACCGTATTAGAGACACATCAGAGCCTCAAACGAGCCCGCAGAGTGTCAGGAGGTTTCAAAGTGCACAAAACAACAAAGTTTTATTCCTCCAGAAGTCACTACAGTTCAGCACCGTGAACAGGTATACAAGTAAGACGCGCAAACGCGGGAAGCGAACGCAGCTCGTAAAATGGCAATAACAACAATTAGAATAAATTACTTACTTTTTTAAGGTTTTCTTTTTAAAGTTATCTTTTTTGTGTTTTTTTTAAGATTTTATTTTTAAGTTAAGTTTTTTGAAGTTAAGTGTTTTTAAAGGTTTTTTTTTAAGTTACGTTTTTTTGTGTTTTTTTAAGTTTTTAAGATTTTATTTTTAAGTTAAGTTTTTTGAAGTTAAGTGTTTTTAAAGATTTTTTAAGTTAAGTTTTTTTGTGTTTTTTAAGATTTTATTTTTAAGTTAAGTTTTTTGAAGTTAAGTGTTTTTAAAGTTTTTTTTTTAAGTTAAGTTTTTTCTTTTTCATTTTAAGTTACGTTTTTTTTTAAGTTAAGTTTTGTGTGTGTGTGTGTGTGTGTGTGTGTGTGTGTGTGTGTGTGTGTGTGTGTGTGTGTGTGAGTGCGTGCGCGCGTGGGTGTGTTTTGTGTGATACAGCTGTGCCCTCTGGTGGTGGGCGGGTGGTGTCACAGCGGGACAGACAGACACACACACACACACACACACACAGACAGACAGACATGATCTGCAGGGTCTCATAGTTAGTGCTCAGTGCGTTCGCAATCACTGCGTTCGCAAACAGAAATAGGATACAGACACAGAAGATCTGGCAAACAATCGGCCACGGTCCTTTTTCTTAGGTCTTCAGATAACGGCCTTCCTACCATCCCTACTACCAAGATGAGAAGAAAAGATGACCGAGCCTTCTCATCAATAGCACCTACACTCTGGAACGAGTTATCTCTTAACTTAAAAAGTCAGTCGACACTTTTAAAAAGCTGCTAAAAAGAGGTTGTATCGTAAATATTTTGGTCTACTATAGTGTTTATCTCTATCTTCTGTTGAGTCTTGTTCTGCCTGTATATATTTCCATGTATTATTCTCTGTTGCGTTGTTTCTTATTGTTATTGCTGTTGACTGTGTTTTCTTGTTTTATTTTATTATTTTACTTTGTACAGCTTTTTTTGAGTTTTGAAAGGCGCTCTATAAATAAAATTACCTTACCGTATACCTTACCTTTTTCGTACACAATCACACACGCACACTACAATATTTTGCAATCACCAGGCTGCTCATATACAATCAGCCACTGACCATGTTCTGAGAGCAGAGAGAATTATGATGGTCCAATTACAGTATGGTCTCTGTGTATGTGTCTTTGTTACAGTATGCTCAATCATGGGTACATGTTTCCTTTCCGAACAAAACCCACTTATGTTCACTCTCTCCATCCTTTTCTACAATGTATTTTTTTCCCCCTGATTAAGTGCAATTTGGACCGCAGTGAGACAGGAGAGAAACATGCCAGAAAAATAGATTCTTCAACAGGAAAAGTAATTATGTGACCTAGAGCCAGTGGTGGAAAGTTAAAGTACAATTTTGGCACTTTTGGTACTTAAATATAGCCTACTTTACTTACATGTGTTACTTGTACTTCCACTACTACATTATTACAAAACATGCATTAACTAATTATAGGCGCGTTCGGAAATTAGCGCACCGAGCGCAACAATCTCACAGCACTCAAAACGTTTGCATAATGGGTACTTTGGCACTTTAAGTATTATTTTAATGCCAATACGTTTGAATATTTACTCAAGACTAAAGGTCATTACACACTGGCGAATTAGCGACGCGATGCGAATAAGCGATCTGAAAATGTGAAATATTTGCCCGGCGAATTTATTCGCGTTTGCCTATGCAGTGTACACATCTATATGCGACGCGTATTGTGCGATTATAGCTCCTCTCCTCTGAGTCCTCTCCCTCCTCCTCTCCTCTCCTCCCCCTCCCGCTTTGGTATCCTTTCTTTAATACCCCCGTATCCAGTACTTCACAGATGGAGGGGTCCAATTGGTACCGGCCCACATATGGTACAACTGGTACCGGCCGCGCCCGTGCATGTGGGCATATATTCCGGTTATAAAGTCTTTATTTTCGGGTCAAAAACGGGTCTGCACAGCAGAAATAGCCTAGTGCAAATCTTACCTTTTTGATGAGCCTGTTCACTGGTTATTTTAACTTTTTTCAATATTGGCATATTGCCTATGGTAAATACCATAATAACGTCAACGCATCAATTTAACTTGAACAACTCCTCCTCCTCTCCTCTCCTCCTCCACTCCACTACTCTTCTCCTGCGTTATGTCATTATTGGTATCCTTAATTTCTTTCATACCCTAAAGAGAAGGCACTCATGTGCCGAAACGTTGGTCTTTAATAGAAGTGTTCTGTATCGTGATTCGTGACTACGAGCTGTGCAACCGATCCTTTACAAGTTTGTCTCCCGTCCCGTGGTCAGCATGCACCTCGATCCTCAATAAATTGGTGTGCAGCGTGCGCTAATACCTCTTTTGTTTGTATTATATCCTACTATCCTTTCCACCACTTCTTGTCTTCTTCACTACCGTGAAGTGGAGTCCAGAGTCTGGGATCGACGGCCGGTCGGCTGCTCACCCGTGCCGTCGATAAAATAAAATTATGAATAGGGGGATGTCAGCTAATTTGGGCCACTTTTTGGCAATTTGGTAATTAAACTGAGATAAAGCAATGCATGACACTAAATTGGGGTTATATGATTATTATTGACTGTTTAATATCATGTTTAAGTTAAATGTATTTAATAACAAATAATAGTTTAGTCCCTACAGCTTCTGACTGAAACAAGCTGTCACATATTTTTAAGATGTAGCATTTTCATGTAAAATAAGCCACCTGATCAGCTAAGATGGGCCACCGTTTTTTTTAGCCTTGCTTTTTAAAGTTGAACAGCCAATGGATGCACATGATTCTCGTTACAAGTGTACTTGACATAAAACAGTCTATGGTTGTTATGGCGGGAGATGCAATGCAACAGATGAAATAATATCAGTCATATATGACTACTCAGGGTAAATGCCAGGTGAAAGCAATCTCAGTTGTCAATGATAAGGTGATCACGTATACTGCTTAGCCGACTTATTTTTTTTATTTTCAGCTAAAATGGGCCACTCAAGCTGCAAAGAAAAACAGTCATTTCTGATTTAAAAGAAATCACATCCGTGTGAAGTGAGGGGTGCTCTTTTCATCGTACATTATCCATTCATTGTCAATGGGAATTTAGTCTGTGTAGGACAAAAATCGGACACATGACGTAAATTCTCCATTCATTGTGAATGGCATTTCATGTTTTTGTTAGGACAAAAATCGACACTATAGCTGAATATAGGAGGGGCTATACCCACATTCCCACAATAATGTCATTAGCCCTACATTGTATTAATAAAACCAGTAAGACACCCTGAGGGCAAGAAGCGAGCATGCATGGGTGACAGCAGACTGTTGGGTGAGCGCTGGCACTTTGGCATGGGGGGATCAGATCAACATATGGAATGAATTCTGTACTGGCCATAAATGGAGCGTGTCTTTCTTGAGTGTACAGATGAGGTCAGATCAACATATGGAATGTCAGAACAGGTCAGCTCCATATATGGAGATCTATGGGTGGCAGCGGGGGCAGTGTCTTGAGTGTACATGGTGTGATGAGGGCCCAGGTAGGGCCGGCCCTTACTTTTTGGGCCCATTGAGGACTTTAGTTTTTGCTGGCTGCCGGGTGTGGCTGCACTAATAACTTACCCAGGGGGCAAAGGGGGTTGACCTGCATTTGTCATAACATACAAAGTTGTCCACCAGAAATAATATCTATGACCCTGTAGGATCACAACCTATATGGACAACCTGGTCAATTGTTGGGCGAAAGTCCAATATGGCCGCCCCAATATTAGCCCCTATTAGTTATAATGGGGGGTGAATAGGGCAATTTTTTTAACAGAGATATTTCCACGAAACTTCACAGGTTGATCAATAATATGAATACGAACATTTTTTGCATTGAAAGTTTTCATGAAATCCAATATGGCCGCCACAATATTAGCACGCAGAAAATATGTTTGGCTTGAACTTCTGAACCAGATGAGCTAGAAACGCAAACTTGGTATCTATTTCATGGTTTCTGACCATGAGATACTCAATGGAATACCTATTTTTATTATTGGGTGTGTCAATAAAAGTCATGAACATAGTCAGCACCATAAGACATTTCCAATACTTATAGCAGCCCATTAAATTGCAGCAGGGCTATGGCAGGAGAAAGCACACAAACTATACCAGTGTTCCATGCATTGACGGGTTGTGACACTGTGTCAAGCATGTTGGCCACGGGAAAAAGACTGCGCGGGCTGTATGGGCTTCTGAGCTTATACACATGCCCTGTTGATATTCATTTGTGAGGTAGAAGGAAGCTTCTGGTCAATTCCAAAGATTTAATTCTGGATCATAAAAAAATACTGATTTGACACCGAGATCACCCATATCAGACAATCATACAAGTGATGGCGGCCATCTTGAATATTCAATGACAATTTTCAATTATGCAAAAGACACTTACCAAGTACCTACTATATGGTAAATGAGTCTGAAATATCATATTATATCCATCATTCATAAGAAAACAGTTGTTGCTTGTGGCCATTTTGAAAAATGGCTGCCATGGTAAAAATAAATAAAAAATAGACCAATCAAATCAATTGTTTTGTCAAGTACAGCTGTGTCAAGACATAATGTGCTGTGTGCACATGATGTGCAGCATTGGCTGTTAAAACTCAAAGGTCTAGGAGGCAGAAACCTTGGCTCATTTTACCTTAGTGATGGCCCACTTTACCTGAGACCACCTTACATACAGACCTAGCCCCTTTCGGGACCCTACGTAAAACTTTTCTGATATTTTGTTGAGTTTTACGTTGGGTCCCTGCTCGCTACTGTACTTTCGTATGGAAATTCCTATATGCGGATATGGAGATTCTCTCTAAAATAGGACCCGCGGCATGTGACGCCATTATTTTCCTTGAGTTATTCTGAATTCGGTAAGTTTAAGTAGCTATACATCCAGCTGCGAATATCTCCTGTGGCGCGGAAGCCGTTAAGTATTTTTAATCTTTGTTTGACCGATTTGGTCGCTCTTTTTCTTCTTGTTTGTTTACCGTTTATTGTACCGCCTCCCGGTGTGCGGTTGGCTTGTGAGGCTACGTCCCTGCCTCTGATCTGCTGTGTCATAGCTATAGCGCCACTAGCTAGCCAGATAGGCGGTACAATGAGGTGTCAATAAACAAGGAAGGAAAAGAAGAATCCAAGCTTCCAAATCGGGCAAACATATATTAAAAATACTTAACGGCTTCCGCGCCACAGGAGATATTCGCAGCGGCATGTATGGGTACTTATACTTTACATATTCAGAAAGCCTCATACTGAAGAATATCGTCAAAGAGCGCGGGGAGGCGGTAAAGATGTAAACATGAGCCAGTAAATGTTTTCATCAGGTGGCATGGACGACGTGGTATAGGACCCAATGCTATCTGGGTCGAACAAATGTCAGAAACTTCAGTAGCATTTGGGTTCTGCTTGTAGGGCTAATACAGACCAAAGTCTGGCGGAGCCCGTTGCTCGCTGTTGCCGTTGCGTGCTGTTAGCACACGCACACACATGTGCCATGTCCACGCACGCACGCGCGCATGCACACGCGAGCGCACACACACCCAACTAGTTGTAGGAGGGGAGGTGTGACCGTGTGCAACAGTGTGTGCTGCTGCGCTATCCCGACCTGCGTAGCCGGACCGACTGCTGCTCTGTTGGCGTTGCACACCCATGTGCCATGTCCACGGCACGCACGCACGCACACGCGAGCGCACACACACCCAACGAGTTGTAGGAGGGGAGGTGTACAACAGTGTGTGCCGCTGTGCTATCCCGACCTGCGTAGTCGGACCGACGGCTGCTCTGTTGACAGCTACTGTACGGAACGCCGCTGTTTACAGCAACAAGTTTGGGCTGCATTCTGATTGGTCAGTGGTGCTGCAGTTCGCCTGCGAATGTCTGCAAAATTCGACACCAGAGCGAACAATTAAAGAGCGAAAACTGTCGCATTTTCGCACATTCGCAAATTCGCCACTGATGTGGAAGCTTGCATTGACTTCAATTGGTTTTAATAAAATGCGAATTATTCGCACGAATAAATCGCGTCGCCAATTCGCCAGTGTGTAAGGACCTTAAGAGTTATTTCTACATTGTGCTGTTGCTAAACATTCTGAATGCGTCTTCCACCAGCGCGGAAAACAGCGGGATTAGCGGCACGCGGTGGCACAGTCGCATCACAGCTTAGATGTAGATCGAAGGTCCCCAGGTTTGATTCCCTCCAGTGGTTGTTGACGTGCTGATATATGGACGAATGCACAACAACAAAATTGTGCTGATTCAGACAAATAAGACACACACAGTCAAAACGGAGAGCTCAAAAAATGTAATCTGGTTTGTACATTTGAGTGAAAACATAATGCTACTTTTGAATTTGAATCCCGAAAAGTACCATTTTTTGGACATACATATAATGAAGTTTCCACCCGACAGAGGCGATGGTTGCAGAAATACACAAGGAGAGAAGGACAGGTGAAAGATGAAGGACAGTCTAACCAGGATGAATAATTCAACACCAGGCATGAAATTGCACGAAATGTTCCTTTCTCAACTCAAGCCCTCTGTCCTACACGAGGTGAGCTACAGGGATCAACAATGTCTCTGTACAGTCAAGGGTGTCCATGGACCATGGCAAGACTGGTCCATGGCAAATCTTTGATTAACCCATTCTGAACGGGCACCCATTTTGGTGTCGGCATCATGTTATGCTTTAGCTATTGAAAAATAGCAGATCTACAAGCTCATATCGCGCCACCGAGTGGCGCGATACGAGCTTGTATAGGTCTGCTATTTTTGAAAAATCGAAGAACGACTGACATTTTTTAGAATCTGATCTCAGGTCAGAATGGGTTAATCAGACCAGTGTGTGTCCAGTGGAAACCTCGTATGAATCTGATCTCAGGTCAGAATGGATTAAAATACATAAATCATCATAGCCTTGGAGACCAACATGCAGGATTGATGGCTGACTTGCCGCTATAGTCTCCAGGATGTCTTCAGAATTGGCAGTAGTGGAAAAAAGTACTCTTAATGTTTTACTTCAGTAAAATAATCAATACTGTGATGTAGAAATACATGCCTTATTTAAAGTTTCCAAACGTAAACTATAATCTTATGAAAATGGCAGATCTACAAGCTCACAATGTGTCGCATTGTGGGCGCATTGTCAGCTTGCAGATTGGCTATTTTCAAATGGCCCGAGATGTATATAGGGCTGAAGTGGTTAATTAATGCGTGTTTTGTAATAATAATCAAATCCTATTGGTTCCGTCGTGAGCACGGCGGTGGATCCCATTGGTTCGCCAAGATTGGCACACGTTTCACAGATTGTAGCCGTAGCCCCCTCCCCCCCCCACCCTGTGATATCAATTATCTTTTGTGAAAAGTCATGATGAAATGAGATTACCTCAAGTTGCCATGTATTGCTGTACTTACATTTATTTTGATGAGAAGTATATTTTTTATGGAAAACATTGGCTAAAATATACCCTGGTTAAGTGATGGTTCGACAAAAGTTAAAGGACAACTTTAGTTTTTTTCAACCAAGGTTCATGTTTTAGGTTGTTATTAGAGAAACTAAAAGGTGTTCATTTTCTTTCATTTGCTGCTTTCTTTCGTTTTAGGGATTTTAGCAGTTTTTGACAGGGGGGCGGGGGCATTCTAGCATGGGGCTAAATATGTATTTTTTTACAAATTGTTATGGCGATTTATTATTTTATTATTTACTATAGTCCTACTAGACCCCAAGAAATTACATCTGGCCACAAAAGATCACAGGATCTATTGAATGTGACAAACTGACATATTTAGCCTATACACACAGTATAAGCCTTCCCCCAGTAGGCTACCTTCACATTCAGTAGATCCTGTGATCTTCTGTGGCCAGATGTAATTTCCTGAAGTTTATTAGGACTATAGTAAACCATAAAAAAAGAAATCACCATAAAATTGTGTAAAAAAAATAGTAAAATACATATTTAGCCCCATGCTCGAATGCCCCCGCCCCCCTGTCAAAAACAGCTCAAATCCCTAAAACGAAAGAAAGCAGCAAATGGAAAAAGATTAACACTCATATTTTACTTTCTCTAATAAGAAACTAAAAACTGAACCTTGGTTGAAAAAAACTAAAGTTGTCCTTTAAGTTTAGTGTTCTAGGATTGAACACCGGTAGTTATAAAACTCACAAACACACTAAAACCACTTTCACTATCACTTTCGGACCCGGCAGCTACGAAATGGGAAACAGCATGGGATACAGACACGCAGGAACTAGACCGGGAAACAAACAGTAAATGCACAGAAACACAAAACCTACAAAAAGTAAAACAGTGAACGAGGCAGAAATTCTCAACCGTGACATTCACACATTATAGGCCAAGTTGTTGTCACTTAGCTGAAGTTATTTGGACAATCCTCGCCTCAACAGATGTTATACGCCAATGCCAGATGCAATTTTTTATTTTTATTTATTTTGCTCCATATAGTGTAAAACCTAAACTGAGATAGATGTGAGGACATTCATCCTGTATGAGTTTGACTAACACACTCTTTGTATAACATTTTTATTCCTATGATGGAAATTGTTTGTCGACTACCTTTTTTCACTGACGAAAAAGATATGACTAAAACAAAGACTACATATGTGACCAGATTTGACTGAGGGGCTGCCATTAGATTTTTTTTTTTATTCAATTCAGTCAAATCTGGTAACTAGACTAAAATGTTAGGGGGAGGGGACTATAGTAGAGAAGAGATCCAGTAGAACTACAAAACAAGTCATCATGGGTGCACGTGGGTGTCACGGACCGATCTACAAGCTCACAGTGTGTCACAGTGCGACGCGTTGTGAACTTGTAGATCGGCTATTTTCGGCATGCAGCTAAGTTAGAAACAACCATTCCATGAGTGGCATCCCTGCCTGCCCCCACAACAAATTTAATTGACTAAATCGACTTACATTCTACCGCAAGACACCTCCTGTGGCTCAGGAGGTAGAGCAGGTCGTCCAATGATCCCTGCAGGGTCGGCGGTTCGAATCCCGGCTCCTCCTCCTGTCCTACATGTGGAAGTGTCCTTGGGCAAAGACACTGAACCCTACATTGCCTCCAATGAGTCGGTCGGTGTGAGCTCGCCACCGTCGGTGTGTGAATGTGGGAAGTGAGGACGCTGGCGTCGACTGTTCGCCGCTTCACCTGATGAATGAATGAGCCATTGTAAATTGTAAAATATTTGCACGCACACACACACACACGTAGATCTGCTATTTAAAAATAAATGCTGAGAAGAAATCCTGAAAGACATGGAATACATTTTGAAACATTTTAACAAAAACCTTATGGTGGGTGGGTCCCTGTCTCAGTATTAATTCTTGGCATGAAAAAGGAACCACCGATCGAGAAAAAAAAACTATACGTGAAACCTTAAATGAATGAAACTCACTTAAACCCACCACCGTATGTATACAGTATACATTCCTCCAATATTCCAAGAGAGAGAGAGAGGGAGAGAGAGAGAGAGAGAGAGAGAGAGAGAGAGAGAGAGAGGAGACAGGTAATCATCATTCCCCTTCCATTTGTGGAGTGGGGAGTGATATGACACGTACTAAAAAGCTGTGAGTTCATGAGTACTATACGTACAATCATGTCTCCAGATGATTTATTGTCTACCGTGCACCGCTGCAGGCCAACTGCTGCAGTTGAACTCATTAAAAAGACATTATTTTGTACAAATTGGTGTCGCACGCGCGTGTCCGCACTGTATATACATGATATTTAAATAATAGATTGTATGTATTTATTTATTTATATATTATTATATCTACACAGGGGCCAGATTCAAAAGGCTTTTTTTACACTCGTATCGTCGGCGTATACGGACATTCACGAGCATCGCCACGTTACGTTACGTCGTGGAATTCATCGTTTGAACTCGGCCGTGACTTTGGCGGACGTTGGTCGTAAAATCCACCTGACCTGAGATCAGATTCATACGAGGGTTTCCACTGGACACACACTGGTCTGATTAACCCATTCT
Organism: Protomyctophum parallelum; assembly: GCF_964188405.1. Lineage (NCBI taxonomy): Eukaryota > Metazoa > Chordata > Actinopteri > Myctophiformes > Myctophidae > Protomyctophum > Protomyctophum parallelum. Next base: position 10,879,923 of record NC_139716.1, on the reverse strand, counting down.
GACCTGAGATCAGATTCTAGAAATGTCAGTCGCTCTTCGATTTTTCAAAAATAGCAGACCTGCAAGCTCGTATCGCGCCACTCGGTGGCGCGATATGAGCTTGTAGATCTGCTATTTTTCAATAGCTAAAGCATAACATGATGCTGACACCAAAATGGGTGCCCGTTCAGAATGGGTTAATAGTCCCCAAACCTCAAATAAAATATGTATGGGCTGTGTCCCCAACATTGGTCAGTATATAAAAAAAATTAAGTAAGTAAGTAAAAAGTATCACGCAGCTTGAGCTTAACTGTATGCCTAGCTACGCCTTTTTATTTATTTATAATTTCTAGCATGCGTGTCGCGCGCCGCTTTATTGGGGCACGGGACGCATGCAGCAGTCACTCACTCTCCCACTCTCAGCTGCGCTCTCTCGCGCTCTGATAAACCGACATTAAAGGTTTTATGACGTTCATTTTCATTTATTTTTCTTTTTCTTTTTTCTTTTAGGTTTTATGACCTCAATTACACCCAAAAAACCTGAACTTTGAACATTCTGTGGATTTTCTGTGGTCTGAAGTTTTCTTTGGGGTTTTTTGGGGCCTTTTGAGCTACAATGAAAACAGGCAACACAGTGAAACAGTGACATCTGCTGGCAAATCCCATTGACATGGGATTTGCAGTAAGTGATGTCACTTACTGCCGGCAAATCAGAGCACCTGTTTGAGCCAGAAAACCCCAGATCACAGAAAATCTACTGAATGTTAAAAGTTCATGTTTTTTGGGTGCAATTGAGATTAGAAAACCTAAAAAAAAACAAGAACAATTCCAAAACCTTTTTTTTTAATGTCACAATCCCTTTAAGAACAAGAAGAAGTCGAGAACACACAAATCACCCTAAAAAGTACTTAGTTGTAGTTGTATGACTGCTGCACTCAGTGCACTCACTGTCAATCAGCAGCACTCTATACTCGCAGCGCAACGCGTTGTCAAGAACACTTACGATATCTGCACACGGATTTAAAGGACTCCTTCATTTCCAAACCGTCTCTGGACGGCTGCGCTGACATCTTACTATACCCTAAAAAAAACTTCTCTCTCCTTACCCAAAACGTCTCAACATACGAGGGTATATACGGCCGACTTCAAAGCGAGCAGCTCTCGTTTGAAGTTAATACACAAAACAATTTGTTATCGCATGAATCCGAGAAAATCTAAATCAGATCTGGAGGGGAGGGGGGTGGGGGGGGGGGGGGAGAAACCAATTACTACAAAGAGACGCCACTAAATTAAAGTCGGTTAGTCTGTTTAAGTGTAGGTTAAACACTTCATCCCCATGAAATTCAGGGCAATGTTGGCTTCCTTGGTTTGATGTTGTTCCACATCGGACACAACATCGAGGCTGGACTTATAGCCAGGTAACAAAGTACATTTACTTGATCTATACAAGCTCACCACGCATCGCAGAGCCGAGCTTGTAAATCAGCTATTTGGCTGCTATGAAGAAAATAATAATAATCTCTGCAAAATTGAAGATCAATTCAAATTGAAGATCAATTCAAACTGAAGACCAGTGACGTTTTAGAATTTGTACATTTAAGTTTGTATTTAACTCGTTATTGAATCGTGTTCATGTTTCTGAATCCATATTTGGTTTAGGACATAATGGTGCACTGTGGTCACTAGGGTACAAACAGGAAGGTACAATTTTGTCACTAGGGGTACATAAATGTTCTTTCACTAGTTGGAAGAAACACACCATTGGAAGGTTTAAAAGTTTTATTGAATGAAAAGATGAAGTGATGAGGAGGAGAGTGATGATGAGGGGGAGAAGCGGGGCGTGGGTTCCGGGGGGTTCGCCGACCCTGAAGTCTTTGGGGAAGGGGTCGTGTGGCGGTCAGCCCGCGGCACACGTGGGGCGTGATCGCGTGGCGGTCAGCCCGCGGTACGCTTGGAGGCGTGATCCCCAAAAGGGCTACGGGGGCAACTACTAGGCCAGAGTGTTGTGGGCCTGCTTGATGTCGTGGAGGGAGGAGCGGATGTAGGTCAGGTACGCTTGGGAGGAACATCTGCCTAGCAAGCGGACGGTGTGGTCCTGGAGGCCTCGGCTGGCGGCTGTGGAGGCGGCGCCGATGCGGAAGGAGTGGCCCGAAAGGTTTTCAGCGGGGTAGCCTGAGATGGTGAGGATTTGGCGGAGGTGGAGGAGGAACCAGCCACGGGTGGCGACGGTTCCGTGTTCGTCGACGAAGAGGGGGTCCGGGGGGAGAGCGTGCTGGGATTGTCTGAGGCGGACGTGGTTGGCCAGGGATTCGAAAGGACTGGTGGGAGAGTTGAGGCGGAAGTAGTAGATGGAGATTGGGCGATGCTGGGAGGTCTTGCTTCGTTTAAGGGTGAAGACCAGTGTGTCGTGGTCGTGGGAAGTTAGGTCGAGTGGAGAGGTGGAGGAGGTTGGAGATGAAGGAGCGGCCTTCGGGGATGATGCGCATGGCGCAGTTGAGGTGGCCGAGTGGGGAAAGGAGCTGTTGCTTGCTGCATTGGGGGAGGTTCATATAGTTGGAGAGGAGGAAGGTGAAGCGGTTGAGCTTGTCAGGGGGCAGGGAGGCTTGGAGTGAGACAGTGTCCAGAGTGAAGCCTAGGAATTCAAAGGGAGGTGGAAGGGCCCTCGGTCTTCTCTAGGGCGAGGGGGACGCCGAGGTCGTTGAAAACGGAGGTGAGGGTGGTGAGGCCGGAAGCGGGGGGTGCGTGAGGGGGAGTGACGATGAGGAAGTCGTCTAGCAGGTGGGTGACGTAGGGGAGCTTGTGGTTGTTGAGGAGGATCCAGCAGAGAGCTTCTGCGAGGGTGTCAAAAAGCTTTGGGCTGCTCCTGCAGCCGAAAGTGAGGCGGACGGCGAAGTAATAGGCGTCCTGCCAGAAAACCCCAAAAAGATTCCAGCTGTCGGGGTGGAGGGGGAGGACTTTGAAGGCTGCGGTAACGTCGGCTTTGGCCAGCTGGGCTCCTTGGCCGGCGAGACGAATTAAGTTTATGGCGCCATCGATGGTGGCGTATTGCATGGAGAATGGGGGGCTGGGGATGAGACTGTTGATGCTGGGGGTGGAGGTGCCGTGGGGGGAGGAGAGGTCGAGGATGAACCTATTTATTTATTTATTTTTTTTTTCCTGAGTATTTCCGGGTGGCGATGCCGAGGGGGCTGATGCGGTAGGTGGGGAATGGTGGGGTGGAAAATGGGCCGATCATGAAACCGTTTGTGACTTCTTTTGTGAGCAGGGTGGTGACGGAGTTGGGGTCAGTGATGGCGGACTGGAAGTTTTGGCAGTTGTGGCTGTTGGTGGGGAGGGTGATGAGGCCGGGGGAGAAGCCGTAGTTCAGGCCTCTGAGGAGGAAGCAGGCGGTTGCGGGGTCGGGTGGCGTGAGAGTGCGGCGGCCAGGGCGGGGATGTTGATGGGGGTGGAGAGGTGCCGGGAAAGTCAGCTGGGTTTGGAGGGATTGGTGGGGTGTTGGGGGCAGGTGATGCGGGCATGGGCGCCCCCGCAGTGAGTGCAGACGTGGAGCATCTTGCAAGTGGAGACGGAGCACCCTTTATTGTTAAAGTTATTGCAGATTGCTTCAGTGCCGCAGTAGAGGACTGGGCGGCCATGTCTGTCGGTGGATTGGTTGGAAGCTGGGTATTGGGGGGGTCGTTGCGGGGGCGGGCCACCGGTGATGGCGAGGAGGGAGGGAATACTGGGAGCTGGTCTGGTGGTGGGTTTGGTGGTGGGTTCGATGGTGGGTTTGGGGGCGGCGTGGAAATGTTGGCTGGAGGCGGAGGTGCGGGGGGCGGCGTGGATGCACTGGCTGGCGGGGTGGGTGGGGTTGCCGCACAGGTTGCAGGCGATGGCGAGCCTTCCTGCGAAAATCCGGCAATATAGTTCAAGGTCCAGGTGGCCCCAGTAGGTGGCGGTGTTGAGTTGATGGAGCCTTGCTGCGGCGGTGGCGGAGAACTGGCGGTGGTATTCCAGAAACAGGGAGCCGCCGAACCTTACGGCTAGGTCGAACATGATGGAAAGGTAGTCGTCCAGCTCCTGGCGCCGGGCTGGGTAGGTGGAGCAGATGACATCTCGGTACAGAGAAAAAGCCAGGCCGAACTCGGCGACGGTGAGGATGGCGGAGCGTGAAGGGGTGGGGTTGCGGAGTTGGATGGAGAGGTCTCCGCACTCTAGAAAGCGGGACTCCGAGTTGGTGGTGGAAGGGCGGAGGAGAGTGGCTAGGTCAATGTCATTACCATGTAGTATCTGGTTCCGGAGGGTGGTGCTGATGTTCTGAGGGTTTCTTGCTGGGGCATTGGGCGGGACGACTGCTGGGGTTGCTGTGGAGAGAGAGAAGTTGGGAGGATGGGGGGGGAGAGCGTAGGAGGGGTCGGAAAGGACGCTGGGAAGTGTCAGCGTGGGGTGGTAGGTGGCCGGGAGGGGCGGGTAGGCGGGTGAGGCCTGTGGGAAGGCAAGAGAGGCTGAGGGAAAAGTGGGCGGAGCCTGGGGAGGGGGGGCCGGGAGGGGAGGGTAGGCGGGTGAGGCCTGTGGGAAGGCAAGAGAGGCCGAGGGGGGGGTGGAGCTTGAGGTGGTTGAGCTGGTTGGAATTGTGCTGTTTGGAAGGTGGGAAGAAAGGGAGTAGGAGTGGGGGGGGGGGGGGGGGGGGGGGGTTAGAGGAGGCCGGCGTTGGGTGACCGACACTACGTAACTTAATGCTTGTAAATCAATTACGGTTAATTAATTCAAGCAGAAAGTAATCTGAAAATAATGCAAGACGCCCAACACCGGGCAGTGTTGGGTAATTAACACTGCGCAGCTCAATGCTTGTAAATTAACTATGATCAATTAATTTAGCAGAAAGTAATCTGAATATAATGCAAGACGCCCGACACCGGGCAGTGTTGGGCAACCGACACTACATAACTCAATGCTTGTAAACTGACCACAATCAATTAATCAAGTAGAAAGTAATGCGATAAAATGTAAAATACCCAACGCTGGAAGTGGGGGGGGGGAGAGAAGTTGGGATGACACGGGACCGCTTGGACCGGCGGGTGACGTCGTCGGTGGTGGCCGCGCTGGGAGCGCGCCTCGTGACGTCATCGGTGGGTGCCGGGTTTGAAGAAGTTGAGGGAGTTGCTGTGTTGTTGTTGTTGCTGTCGCAGAAGAGTTTAAACAAGCCCGCTTTGTTGGTGGAGCGGACGAACGGGATGTTGAGCGTTCGGAGCTGCTTTTGGAGTCCTACGACGGTCCAGTCGGAGATGGAGGGTTGTGGTGGGCTTGGGTTGCTGGAGAGGAGCGAAGTGGCAGAGCTGCGGGTGGCGGTGTGGACGCGCCTGGAGCGCCGTGTCACCTGGGTGGGTGGAGGGAGGGTTGGTGCCGGAGGTTGGCTGTAAGTCTCACGGCTCTTCCTCTTCGCGGAGCGGAGCTTTCGAAAGCGGTTCCGAATACGGCTCTGTTTGAGGCTGAGCCTGGATGGCTGGGAGGCGGCGGCCTGGGGGGCTGTGGTGGGACGGCTGTCATCATCGTCGCTGGACGTGGTGTCGGGGATGAGCGTTGGGCTCCCCTGAGCGTCCGCGGGAGGATCGCCGTCCGAGCCCGAGGTGGAAAAATCCATGGCAGGTGAGCCGCTGGTTTTTGCGTTGCTGGTTTTTTTCTTTCTGTTGCTTGTATGAAGGGTACGTGCGTGTAGCGTGTACGAGCATACGAAAAGCATAGAGGATGCTGGGTTGTCTGAGGCGGGTATAAGTAGGCTGGGTAGATTGGCAAGGAGGGCGGAGGATGGCATGAGGGCATGGTCAAGGTGTGTTTCTCCGCCTCCTGAACATCAGTTGATCCAACTCCATTTAAAAGGTGGGCTACAATCAAGAAGGTACAACAATGTACCAATGTTAAAGGTACAATTCTATCCTCTACTATAGGTAGTGTATAGGTACACTAGGTTAAGGTAGACAATCGCCCTTTGATTTCTCTGTGTGCACAGTAAACATCATTGAAAAAAAAACTATAGTGTGCTGAGGCTTCATTCACACGTATACCAAACACCAATCAAGCAAATGTTTGGTCGGTTTTTTTGGGGGCCACCACAATGCTTTTCCAATGGGAGACACATGGTTTGATCAAACATTTGTGTTTGATCGCTGGTAGCTGATCTACAAGCTCACAACGCCTCGCAGCGCGACGCGTTGCGAGCTTGTAGATCAGCTATTTTTTTGTCCAAAAGTGCCCCCTCTTACGGGATTTCAGCGCCTGCCCCCCTCTCACACTCTCTGCACGTCCCTGCCAGAGACTTCATGTGTATTCCAACCTATACTGTACATTATTATTTTGTTTCATTTCATTGTATTGTATTGTATTGTGTTGAGTGTTTATTGATCGTTAGAATAGGCCAGTCCTAAATTAGATTTGCCCAAGACGTTCTGACGTTTTGTTTGTTTGTTATATTGTATTGTTTGTGATATGGATCTCCCCGGGTCTGAAATAAAGATTGATTGATTGATTGATTGATTGTTCTGAGACTTGGGTGTGTAGTAACCGAGATAGGTGGATTAATCCGATATGATTAATCAGCAATATGATATCCCAAAATCATAATAAAATGAATCGGGAATATTCAATGCTATTTCAGCGCATCATTAAAACGTCTCTTCCGTCGGACGTGAATTGTTGAACCGCTTGAATAAATGAGATGCAATAGAATTCCCTTTGCATATGCAACTTTCAGATATACAGTAATACCATGAATCAAATAAACTGCTTCAACGAAGATTGATTGTATTATCAAAAGGGGTGTTTATTATATCAATTACTGGTTACAAATGATATGAAAACCACATAGCAAATGAGCGAGCACGTCATGAGATTGTTTCCATTTGAGCCACAGAGAAACAATTCAATGCGTATTGTTTTATTGCGTTAGCCCAGCCAGGTCGGTATGCGATTCGTTGTTGATATAGCCTGCACAGAATACGTGTCAGTATGCTAATCAAGGGCGAACGCGTTATCTGGTCACCGTCTGATCGAACGCAATACACAACTGAAATAGGTTCGCTTTTAAAACACGTCGCATGAATAAAAAAAATAAGGAACACAGAAAGAAAGAGAGAGAGAGAGAGGAGGAGGAGAAAAGTAACGCCTCGCAAAGAGAGAGAGAGGGTTTTAGGCTTGGTGGTCGGTGTACCTAAAGATCTCAGTTGTATCATAATCTAATAAAAAGGGAGCTCTCTTTACAACTAGACTACATACATTTAAGATCTCTATCAAACCAATGTCGTTTTGAGGCTGGATGTTTTAACAAACAGTTAGTAGATAGTACCTGATATTACCTGATAGTAGAACTGCCTTCACCGGTGGATTCCTCAAGCGTTTCTGTATTGCCCGGGAAAATGTTCGTTCACTTGTTCCGGATGCTGCGCGCGAGGATAACTTTACTCTTAGCCCATTCTGACCTGAGATCAGATTCATACGAGTTTTCCACTGGACACACACTGGTCTGATGAACCCATTCTGACCTGAGATCAGATTCTAAAAATGTCAGTCGTTCTTCGATTTTTTTCAAAAATAGCAGACCTACAAGCTCGTATCGCGCCACTCGGTGGCGCGATATGAGCTTGTAGATCTGCTATTTTTCAATAGCTAAAGCATAACATGATGCTGACACCAAAATGGGTGCCCGGTCAGAATGGGTTAAAGTATAACAAGTCGATCACTGTCTCAAGAGTAAAACTCGCATTAAACTGGTATATTAACAAAGGACTGCTCTCAAAATCCTAGGGTTCCCTAATCGCCGTTTAGACTAGGCGGTTGTCCTCAGGCCGACAGCCCGCCTGCGTTGCCCAGCTGCGCGTATGGCCTGCCAGTGGTGTAAGGTGTTGCGACCTGCTCCGCAGAGCTACCGCCGTATAAGAGAGCGCATAGGCGGCTGTCCTGTTTGGACCGACTGCATGCGCGTGGGCCAGCCAGGGTTGATGCGACCACTCCACAGTCAGAGCTATCGCTAGACAAGAGCCATGGTGTCTTGGTTACACCACATTATATTGAGAAGAGGTCTCACACCCACCAATGGGAGGCGGTTTTCTTTGTTCTTCCAAAACTGGTTTAAACCAGATCTTAAAACTGCTAACTTAACGGAAATGTTAACAGTTAACAATTGACAGTTTTACGACACACAGGGGAACTTCCTATGTGTCATTATTCATACCTATCTCCGTTGACCATCTCGTCACCCTTTTACACTCCTCTGAGTGTTAACACAGATGCGCGCGCACACACACACACACACACACACACACATACACACACACACAAATACACCCGCATTTCCCCCGTCACAAATCAGTGGTTACAAGATGAAATAGGACAGCAAGAAATCAACCATAAGCATAATATTACACTTTTCATCAGATGTGCGTGTCTGCTGAATAACACATTTATCAGTGGTGTGTGATGTGATGTGTATCAAATGTCCAAACTAGTCGCATGTGGCGACAGAGAGTAGTCTTCATTTGGGGGTCAGTATTCGGTCACGAAAGTCAACCTGGTGGTCACACCAGATAGCGTGACAATTGTAATAATCAACCCTCCTCCTTGGTCCGGTCTGGGTTTTGTCATAAACCTGCACTCAGAGAGTGGTGAAACAGGGGGTCAAATTGAGGGGCTATGTTTTCCTTTCATTGTCCGGCACAAATTGCACCTTGTCAATTAACCCCCCCCCCCCCCTCCTCACGCTACAGGTGTGTTGACCAGAGACGTGTGTGTGTGTGTGTGTGTGTGTGTGTGTGTGTGTGTGTGTGTGTGTGTCTACTTACCAGATTAACCTGTCGACAGAGAGAAGTGGTCTGAAACCTCCAACACAACATGACGCAGAGCGAACGCCAACAGGCGGGGGGTGAAAACATGGTCTCGGGGACACGTCTTGGGCCCTGCAGGGGGGGGGGGGGGGAAGACAATGAAATCAATTAGTCGATTATGGTAACTTAAACTTAAACCCCCACCAGACAATAATAGCCAGCATTCCGAAAACCCTTCTGGCTCTTTTTAATGAAGGTGTCCGTGTCCGTGCAGCCTTCCTGCAGTGTGTGCATATCGTGTGCACGCTGAGGAAGGCTGGATGTCGAAAAGTACCAGAAGGACTTCGGATGTGCTGTGAGCTATTATTTTCTTATTGTGAGTCTTTGTGAGCCGTGGAGCCAGGAAATTGCATTTCAATACGTTATAGTGAGTGCTCGTTTTTGTTTGTATACTTAAGCCTTTTAGGCCCGACGTAAAAAAAAAAAAAAAAAAAATTCTTCTAGATTCCGACAGTTTTCTGAAATACCTCATGTTGCTGTATCAGTGGTTCTCCATATTTCATGTCAAGGACCCCAAAAATTATATGTATTTGGCCGCCGACCCCCATCTGAAAATGTTATTCCAGGGACCCCCCCCCCCAAGAAACAAAAAGTTGAGTTAAAATGTTCTGAAAGAATATTATATTCAAAGATTTGCGCCACATTTTCACGATTTTAGAAAAATAGCAGACCTACAAGCTCGTATAGCGAGTCACTCGGTGCCGCGCTATGAGCTTGTAGATCTGCTATTTTTCAATAGCTATAAAGGATAACATAATGCTAAATGGGTGTTCCAGTACAGAATGGGTTAAACCCCAAGACGTAACCTCAAGCATTTTTTGGGAAAGAGAAATAAATGCATTTGTGGACTGACAACTCCACCAATCTACTTTGTTAGCACTATGGCAGCCAGGACTGCTCTAAGGCCTATTGGATTTCTAACTCGAACCTGATTTAACCCATTCTGACCTGAGATCAGATTCAAAAAATGTCTGTTACATCCTGACAGTTTCATTATTAACCCATTCTGACCTGAGATCAGATTCTAAAAGTGTCTTCGATTTTTCAAAAATAGCAGACCTACAAGCTCGTATCGCGCCACTCGGTGGCGCGATATGAGCTTGTAGATCTGCTATTTTTCAATAGCTAAAGCACGACACGATGCCAACACCAAAATGGGTTCCCGTACAGAATGGGTTAATTGGCTGGAATTCCCGGGTGCACACTGAGTCATGGAAATCCATATTCCATTTTCCTGGAAATAGCAAAAACAATAAAACGGCATTGGTAATGTAAATGTTTTGTCATTTTCTTGGACAGATACGGGGCATATAGAGTCAAATAAAACAACATGCATTATGGTAAAAGCTCTGAGACATTTCTATTTTATTTCATTTTATTACATGGAGGACTATACAGACAGAGTTCTCAAGAGTTTAACCCATTCTGACCTGAGATCAGATTCATACGAGGTTTCCACTGGACACACATTGGTCTGATTGACCCATTCTGACCTGAGATCAGATTCTAAAAAAATGTCAGTCGTTCTTCGATTTTTCAAAAATAGCAGACCTACAAGCTCGTAGCGCGCCACTCGGTGGCGCGCTATGAGCTTGTAGATCTGCTATTTTTCAATAGCTAAAGCATAACATGATGCCAACACCAAAATGGGTGCCCATTCAGAATGGGTTAATGACATAATTATGAACTCGTGCTAATAATTGTTTTCAACAAATGGACATACTGTACTGAGGCGGTTGCACATGAGCTTAAATTATACACGCTGCATCATTGTGTTGAGAACACACTGTGTCTTCATTTTACGAGATGTCACTTCCTATTTGCATTTAAAACACTGTCTGGTTAATAACATTGACCTAAAACCCAATTTCCGCCGGCATTAATTAATCCCTCGTTTTATTGCGCGTAACACTTACTTTGAAGAGCCCTGATCTTATGATATTAATTGACTAAAAAACTAGACTAACACTAAAACATTCCAGGTGACTAAAATGTTAAATGAAAACTATTCAAGAAGACGATATGACTAAAACTAAAAAAAACTGCCAAACTGCCAAAAACAACACTGGACTCGTGTTCAGGCAGAGAAAACCTTTAGGCCAAAACTCAAAAAAACCCGGGTTAGGCAGAGAACGTAAAAGTAGATTTTCAGGCAACCGCTATGCGACCTACAAACCCAGTGCTGTGTTTTGCTTTTTGACGAGAGCAACGGTCACAGAGTTATGGCCATTTGAAGTGTTACAAACTGCTGTAGGGCCATATGTGTTCAATTAGTTATTTAGTCATTTAGCTATTTCCCCCCTCAACAGTGATTGTCTCCAAGCAGTGTTGTTTTTGGCAGCAAATTTCTATTTTAGTTTTAGTCATAGAATAAAACTTAATTTAGTTTTAGTCATATTTTAGTCGACTAAATATCATAAGATTTTAGTCGACTCAATCTACAGCTGATTTAGTCGACTAAAAAGTATTTTGTCGGGCCTTGATGCCGTCGTAATGATTTTCACGACGGCATTGTGAGCTTGTAGATTGGCTATTCTCAGCATGAAGGCCCAAACTGCTTTAACCCATTCTGAACGGGGACCCATTTTGGTGTCAGCATCACGTTATGCTTTAGCTATTGAAAAATAGCAGATCTACAAGCTCATAGCGCGCCACCGAGTGGCACGCTACGAGCTTGTAGATCTGCAGTTTTTGAAAAATCGAAGAACGACTGACATTTTTAGAATCTGATCTCAAGTCAGAATGGGTTCATCAGACCAGTGTGTGTCTAGTGGAAACCTCGTATGAATCTGATCTCAGGTCAGAATGGGTTAAAGTCACTGTAGCTGCTGGCCATGGTCCTGAAGTCACTGTAGCTGCTATCCATGGTCCTGAAGTCACTCTAGCTGCTATCCATGGTCCTGAAGTCACTGTAGCTGCTATCCATGGTCCTGTAGTCACTCTAGCTGCTGTCCATGGTCCTGAAGTCACTGTAGCCGTTGTCCATGGTCCTGAAGTAACTAGCTGCTATCCATGGTCCTGAAGTCACTGTAGCCGTTGTCCATGGTCCTGAAGTAACTAGCTGCTATCCATGGTCCTGAAGTCACTGTAGCCGTTGTCCATGGTCCTGAAGTCACTCTAGCTGCTATCCATGGTCCTGAAGTCACTGTAGCTGCTATCCATGGTCCTGTAGTCACTCTAGCTGCTGTCCATGGTCCTGAAGTCACTGTAGCCGTTGTCCATGGTCCTGAAGTAACTAGCTGCTATCCATGGTCCTGAAGTCACTGTAGCCGTTGTCCATGGTCCTGAAGTAACTAGCTGCTATCCATGGTCCTGAAGTAACTAGCTGCTATCCATGGTCCTGAAGTCACTGTAGCCGTTGTCCATGGTCCTGAAGTAACTAGCTGCTATCCATGGTCCTGAAGTAACTAGCTGCTATCCATGGTCCTGAAGTCACTGTAGCCGTTGTCCTGAAGTAACGGCCACTGTAGCTGCTATCAAGGGGGTTGTGGCCCCCTGCATGGGTGTCAAGTTTGCCGCATTTCTGAACAACGGTATGCCTGTGGCCCCTGGGGGCCACACGTGGTCCCTGGTGTGGCTATGCTGACGGCAGACCCCTGGACAGGGTTAGGTGCAGATCAGAGCAACTCACAAGTCCGGGTGTTATGTTTGTAGATTTGTAGTTCAGTTTTAATTTAGGATACTTGATATCAATCCATATTTAGAGCATGTCATTTTAAATGAAGTAAAAACAAACCCACATTGATTCAATTGATTAATTACCAGCTGCATTATTATTATCTGTGGAGGTCCGCTATAACTGCCTCTGTCAGTTTCAGCGCAGTAGTTTAGGTAGGAACAATATTCTCTAAGCCGGAACTATTGTGTTCTGAATCGTTCGTTTCGGCCCGACATAATATTTTCGGTGCTCACATACATCGGCCAATGAGAAAACCAGCTGGACTACAGGACTAGAGGACTACAGGACTAGAGGACTACTGGAATAGCTTGCACATCGATTATAAACTCAGCTTGCCATTGCATAGCAGCTGGTAAAAAATTATAAAACATTGTGGAAAATAGCAGATCTACAAGCTCACAAACCATTGCATCTCTTCTACACACAGAGCATACGTAGAACTACAACTGTCGCATCCTAACAAGCTCACTTGCAAAAGGGCATTGTTGTCTTTTGCGACGCAAAATGCACAACACATCCTCTAGACATTTTGCATGACAAAGAAGATAAAATTATCATATATATAATAACATTAAAGATACAATTACCCAAACTTCGGTGCCACCAACCGCCATCATGTGCCTATTGTTGTGTGTCGTGCTCTCTCCCAGCTCTGTGTCTCTTGAAAACCCGTTTATTACTGTACTGTTTATTTATTCAAGCTTTTGCAACAATGTGAAATTGCCACGCTACAAATTACACCCCTAACCCCCCCCCCCCCCCTCCCCCAATGGATGAATGCACTGTACAGGGGCTGTAAATATGACGTCCCCAAAAAGTGGTTTAAGAAGTACTCTGATGTTTGCTTTTTTACTTAAAGATGGAGTGCCACAATTTTTTTCCACCCTAAAACATGATCATCAGGTATTATTACAATATAAGGGGGAAGAACTTTTTCCAAAAAGTGTACAGTATTTGTTAAAATCATGCTTTTATGTGGACACGCCCACCAGTTCATTAAGTATGCCTGGTCTGCCTGGTGGGTGGTGATGGGTGGTGATCCACCTGAACTGAAGCCGCACCCACAGCTGTAGTTGTATGATAAAGGGGGAGGGGTTAGGGGAGGGGCTGATAGTGTGGTGTCACTATATTACTGCTTATTTCATTGGCCCGTTTGACTGTCAAGGGTTCAGCCTCCAGGAAGAAACTCTAAATACAAAGTTAATACACCTTTGCACATAAAAACAACTCCAGGGTGTCTAATTCTAACGAAGTACTGTCACCTCATAGACACATGAAAAACTGGAAAAATACAAAAATTGTGGCACTCCATCTTTAAGAATAATAGTAGCAGTATCAAAATGCAGACAGACTCTGTTACAAATAAATGGCCTGTTTTTGCTTACTCAAAAGTACCAAAAGTACAGGCCCTCAATTCATCATGCGGAATAACCCATTTCAGAACGTCATTCAAATTTTCTTTGAAAATATATAGTAGATCTTGCAAGCTTTAGGATCACTTCATCACACTGGCTATATTTCCAAATATATATATATAAGTATAAAATAGGAGTTGGTCAATGTGCATTTTGGATTCATAACTTAATTCAAGTAACAAAAGTTTTCAAATCGTTGTAGTGGAGTAAAACATACACTATTTGCCTCTAATATGTCGTCGGAGCATAAGTATACATTATTGATGAAATTAAACTACTCAAGTCAAGTAAAAGTACCTCAATATTTTACTTTAAGTACAGAGTAATTCTACGTGGCTACTTTCCACGTCTGCCAAAAGCGGGTAACACGATGTCCCGTGTGAGTTAGGAGTAATTACATTGATGCACAGCTGGAAAAGCAGCTTTGATGCACAACGGTGTATAGAGCACCGAAGTGGCGAAGTCCTGACGTAACTCGCTCATCCCTTCGATTCCCCTGGTTCGCGGAAGTAATTTCTCTATGGAGAATAACATGGGGTGATCTTAATATCGTCTACTATAAGCGTTGTGGTCCAAAAATAAACAAGCTGTCTCGGCGTTACTGTCAGGGAGGTGTCTCTGTATCGTTTGCAACAGTCAGTCACTCATATATGATACAGTCTGCTTCTAGCAAAAATCTAACTAATTCAGTAGCAGTAACATTAGCGTTTTCTCTCAGTCAATTAATTCTTCATATCCATATGAGTGAAGCGGCCGGGGTGACATGTTTACTTTTCAAACACAGTTGTTATATGAGGAGATCTAAAATCGCCTCAATGGGGATTTCAATGCAACTAAACAAATACATGAACCTGGGGACTGACGCCCTCTACTGAAAGTGACGTCAGACTTCGGTGCTCTATGCCACAGGTGCCTGTGTGATTACCAGATTGCCGCTCCACCACCAAAAAGAATTACTTGCGTAAAAGCAAAAAAAATTATTGGCATCAAAATATACTTGGAATACCAGAAGTACTCATTATGCAGTAATGTCCCATTTCACAAGATTGTCATGTACAAGAGAATGTACATTTGAAAGTCGGAATCTTCAATAGATGTACCAAGATCACTGCATGCAGGTATAGTGCAGGAATATACACGATGATTAGTCTTTGGGGTGGTTGTGTTCCGTTTGATATCCTTCTCCTATCACAGCAACTCACGAATCTTGCTCCTGTGTTGGCACATTGTTGTACTTCGCTCAGCATATGGGAGTTTTCAATCTGTGTGCAATCTGTGGGAAGTATATGGGTCTCTGATGTCTCGGTACAGTGGACAGATGGTTAGGAAGTGTAGCTCGTTTCCCACTTCATTTTGTATGCAGAGACACACACACACACACACACATGTCACACACACACACACACACACACACACACACACACACACACACACACACACACACACACACACACACACACACACACACACACACACACACACACACACAAAGCGTACATTTTGAAAGAAGGCAAGCGATGTCTGTGTTGTATCCGTGCTGTTCGGTGGTGTTGTCGTCTAGCCCATTCTGACCTGAGATCAGATTCATACGAGGTTTCCACTGGACACACCTGAAATTGGCACACAGTTGTGCGCTCCAAATTGGGCACAAATATAGGCGTTGAATTCTCCCAAAATGTAATAATGGATACAAATCTTAGTCTTAAAGGAGAATTCCATGCTAGAATGCTTTCTTATCTTTCTTTGTAGTTGTTACGTCCCCACCAAAGAGGTCCAGGTGTTTTTTTGTGCAAAACCTCCTTATTGGCTATTTTCCCTACCATAAGCCCTCAATGAATTGCATTGCATTGAATGGGAATTGAATGGGGCTATGGGGTGTTATGCTAGTTCGCTTATTTCCATAGAAATAAGTAGTAAAGTGTGCCGCTTGGGATATTATTTACTTTATGAAGAGAGGATATATACAAAGAAATTATAATTTTGAGCGATGGAAATAAGCGAATTAGCACAACACCCCATAGCCCCATTCAATTCAATGCAATTCATTTAGGGCTTATGGTAGGGGAAACAGCCAATAAGGAGCTTTTTTCACAAAATAACACCTGGACCTCTTTGGTGGGGACGTAACAACTACAAAGAAAGGTAAGAAAGCCTTTTAGTATGGAATTCTCCTTTAAGGGAAAGATATCGTCACTCTATACCTCATTATTTGACCTTCATTTATACCCTCAACCACTGCCTATAAGAATATTTGGGCCCAGGACCTGGAGGAAGACATTTCTGATGAAACCTGGGAGGCCATTATGGGTCGTGTTCATTCTTCATCAATATGTAGCTAAACATGGGGTGTTGCAATGTAAATTTCTCCACCGGGTGTACTGGACCAAGGTTCGGTTAGCCAGGATCTATGATAGTGTTGATCCAACGTGCGATAGATGCCACCAGGCTCCAGCTAATCTTCTTCATATGTTTTGGACCTGTCCAGCCTTATACAGTCTTTTTGGTCAGCTATATTTGATACTATTTCAGATGTGTTACAGTTTCCCATAGAGCCATCCCCTATTATTTCCCTATTTGGCGTCCTTCCTGATACTATCCCCCTGCCTAAATATCAATCTGACCTTGTCGCTTTTGTGACGCTTCTGGCAAGACGTCTTATTCTCATGCATTGGAAAAAAACATACCCCCCTTCACGTTCCCGTTGGATATCTGACATACTGTATTTTTTTAAATATAAAAATATACATTGCGTGGCTCAATCTCCAAATTCAGTAAAACATGGCAGCCTTTTCTGTCTCATGTTGACCGCCTTACACTTGTGCCCCCGATTGAACCTGATTGACTGTCGCCTGACTGGCCAACCTGTCTTGTCTGGGTGATGTTTGTGACCATGATCTGCTACGTATATTGACTATATTGGAGTTTTATTTTTTATATATATATTTTATATATGGTTTTTATTGTTTTGTGTTTTGAATGTTCTTTGGTTGTCTTGATTTGGAGTTTGTGTTTTGTTGTATGTGTTTAAGTTTCTTTTTATTTTATTTCTCAATTTACTTCGATATTTGTAAAAAAACAAAAATTACAAAAACAGAACATAAAAAATATATATATATATATAAATTATATATATATCAGATCTACGGTTATTTTTCAAATAGCCAAATTGTAATAATATTCTAAAGTAAACAGTAGGCTAATTAAAGTTTTCAAATCATTGTAGTGGAGTAAAAAAAAAAAAACAAGTGCAATATTTGCCTCTGAGATTTAGTGGAGTAGAAGTAAAAGTATTGGAAATTGGAAGCACTCCAGTAAACAAAAACACAAATAAGTACAGTACATGTATATATGTACATTAGTTACTTCACACCACTGTCCTCAAGGACGAGCCACTTTGAGAATCAGTGCCCTAACTAGAAAAAGTGCCCTTCTGGGCACAGGTCTCCACCAGGATGAGCAGATGTGAAGAATTCCAGGCAAAGGTTTTTCCTTGGCCTCTAGGGAGTTGGCATACAAAGTTATCCACAGATCCGTGCAGTTAGAGGTGAAAACACTTTTCGGCCAGTTATAGCGCCACCTTGAGGCTGAGTTGAAATTGTTCATGTGGCATTTCGTCCTCGGCCTAGTGGGAATGTGGGTGCACAATTTCACGGAAATCACGCGATGTGTTCATGATTTGCAGCATTTTGTTTGAAACTGAGCACTCCTGTGAACTTTGGAAGCCAATCTTAACCAATCAGCATGGAGTGTGAGAAATCTGAAAGACTGGTTTCGTTGAATGGCTCTAGAGAGACTGTGTACCAATTTGCGTGATGTTTGGACAAAATCTGTAGGTGTACTGTGCAAAAACTTGTTTTGCACAAAGCGGCCTCCTGGTGGCGCTATAACAGGCTGTTCTGGAAAGTTTGGGGCAGAGGTTCATCGTTGGCATCCAGGGAGTGTGTGTGCAAAATTTGGCATCGACCGGGTTAACGGTGGCCGAGATTAGCTGCTCACGGACACACGGACAGACACACGGACGGACACACACACGGACGGACGGACGGACGGACGGAGTGCAAAACATACTCTCCCCCCATGCCTTCGGCCTGGTGGAGACAATTAAGCAGCCCACCTCTACCTCGAGGAGGGCTCAGCACAGATAAGCGTGCATGCGGTCATCTTCTATTGACCCCTGCAGCGCGGACTGACCCACCACGAGCAATGACCCGCAACGCGGACATGACAGGAGGGCTTATTTCATCTCACCACATCTTGAACCAAAACCTGGAGGAATAGAAGGAAGGAAACGTATGGACAATTGTGGCACGATGGGTACAGTATATATTAATACGGCCCATATGGCTTCCATTCTACATTCTAGTGTTTTGAAGTTAGCCTGAGGCTGAGCTGATTAGTTCTCGGTCACTGAACTCAAGACTAAACTAAAAAGAACCTCTACCTTTCTTTTCTTCAACCGACAGGCTTCTTTCTTAAGCAGCTCACAGGCAGTCAGACATAATGAAAGCGACATGCAGTAAAATGCAAAAATATGCAAAGCGGACGAAAGAAACCCTTCCCTCTCGTTGTGTCAAGGCCAGACTTGTTTTGTGTCCCATTTTCCCTGCAGCATGCCTGTTATAGGTGCCAGGTTCACAGTTCTTTGTGGAGCCTCAAGTTCACAGGCGCTGCCTGCCTGGTGCCATGACCACCAAGATAAGAAATGGCAACCTGAAATCGAAACATGGAGGACAGGCGAGAAAGACGAGAGCACTTGAACTCATGAATATTTTGATTAGAATGAATCATCTGTCACCTGGAGAGAGGTACAGAGGCCTCCACACCAATACTTCGCTCGTCGGAACTTGAATATGGGGAAAAGTACGAGTCGCCGAAATGTCCTAGGGAGGTCTTTAACCCCTTTAAACCGTGGAAGCATCAGTGTCATTTTAGATTGTCATGACTTTTCAAAAATAAATACAAGCTCATATAAGCGTGTCACTTCTCGCTGCTCTATGTGCTTGTAGATCTGCTTTTTTTTAATAGTGAAAATGTGTGTTTAACTCCTTGAACATTTGAGATGGGGGGTCTACGGCCAAATACATATAATATTGGACATGAAATTAGTTTTTTTTTTTTTTAGGATTTAGAAGATATTTTGAAGAATCTGCCTCAGGTCTTAATGTGTTAAACCTCTGGGTGTCCGATTGAAGCAGAAGGCACGTTAAAAGTTCGACGTTAAATTATCCACTTAAAGCCCGGGTTGAAAGGAGCCCCCCCCCCCAGTGGTTTATACTACGGTCTTGACCAATTTTCTTTGCTGAAAATAGCAGACCTATAAGCTCACCCCATGGTCACAATGCAGCGTGTTCTGCTTCACAGGAGGCAAACATGAATGAATGCTAGGTGGAGTTCCTTTGGGTTATAAACATGGGCAGTGGTGGAACTAAGTACATTTACTCTTTAAAAGTACTGTACTACTTTTTACTTTACTAGATTGTTTCCAGTGCCCAGTACTTTTACTTCTACTCCAGTAAATCTCAGAGGCAAATATTGTACTGAGCCTTCCCCTCTCAGCTTTCCACTTAATAAAATAAATTAAAATAAAGTACAAAGGGATGAGGTCTAACCACTCTCCCCCTTTAAAAAAACACAGCCTGTGTTCTCCATCGTGTCTACTGGACTAGTATATATATTTTTTTTTTACGGTGATATTTATTGACCACTCATTTTGTATGTTCGTGGTAAACTTTCTGTTTGTGGAAAATGTCACATCATGAGCCAGAATGCCTCATGGCTATACACGGTCTTTGTTTGAATAATTGTTGATTTTTGCTTTGCATTTTTTTAACTGCTGTTTTTTTCCGCCTGCGTTCTTCTCTGTAAGATTAGCATTTGGGACTGCTGTTCTCCTGCCTGCATATTATACTGACTGTAAGATGTGCTTTTCTCTGTTAGTCAATTCTGAAATCTACTCCGTCTACTGTGGCTTTTGCATTTTGGGTGCATATAGGAGGACATTATAACGTGAACAAATCTGAGGTGGAATGTCAAGAAGATGAATTAGACCAGCGTCAATTATTCCTCCCCCACATCCTAGGACGATCATCGCCATGTCAAGTACTGTCAACGGATTGATCACACATGCCTAGCTTCTGTCCGTAGCATTAGAAGGAGTTCTCCTTAACCCATTCTGACCTGAGATCAGATTCATACGAGGTTTCCACTGGACACACACTGCTCTGATTAACCCATTCTGACCTGAGATCAGATTCTAAAAAATGTCAGTCGTTCTTCGATTTTTCAAAAATAGCAGACCTACTAGCTCGTATCGCGCCACTCGGTGGCGCGATATGAGCTAGTAGATCTGCTATTTTTAAATAGCTAAAGCACGACATGATGCTATAACACCAAAATGGGTTCCCGTTCAGAGTGGGTTAAAGATGGAGTGCCGTGATTATTTTTAACCCCGTAAAACGTGATCATCAGGTATTACGCTTGCACCAGAATGTTTTCCAAGTGTTCGGAAAGTGTTCAATTGTTGTTTTTATGTGGCCACACCCATGCAGTTTCATTAAGTATACCTGGTTTTCATCTTAGCACCTCCCAACCTGAACTGAAGCCTCACCCAGGGTGTAGGTTGTATGATAATGGGAGTTTTTAGGAAAAATCTACTCGGTCTGTGTCTCATAGGAGGGATGTGGGCAGTTGAGAAACCGTCCTCCAGTGACATCATCAATGGGGAAACCGCAGGCTTCCTTAGTCCTGAAAAGTTGCAATGCGAAAATGGAATCCGTCGTTCTCACGATAATGAAAATCGAAACATTTTTGTAAAAAAAGAATCTTGCCTAATGATGACGTCACTGGAGGACGGTTTCTAAACTGGCCCACAGCCCTCCTATGAGACACAGACTGAGTAGATTATTTTTTTTTTATCATGATTATTAGTCAGGACCTATTATATGAAGATAGGTTGAAAAGTGGTGAAGTGGTCCTTTCCCTCTAACACCCGCATTAATTTCTACTTGCAAAAAATTGATTTCAACCTTACTACTACTTTGAACTACTAGGACTAAGACTAAAAAATATGTTAAAAAAAATAAAAAAATAAAGTTTGATGAAAAATATATAATAATTATATAATAATTATATAATAATATAATAAATTAATAATTTACATTTTGGGGATATCTTTCACAATAATGAATAAAACATGTTCTAGACATTCTAATGATCACAAAAAAACATATATTACAATTATTTTACCTACTTTTATTAGGGTAAAGGTCAAAAGTCTTAGGTTAAAAAAAATATCATGACCAATGGCATTGAAATGGCATTGCAATGAACATCACTGATGACGTTTAGGTGAAAAAAGAACAGAAAAAAAGAATAATTTAGTAATTAAATAAAATAAAATTGTTGCTAAAAAGCAACGCTGGGTCTTAGAGGGTTAATGGGTTATAATTACAAGTCTAACTTTGACTGTGTCAGTTTGAGCTACAGTAAAACATGGAGCGCAGGGTTTCTAGCTGGAGGTGCTTCATTTACATATCCGTCTGTCTGTCTGTGATAGGATAACACATGGACGGGCCCCAAGGCAGTGGAATCGCAAATCAGTCTCAAGGAGGCACACCTGTATTCATTTGAAATAAACCTAGATTAACATGTGCTATTACAAGTAAGACGCGCAAACGCGGGAAGCGAACGCAGCTCGTAAATGGCAATAACAACAATTAGAATAAATTACATACTTTTTTAAGGTTTTCTTTTTAAAGTTCTCTTTTTTGTGTTTTTTTAAGATTTTATTTTTAAGTTACGTTTTTTTAAGTTAAGTGTTTTTTTGTTTTTTTTTTAAGATATTTTTTTGCGGCTTACGCCTTTTATTGATTTTTTAAGGGACAGACAGTAGGCTGACAGGAAACGGGAGAGAGATGGGGGGATGACATGCAGTAAAGGCCGTGTCGGGTTCGGGAGTCGAACCCGCGGCACACCGCGACTGGATCACCAGTCCGGTGCCCAGACCGTTACGCTACGGCCTGGGCCAAGTTAAGTGTTTTTAAAGGTTTTTTTAAGTTAAGTTTTTTTGTGTTTTTTGAAGTTTAAGATTTTATTTTTAAGTTAAGTTTTTTGAAGTTAAGTGTTTTTAAAGTTGTTTTTTAAGTTAAGTTTTTTTGTGTTTTTTTAAGATTTTATTTTTAAGTTAAGTTTTTTGAAGTTAAGTGTTTTTAAAGGTTTTTTTAAGTTAAGTTTTTTCTTTTTCATTTTAAGTTACTTTTTTTTTTAAGTTAATTGTTTTTTAAGTTAAGTTGTGTGTGTGTGTGTGTGTGTGTGTGTGTGTGTGTGTGTGTGTGAGTGCGTGCGTGCGTGTGTGTTTTGTGTGATACAGCTCACTGGGTTCGCAATTATCACTCTGTAAACCTTTATTATGTAGCCTACTGATGGAAATAAATAATTAAAATAAGTGTTTGACCGCTTAAAGGGCCACTTCACCCTTTTGCAACCAGATCTTATTTTAATTATGTTTGGGAGACAAGAAACACTTTCCTGGGGGGGGGGGGGTTTACGCATGGGTAATATGTGTTTTTAGATATTTTTGTATTTCAAAGTGCCCATAATGTCATGGACATTATGGACTTCCTGGACTACAATTCCCATAATGCTTTGGTGCACTGTTCCTCCTTGTGGATAGGGGGAGGGCTGTCTTACTGAGATAACATGTAGTCCAGGAAGTAAGTCAGCCCAGTGTCCATGTCACATCATGGATACTTTGAAATATGCTAAAATATCTAAGAACACATATTATCCACATAAAGACCCCAGTGTGGCCCTTTAACCCGTTCTGAACCCATTTTGGTGTCGGCATCATGTTATGCTTTAGCTATTGAAAAATAGCAGATCTACAAGCTCATATCGCGCCACCGAGTGGCGCGCTACGAGCTTGTAGGTCTGCTATTTTTGAAAAATCGAAGAACGACTGACATTTTTAGAATCTGATCTCAGGTCAGAATGGGTTAATCAGACCAGTGTGTGTCCAGTGGAAAACTCGTATGAATCTGATCTCAGGTCAGAATGGGTTAAGCTCCATTTCATACTTGAAAATGAAAATAAGTCTAAATATGGCTGACTGCCAAACTTTATTGTCAAACGTTGTTTTAGAGCAGTGGTTCTCAAACATTCTCATGTCAAGGACCACCAATATTTTTAAGCAACTTTACAGAAAAACCAGCCCAAAGTAGTCTATAATGAGCAGACTTTGGCAACACTACCTGTCGCTTGGACAAATCTACAAGCTCACAATATTAAATATAAGATATCGAAAAGGTTTTGATATTGATATGACATCTGACTTACCTAAACCTGCAGATACCCCGTTACATACTTTTCAGAATGGACAATTCATTTTTGTTTAAATTATTAATACAGCATAAGATCATATCGACATCGGTTTATAACAGGATTTGATTATATTGGATATCGATAACGGCCAAAACGTCTCATCGGTACATCCCTAAACACTAAACAGACAACTCATCACATCCGCTAACTGACAGTCTCAGTTTTATTTATGCTTGTCAAAGTATTTAGTTGTGTAAGGGGGGACCACAGGGGAAATAAGTCTATTTTCTTTCTTTTTTTATCCTCAATTGTTGTTTTAAACTTGTATGTTTGTATGGATGCAACTTGCGAGCAACACCATACATCAAATCAATTCATCTTAAAAAGATGCACTGCTTCTGAAATAAAACATGCAAGCTCAATAAAGTTTGAGTTCAAATCAGTTAAAATAATAATGTATATGTCACTAAGAATCCCTGTGCACACTATAGCAGCCAGCTGGCCAAGAAAGTAAATTCCCACATAGTTTTCACATCTGTCACAGAGACCAGTGTGCGTGTGTGCGTGTGTGTGTGCGTGTGTGTGCATGCATGAGAGAAGTGAGAGTGAGGAGGGGTCTTCAGTTTCCCCAGACTCCCTCCTCAGCTGTCTGTCTCCCCAGGAGAGCAGCCTTGTTATCTTGGCTCTGTGCCAACTAGCACCGCCTTGTTATGGCAGAGCCCCCTGCATGCCGACTGTCATGTTACCTGAGAGGATCTTCTAATGGCCCAGTATTTAGGTGATAAGGTGACCACCCCAAAACTAAGACATGACGTCGCACACCGCGGTGGTAATCACACAAAACGGTGGTCACCGTATAACTTGTGTTAGGAGAGAGCGGTCAGTCATATCCAGTGGTGGTGGAAAAAAGTACTAAAATGTAACTGAGATCAGATTCATACGAGCTTTCCACATGGACACACACTGGTCTGATTAACCCATTCTGACCTGAGATCAGATTCTAAAAAATGTCGTTCTTCGATTTTTCAAAAAATAGCAGACCTACAAGCTCGTATCACGCCACTCAGTGGCGCGATATGAGCTTGTAGATCTGCTGTTTTTCAATAGCTAAAGCATAACATGATGCCGACACCAAAATGGGTGCCCGGTCAGAATGGGTTAAGTACATGTATTTTGTGTGAGACGTGGCCTCGCTCTGTACCAATGCAATGTTTTAGTACAACCACAAAGTGTTGTTGTCGCCTCAGACCAGAATGGATTTGGTGAAGCAATGTGCGCCATGGAATCATTTTGGTTTGTACAGCCAGGTCAAGTTGACTCTTCTGGCAGTTCTTAACCCATTTAGGCCTGAAAAAATCTTGTAAATGAAAAATGTCTTCTAAATCCTGACAGTTTTCTGAAATTTAAAAAAATAGTTAAAAAAATAATAAATAATAAAACTGTTTCTAGGCCTATATCACTCAATATTTCATGTCAAGGACCCCAAACATTATCTGTAATTGGCCTCCGAGACCGCCATCTGAAAATATGTTGTTCCAGGGACCCTCCAGAAGCAAAGATTTGAGTTAAAAACATTCGTTCTGAAAAAATATATTCCAAATTTGAGGCACATTTTCACGATTTTTCAAAAATAGCAGACCTACAAGCTCGTAGCGCGCCACTCTGTGGCGCGCTATGAGCTTGTAGATCTGCTATTTTTCAATAGCTAAAGCACAACATAATGCTTAGTTAAAACACCAAAAGGGGTCCCCGTACAGAATGGGTTAATGTTCCGTTCGGTTTCTCAGAATCTCAGCGGTATAGGGGGAAATGACTTATGTGTTTTGGATGAGAAACTAGGAAAACAGGCATATGAGACGATGACTTTGCGATTTGTGGGAGCACGACTATAATAGCCAGGATGGAAGTTGGGGGAAGTCAGCTAATATGCCAGACTAAACCCCCGAGGAACAAGTGCGACTCTACTTCTGTACGGTTCATCGGCTGCTTGCACAGCTATCCTTTTTCGACACTCGTACTTTCCTATTTGGATTCATCGCTGTACTTTAACCCATTCTGACCTGAGATCAGATTCATACGAAGGTTTCCACTGGACACACACTGGTCTGATGAACCCATTCTGACCTGAGATCAGATTCTAAAAATGTCAGTCGTTCTTCGATTTTTCAAAAAATAGCAGACCTACAAGCTCGTATCGCGCCACTCGGTGGCGCGATATGAGCTTGTAGATCTGCTATTTTTCAATAGCTAAAGCATAACATGATGCCAACACCAAAATGGGTGCCCGGTCAGAATGGGTTAATCTGTACTTATCATTTTGACTTTATCTACTTCATCTCTTTGACTTATTCTCATTTTTGTATTATCTTCAAATAAACCTTTTTGATTAGTCCTAAATTGTTTACATCATCTCTACTGGGAATATTGAGAATCCTCGATAATAGGAATATGTTATTGCAAGTAAAAGTCCGGTATTAAAGATGTACTTTAGTAAAACGAAAAAAAGGGATTTGGTATCAAAAAGTAGGCCTACTCGTTACGCAGAATGTCCCATTTCACAATTTTTCAAAGGGATACAATGTCTATAAACTCTTTTGAAAATAGCAGATCCACAATGTGTCGCATCACGACACATTGTGTGAGCTTGTAGATCTGCTATTTTCAAATTGCCGAACTTTATATAGCGCTGAAGTGGCTAATAGAGCCGGCTTGCTTGGTCAGGGGAAACGTTTTATCTTGACCATCGTGGTAAAATTGGTGTCAGATCCTGTGTTTAGGTGAGACATGACCTTTGACATGACCTAAATGTCTCAATAGCAGAACAGCCAAAAATACAGCCATTGCAAATGCATGAGTTCCATTGTATGAACATACTCTACCATACAGATTGGACAAAATTGGATTAAACAATTTACATAGTGCCGATTTAGTGCAGTTTTTATATATATATATTTTTTTTTTAAGATATTTTTTTGCGGCTTACGCCTTTTATTGATTTTTGAAGGGACAGACAGTAGGCTGACAGGAAACGGGAGAGAGATGGGGGGATGACATGCAGTAAAGGCCGTGTCGGGTCCGGGAGTCGAACCCGCGGCACACTGCGACTGGATTACCAGTCCGGTGCCCAGACCGTTACGCTACGGCCTGGGCCCAGTTTTTATAATTTGACTATTCAATGATCATAGACGTAAATCTACATTTACGCATATTGCCGAAGTTAAGATTTTACAATCCAACTAGAAAAAGTGCCCTTCCGGGCACAGGTCTCCACCAGGTTATGCACAGATCCGTGCAGTTGGAGGTAAAAACACTTTTCGGCCAGTTATAGCGCCACCTTGAGGCTGATTTGAAATTGTTCATGTGGCATTTCGTCCTCGGCCTAGTGGGAATGTGGGTGCACAATTTCACGGAAATCACGCGATGTGTTCATGATTTGCAGCATTTTGTTTGAAACTGAGCACTCCTGTGAACTTTGGAAGCCAATCTTAACCAATCAGGATGGAGTCTGATAAATCTGAAAGACCGGTTTGGTTGAATGGCTCTAGAGAGACTGTGTACCAATTTGCGTGATGTTTGGACAAAATCTGTAGGTGTACTGTGCAAAAACTTGTTTTGCACAAAGCGGCCTCCTGGTGGCGCTATAACAGGCCGTTCTGGAAAGTTTGGGGCAGAGGTTCATGGTTGGCATCCAGGGAGTGTGTGTGCAAAATATGGCATCGACCGGGTTAACGGTGGCCGAGATTAGCTGTTCACGGACACACGGACACACGGACACACACACGGACACACGGACACACGGACGGACACGCGGACGGACGGAGTGCAAAACATACTCTCCCCACATGCCTTCGGCCTGGTGGAGACAACAAACAAGTTCTGGTTCAAGTGAGGACAAATTATGTAGAATAGACTAGAATGAATTGAATGCTCTTATGTGCACGTACTTCTAAAAAGCCTGACAGTCTTAAACTATCGGGGACTCAATGCAATGCAAAACGTTCAAACACTTTGTATTCATATTCACATTTTGCCTGACACTGAAGATTTATAAAGGGTGGAAAACAGCTTGGTGCCCAAATCCCCTTCCAGTCAATTTGACTAACTGTGTTTCTTTTTCATTTTCCACCTAGCCATGTGGGGCTTTACTTCTACTAAGGTCATATATTTACTGCGCCGCAAAGGTTGATCTCATACTGAAAGTAAAAGCAAGCACAGCTTTTTGTGTCTCAGGGCATATACTGTACATTAACCCATTCTGACCTGAGATCAGATTCATAACGAGGTTTCCACTGGACACACACTGGTCTGATGAACCCATTCTGACCTGAGATCAGATTTTAAAAAATGTCAGTCGTTCTTCGATTGTTCAAAAATAGCAGACCTACAAGCTCGTATCGCGCCACTCGGTGGCGCGATATGAGCTTGTAGATCTGCTATTTTTCAATAGCTAAAGCATAACATGATGCTGACACCAAAATGGGTGCCCGTTCAGAATGGGTTAAAGATGGAAGATTACGCAGCTCCTAATTATGACCATTAATGGATTTGTAGCATGTATAGCTACTCATGTCGTTTGGTAAACTATCACACCACATCGCGATACGACCCATTGTGAGCTTGTCGATTGGCAAATTTCATTATGAAAAATAATAATAATTATGAAAGGTTTCGTCTAAAATTAAATGAAAAATAGGGATAAATAGGGATAGGGTGAATCATCAATTATTTTGTATACTGGTAGTTCAATGAAATCGATTAGTTCGATTAACTGTTACACACTCGCTTACAATTATAGTTAGTTGTACAATGTACGGTATGCGCCGAGTGTAATCTTTCTGGGTTGTGAACGGCATAGGGATCGCCAGCTGTGGTGGAAAGTAACAATGTCGAATTTGCAATCATTTTTACTTCTACTCCACTATTAAAAGTGTGAGTACTTCTCCCATCACTGTTCACCAGCCTTTTTAATTACCGATAAGCCACCGGCACACATTTTAGAATATACCACCACCCATAAACACAACCACCGCGTCCGGTCCAATTTGGAGAGGCATTAATTAGTCATCAGTGTGTCTTTGAACCTGTCACAGCCCCTGGTCTGCGGCTCAGGGAGTGTCTTGTCAAAGTTGTCACAAACAATTAAGTCAACAGAGATGGCGGTTAATTAAGGGAAGGTTGAGTGACATGTCTCATTTGACTCGGAGCGTCGTCGTAATCAAGGCGGCGTCGCATGGAGGTTATTGACGGCTGTCCTTGTGAACCTAAACAGCCAAGTAAACAGCCAACACTTAACCCATTCTGAACGGGCACCCATTTTGGTGTCAGCATCATGTCATGCTTTAGCTATTGAAAAATAGCAGATCTACAAGCTCATATCGCGCCACCGAGTGGCGCGATACGAGCTTGTAGGTCTGCTATTTTTTGAAAAATCGAAGAAGACTGACATTTCTAGAATCTGATCTCAGGTCAGAATGGGTTCATCAGACCAGTGTGTGTCCGGCGGAAACCTCGTATGAATCTGATCTCAGGTCAGAATGGGTTAACTCGGGGGTCTTCCACGTTTTATGCCCGCCAGCGATGAGGTTGCCGGGGGGGAGATTGAGAGCAGAAATGCAGATATGGGTGGATGAAGTTTCTCACGCCACAGTTGTCACTTCTAGTGTGTTCCCGCTTCACCAGAGAGAGCATGTAGAGGCTCATTAGTATGAACGGCAGCACAGGAGAGAGATGGAGACTGCTGTAAATACTTTACACTGCTTAAGACACAGGAGAGAGATGGAGACTGCTGTAAATACTTTACACTGCTTAAGACACAGGAGAGAGATGGAGACTGCTGTAAATACATTACACTGCTTAAGACACAGGAGAGAGATGGAGACTGCTGTAAAGACTTTACACTGCTTAAGACACAGGAGAGAGAAGGAGACTGCTGTAAATACTTTACACTGCTTAAGACACAGGAGAGATGGAGACTGCACTGCTGTAAATACTTTACACTGCTTAAGACACAGGAGAGAGATGGAGACTGCTGTAAATACTTTACACTGCTTAAGACACAGGAGAGAGATGGAGACTGCTGTAAAGACTTTACACTGCTTAAGACACAGGAGAGAGATGGAGACTGCTGTAAAGACTTTACACTGCTTAAGACACAGGAGAGAGATGGAGACGGCTGTAAATACTTTACACTGCTTAACACTAGCAAGGCTGAAAAAAAATCACTCCTACTCAGTCTGACTATATCGGCCCATTCGACCGCTCTCCCCCTTTATCCCCCCCACCCCCGCACCACTCGTTCACACCTCTGGAGCTGGAGACGTCATTGTTGCCTACACACACTCACTTTTATTTTTTATTTTCTTCCCTCTCTTATGAATACATTATTATACACCCAATGAAAATGTACACTTCACGGATTATATATTTGGAATTAGGACAATCGGTAGAAAATTGGCCGAGAATAGCACAATAGCACATTAATTGTTGCCTAAATGTATACGCACTTTTCTGAAAATGGTTAATCTGCAAGCTGCCCCATTTCCTTTTCAACTTGATATGTTTCGTAGAGAGGGCATACACAAGCCAGAATTCCGTGGTTTACATGAGCAAAAAATAAGCGAGTTATGTAAAGAGGGGTGGAGGGAAAAAGGCGATTATTTGGCACAATCAATCAAATATATATTAATTACATCATTGTAAATGTTCCCGTACATGTACCACATTGGCCATGTATTGCGTAAATCCACATCTTGCCTTGGATGGGAAGAGTTGCTCATCGACCGTGATGTTTCCTCCAGGCACATAGCAAGATATGCAGTTATCTGTGAACTGATTCCAAATGTCCGTTATTGCAGCAAACTTGTCTGTTTCTTTGCGTGCTTCTCTGGTGTCCTTGTCGTCAAATCGCAGGTATCGCATTATGGATTTGAAACGGTCACGAGACATTGTTTCTCTCACCGTCTCATTCCCCCATGCCCCTTTCGCCCACAGTTGATTCAATGGATAACCAGATGTCGACATCGCACGAATGAAAAACACGCTGATGAATGCTTTCAGTTCAGTAACAGACAGATCCCATTCTTGATTCTGTCCATCACTGCGGGCAAACTTCACTGTGCAGTCTTTGACGTTTTCCAACATGTCGGGGTCAAACATACACAAAAAACTGCTCAACTCGTCGTGGATTCTGACTTTGGCAAAAGCAGTAGGACCTGGCCTGGCATTTCCCCTCACTGTATATGTATCTTTATTCTTTTCCCTTTTTGCTTCCTATATGATGAATTCCTGTTCTACTGGCTGGTAGCCTATGTCTTGTATAGGGCCTTGTATATCTGTTTATTTTAAGCATGCCGCCGCATTCTGTCAGAGCAGAGACATATTTATTTAAAATAATCCTGTCTCGCACGGCCTATATAGAGCCAATGAACGGAGCACATTCCCTCAGCATGTATTATTATTAACGAAAAACATAAATACTAGCCTACTATTTTATTGGTCTAGTTCAGTTGATTTAAACAAAAGTTTACACCTTCTCCCTGTCATTTGTATATATAGTGATGGCGTGCCGCTGTGCCGTGCGAGACAGGATTATTTTAAATAAATATGTCTCTGCTCTGACAGAATGCGGCGGCATGCTTAAAATAAACAGATATACAAGGCCCTATACAAGACATAGGCTACCAGCCAGTAGAACAGGAATTCATCATATAGGAAGCAAAAAGGGAAAAGAATAAAGATACATATACAGTGAGGGGAAATGCCAGGCCAGGTCCTACTGCTTTTGCCAAAGTCAGAATCCACGACGAGTTGAGCAGTTTTTTGTGTATGTTTGACCCCGACATGTTGGAAAACGTCAAAGACTGCACAGTGAAGTTTGCCCGCAGTGATGGACAGAATCAAGAATGGGATCTGTCTGTTACTGAACTGAAAGCATTCATCAGCGTGTTTTTCATTCGTGCGATGTCGACATCTGGTTATCCATTGAATCAACTGTGGGCGAAAGGGGCATGGGGGAATGAGACGGTGAGAGAAACAATGTCTCGTGACCGTTTCAAATCCATAATGCGATACCTGCGATTTGACGACAAGGACACCAGAGAAGCACGCAAAGAAACAGACAAGTTTGCTGCAATAACGGACATTTGGAATCAGTTCACAGATAACTGCATATCTTGCTATGTGCCTGGAGGAAACATCACGGTCGATGAGCAACTCTTCCCATCCAAGGCAAGATGTGGATTTACGCAATACATGGCCAATGTGGTACATGTACGGGAACATTTACAATGACATGTGTCAAGTGTCTCTAAGTATAGCAACAGAAACTAATGCGTAGGATTTGTGTTTTCCCTGATTTTATTCCGCTTTATATTTGCTTTCTTTCATGCTTTCTGATATTGTGAACAATAAGAAAAAATAAACATGGTTGAATTAACACAAAGTATTCATTATTTACCGCGTGGTGACAACAGCAGGAATGTGTGGTGCATATATATGTGCATGACACCAATTCTCAACTTCTCAGACAATATTTATAGGCTTCGTTGTTTGTGAGACGGGGAAAAAGCCTCCGTAATCAGACTTTAATTCAGGCTTACATAAACTATGCAATATGCATGCAGAAAAACATTTGAATGATTAGACAGACAAACAATATATATAGGATGTAGTATTTATTAATATTATACTGCAAGTAATTTAATTGAAAACAGCACGGCTGTCGCAGAGCTAGCTCATCTCGATGCGGGTATATGAGCCTGGAGAAAAGAGAACAAAAAGCATTTAGCTGAAAACGGGCTTATAGCCTACTAATCAAACGCAGCACGCGGAGCGGCGGAGTCAGTTCAGTCAGTCAACCTCAAGGGAAGTTCTTGCTTGCTCAAAGGCCCATACTATGCTCAAGGGGTTAACATGCTGCATTACTATGTGGGAGTATACGTGTGTGCAAGTCTCTCACGTCATTCGCTGATGCGGCAGTCAGCTGACTAAGTGGGCAGGCTACTTAAGCTCACTAGACTCCATGCTCTTCCTGCCTTCCTCTGCTCATGGTTCCCCGGTCGTATGTGATGTTTTCTGTTCCTCGTGGTTATTGCTGCTGCCTTTGCTGTCCGCGTGTGCAGCTACTGCTGCTTAAATTATGCTTCTCAGCTTCTGTCCATGCTGTGATAAGGGCCTGCAGGTTGTATGCACAATATTAAGTTTGATATGAGTCTGCTAATGCTGCTGAGCTCGATTATGTGGCTTCATCAAGCTTCATAATAGCCTGTTCTGGTAATTAAGCCGGATGCACAGACAGTGCTGCAGCTTCTATTGTAATGTGGTACGTGTCTAGTGTCTACAGTCAAAGCCACGCTTTCATTTTGCTGATGTTTTGCCAAGTCAGCTCAGGTGCAGTGTTTGTCCCCTCCAGCTATGGGTCCTCAACTCATGTGCAGTGGTTGCCACATGCGCTTTTATAAGCAACTTTGGGCTTGTTTTCTGTAGTTAATCGTTGTTCTGGGGTTCTGTCATAGATCCAAATGACCTCGTCCATGAAATGTATTGTTTCAAGTCATTGTAGTCATTAAGGTATATATATTGTAAACTAAGTTCTCACGTGGTGAGTCCTAGGTATGGGAAGGTTCTACACCTAGTTGCTTGCTTTCTCAAGATCTGGCAACTCTGCTGCCTGTTTGTCTCCAGTTTCATTAATTTTGAAGCAAGACTTCAGTCACACTCTGCTTACTCTAGTATTACTTAACACTTTTTATATGTGCTTTGAAAGTATTGCCGTGAGTTAACTACCTCAATGGCAATCTCTATAGATTTGGTGCTTTACTGCTTTGTAGCCATGTGGTTGTTGAGGTTTCCTCATTGCCATGAGGGTTTGTTCATGCTAAACTAATGCTAAAGCTAGCACCCTTTCTCCATGTGATTTATTATGTTTCAGTTTTGAATTTATATGTGGCATAGTTATTATTCTTAAAGTTTTCCATGTTTCCATTCAGGACAGTATCATAACATAAGTTATTGTTAATTCATCTCAATCGATTCAGTTATGTGCAGTGTCATATTAAAGTAGGTTAAGATTGCAAATTGCATTTGCAGTAATCTCATGTCAAGTGTCATAGCCTTCTGTCTAGTTTATTTACTCCTGTAAGATTTGTTTCTAGCTGTTTATTTTGGATGTATTTCTTAAATGGGCATTTAATTAGTGCTTCCTCTGTCGTGGTATCATGTCTCAGCTTCTCTATACGGGTTGAGCTGTCTTGGAGAAGAGCTGAAAGCCTTAACAAACTGCTGCCTCCGTCCGCCCCTCAAGCCTATCTAGCTGTCGGTCTAGTCTCTCTAGTGTATACCCTCCTCACCTTCTTTGAGGTCAGAAGTTCAGATCAATATATACGTACACGTATGTAGCGTCTTGTCACCGTGCGTCCCATTGCCCATTTGTCACTTTTAATGTCTCAGATTCATATTGTATGTTCCGTTGATCAGTCCTTGAGTGGGATTAGGTAATGGCAGTTGCTTCGTGGGACTGAAGATGTTTCAGAAGGTGGTAGGTTAGCAGCTCGCTGCGTTGCTTCATTTCTGCACAGCTAACATCCACTGCCAGGAGCTCTAAATTGAACTCGTAAGCAATAATTCATCACTTATCCGTGAGAGGATCCGGGTTGAAGGAAGGCAGCCATAGACTATGTCTATGTTCGCAGCAAGCTTGGCTTCCGTGTCGCAGTGCTTGTGCGACCTATCGGTTGTGGTTTCCCCGGTGCAGTCTTGGGATTGTACTCTGCCAGTTGTATTCAGATCAGTAATTGATTTGATGTCGCTCAGTGCCACTATAGTATTGAGTAACAGCATTAGGAAAATGTATCCAAGTGTAACCCTAACCCTAACCCTAACCTTAACCCAACAGGATAATTATGTCATAGGTATCCTCTGCACTCGGCACCAATGGTCGGGATGGAGTAAGTCCCTGCGTCATACTAGCGTCACGTCCAGGGGCTGTACGTGTACATCAATCTGCTCACTCTACTGAAACAAGAGTTAGGCTCCTGCCCTCGGGCCTCATGACTCGGCAAGGCTGTTTTCTGCCCATCTTAGTTATTGCAACTAATGGCATTGGATGACAGTAATCAATTCATAGTTAATTGCATATATGTTATCAATCAACCGTAGCCTTTGTCATTGCTTCTTCATAGAAGCTGTTTAGCGCTGTGTTAAATTAATTAATTATATTAATTAATTATTAATATTTAATACAAAAAAGTGGCTATTCAGGACAGGCACATATATAGGCATGCTTTCTCTCAAAGCATATCATGTTTTATCTGTTATCTGTGGCTCATTCGTTCATCAGGTCATGAACCCCAGATGATCTTTTGGTCCTAAGCTTTCTTTCAGCTCAATCACAGATGTCCCGGGTCGCTCAGTCAGGAGATTCACCAATGCTTCTTCAGCCGGTGTGGGCCGGTTGGGTTTCTTCGAAAGTGATGGTTCTAGTATCTAGCGAAGAAGTAAGTCCATCACCATCACCCATGTGCAGGCTGCAGCGCTGTCGATCCTGCACCATTATTTATAGATTGCTTGCATGGGTCATCTCATCTTAGTTCTGGAGAGTGGTATCGAACAGTTCTCGGGTCCGCATGACATGAAGCTTAACTTCTTTAAAGCTCAGAATCAATTGCTCAAAGGCCGCTTGAGAGCATATGCCGCTCATTTAAGTTAATTCATAAAGGGTCTCTATCAGGTCCTCCATGCTGGCCTACTTGAAGTGCCTAAAAGAATGCACAAAAAGAGGCAGCTTTTTGCTTCTACGGCCCAACGGCCCGGAATAAACTTCCATTCGAGCTCAGTCACGCACCCTCTGTAGACTCACAATGCGCTGTCAAGCTACTTTAGAGCCAAG
Organism: Protomyctophum parallelum; assembly: GCF_964188405.1. Taxonomy (NCBI): domain Eukaryota; kingdom Metazoa; phylum Chordata; class Actinopteri; order Myctophiformes; family Myctophidae; genus Protomyctophum; species Protomyctophum parallelum. The sequence continues at coordinate 10,844,796 of NC_139716.1, read as the reverse complement.
TGTGCCCGGACCACTAAGTCAACATGGTCAAATGTATTTTGATCAAACAGAGTCTTTCTCAGTCTTTCATTTGTCCACAAAAAAAAAAAAAAAAAACAATCTTTTGTTTTTAAAGATATGTCACTCTGACACTGTAACATAGGTTTTTGGAGTTTCACTACAGAAATCAAGAACTGTGCAAGATTAAACATGCATATTAATGAATTATTATATTTCATGATACAGAATGAGATTATGTACTTCTCAAAGTGGGGTCCTTGACTGGGTTGTCCCCAAAATAATGAATATAGCATTCAAATCTGCTATAGACCAGCAATTGACATGGATAGACAATGATTCCACTTGTATTATAAGGAGAGACATTCAGAAGCAGCTTGGACTCCTCATGCATAGAAGGAGGCATGATGTCAGTCCGCTGCCCCCCCAGGTTGGCAGAGGAAGTTTAGCGCCCAGGATTACATTACATAATTGGCACTGGCTGAAAAGAAAACTAGGTTACAAAATCAACGATTGCGGCAACCACACTCTGCAATATTTTAAAATTGCGAATTTTCTAGTTTATTTCATGTTCTTATATTCAATTTTGTTCTTGCCATTGTTCTATCATTTTAACCACTTGTGTTTTATTGTATTATATTTTTGTGTCCTGCCCTGTGAAGCACTTTGAGCTGCATTTATGGATGAAAGGTGCTATACAAATAAAGTTTATTATTATTATCACTTGGGTGTTTAAATAGTTTAGGATTAAGATCTAAGGCTTCTCTTTAAGTATTGGTATCTCGGCTCGTGGGTGTGGGAAGTCTCTCCGTGCTTAGGATCCCCTATTCACTCTTTAATTCATTCAGTCAGGATGAAGTATAAGTAACTCTGTCTCTGCTCGTGTCTTTTAGTTCTACATTGGGCAACCTGCTCCGGCTGTGTTCCGGATTCCGTAAGGTGGCGTAAGCCCTGCTTAATCGGCTATCGGTCTCCTCAGCACATTCCCTGGCTACTCCCGATTCTACTGCCACGCTGATGCACCAGTCGCCACCTGAAACTCAGGCCATGGTCCTCATCTGCCCATGAATCATCATCATGTGCATCTAATCGGAAGAGCTTTCAGTTGTTTATTCAGGATGTAATGAGTGCAAGTGCTGTATTCGATCAGGAATGGTAATCTTATTACCTTCATATACGGTGGTCGCTGGGGGTAGTTCAATTGGTGGCATGTCACAAGCTAATGTTAATAATGGTTCGTTGATGTTCCTCTACAGTGGCATTAAAGGAACATCGGGGTAATTGTGGTTTCCTCACTCTGGCGTTAGAGGAACGTTGGGGTAACATAAATGGTTGCACTACATGTAAGATCTGTGAAATAGTTCAGGTAAGCCTCACGGCTATGGCATGCGCCATAGTTACACGCAGCTCACGTGTATCCGTGCAGGATCCAGAAATGCATAGCTTGCACTCTCGAGTCACTATCGAGTGGGACATCTGCCCGGATGTGTATCGGTTGAGAATTCCCGTAGGCTGATGGCGTTTCCTCATAAGGAACGTCGGCGTAATTGGGCCAATGGTGTGTCCTCATACTGGCAGTAGAGGAACATTGGCGTTGCACTACACGTAAGCCCTGCGAAAGCAGCGTAGAATATTCCTCTATAGTGGCATAGAGGAATGGCCTATCGGCGAGCGCAGCCATGCAGGCCTTTTTCAGCTTAAGCTTAAGGTTAGTATATGCTTGTACTCCAAACCAATGGGTTTTGAGTCCGGCTTTCACCCCACACATTACTTTCTCACAGATAAGCCTCACGGCTCGCAGTCATGGCTACACATAGTTCACGTAAAGTTAAAATATCCGGGATATCTGCCCGGATGCGTGGGACATCTGCCCGGGTGTGCCCGTAGGGCGTTCTCGGTTCTGCTTTGTTGGGGGGGTTAGCAATCCGTGCAGGCTCCAGAAATGCATATTTGCATTTCGTCACTGTGCATTCATAGTGGGTCACCTGCCCGGATCAACGGTGAGAGTTCACCGAAAGGTATGTGTGTTGGGGGGTTATTGTATATCTATCTCCCTGCTCTTATGTTTTATGATGTTGCTTAATCATGCCGAGCAGGGAGAAATCCAGCAGAGCCGAACGCCAAGTCAAATATCATATGCACACTCATTACTCATTCTTCAATAAATATTGTTTAATCTATTCGTGAGTTGTCTGACTGAAATCAAACGCAGCACGCGGAGCGGCGGAGTCAGTTCAGTCAGTCAACCTCAAGGGAAGTTCTTGCTTGCTCAAAGGCCCATACTATGCTCAAGGGGTTAACATGCTGCATTACTATGTGGGAGTATACGTGTGTGCAAGTCTCTCACGTCATTCGCTGATGCGGCAGTCAGCTGACTAAGTGGGCAGGCTACTTAAGCTCACTAGACTCCATGCTCTTCCTGCCTTCCTCTGCTCATGGTTCCCCGGTCGTATGTGATGTTTTCTCCCACCACCACCCCAGCACCACCGGTGGGCTCTGCTATCTATGCTCCCCATGGGGGGGGTTATTGTATATCTATCTCCCTGCTCTTATGTTTTATGATGTTGCTTAATCATGCCGAGCAGGGAGAAATCCAGCAGAGCCGAACGCCAAGTCAAATATCATATGCACACTCATTACTCATTCTTCAATAAATATTGTTTAATCTATTCGTGAGTTGTCTGACTGAATTATATTTAGCCTGTCCAACTACTAGTTACTTTGACCAACAGTATTACAAGCAGCATATAGTTCACATACATGACGAAATACGACATTAGAGTTATATATTGTCCCCCTCTATTATATAGAGGGGGAAACATTATAGGCTACGCGATGTAATTAATATATATTTGATTGATTGTGCCAAATAATCGCCTTTTTCCCTCCACCCCTCTTTACATAACTCGCTTATTTTTTGCTCATGTAAACCACGGAATTCTGGCTTGTGTATGCCCTCTCTACGAAACATATCAAGTTGAAAAGGAAATGGGGCAGCTTGCAGATTAACCATTTTCAGAAAAGTGCGTATACATTTAGGCAACAATTAATGTGCTATTGTGCTATTCTCGGCCAATTTTCTACCGATTGTCCTAATTCCAAATATATAATCCGTGAAGTGTACATTTTCATTGGGTGTATAATAATGTATTCATAAGAGAGGGAAGAAAATAAAAAATAAAAGTGAGTGCGTGTAGGCAACAATGACGTCTCCAGCTCCAGAGGTGTGAACGAGTGCATGGTGCGGGGGTGGAGGGATAAAGGGGGAGAGCGGTCGAATGGGCCGATATAGTCAGACTGAGTAAGAGATATATGCCTAAAATCATATTTACAAAACGTTTCAAATGGGGAAAAAAACAGAGATGATTTCAATCGAATATTTAGACAAAGTCATGCAAGGGGAACTTTCTCTGGACTCCATGGGCTGAGAAAATAAACATTGAAATCTCAAATTCGGTCAGAACGGCTGCTCAGACTTCCTAGTGTTAAGACACAGGAGAGAGATGGAGACTGCTGTAAAGACTTTACACTGCTTAAGACACAGGAGAGAGATGGAGACTGCTGTAAAGACTTTACACTGCTTAACACTACGAAGTCTGAAAAAATTTCACTACTACTCAGTCGGCTGAACGGTCAAGGGGACCGTGTTTTTGGTGCGATTTGATTGGCCACTCTCTCCCCCACACGTCCCTCTCCAGCTGGAGAAGACATTGTTCAAGCCTGCATCCCATTTCCAACGAATTAAATCATAATATGTTTCTTAACACATGTTTTCACTCCTAAAATGTATAAAACTAATAATAGGCCTACATGTGAAAAATATATATTTTAACGTTGCCCGTTAGTACTATATTGCAACATGCCTTTTGTTGTTCTTTTTTTTCCTTCCAAAAGAGCAAAGATCACTTGTCTTTTCTTGTGTGTTATCGATGTAATTAATATATGTGACCCCACGCGATGTACAGACTGCTTGACTAGGCATGTAAACATGACATAATTGTATTAATGTTTAAGTGTAATGATGTTATTGACCGGATTGTCCGTAGTCCTCCAGCCGTTAGCTTACAGTTGCTAATATTATAAGCTAACAACATTACTAAAGCCAATGTATTGCATTAAATGCGGCCTGTCCGCGGTAAATTACTTATACAAGTGAGTCGCGTTATATCTACCTAAATTACCAGCCAAAGTACATTCCAAATAAACAATTATTAGCCACGTTATGTTGTTATATCAGTTTAATTAATAAAAACATCGTTCAGAATACGGCCGTTAGCACTGTGAATTCAACATCCGGTGAGGAGAGGATACGGATCGTGTATGTGTTGTGTATGGAAATCAGCGCATACGGATGTACCGGATGTAAGCCTTGCACACTAAATGCACACTAAATAGCCTTGCTAAATAGCCTTGCACACTAAATAGAAAGCCTGCAGCCTGGTGATACAAAAAATAAACTCCACACGTGAAATGCCACTGCATGTTGAGGAGAAACCCCAGCTCAGCTGCTGTTTATAACATCGAGCAGTTATTGAATTCATGAACATTTACATGCTTCCCTGAGAGGGAGAGAGAGAGAGAGAAAAAGGAAAGTTCCACGGATCTGGTCGCTTGCAGAAAAGTTTACAGATAAAGAAGGAGCTGAACTATTTTGACTGACAAAGAGCTGGCGATATTTAGCCTATATGCCAGAATAGGCTGTGGCTGTGCTGTGAAACAAATTCATCCACAGCAGCAGGCCTACATACGTTCCACGTCGCTTGCAGAAAGAACTGTTCTTTTGACTGACAAAACATTTAGCGGTTCGGGAGGTCTATCTGGTTGGAATTATTCCAAACACTTTTTATTTTGTATCGCGCATCGGCAAGCGTTCTCGCTTCATGGAAAGTAAATGTCGGGTCGAGTCTAACCGAGCATTCAATAATAATAATAATAATAACAATGATAATCATTGTATTCATATTCCTATTATCTTATCAAAATAATAAACAAATTCCAAGTTAATTAACCATCCAAACGTATATGATTTAATTCGTTGGACATGGAATGCAGGCTTGAACAACAACAACATCTCCAGCTGTCTGTTTGTGTGCTCTTTTTTTTTCTCCACCTTTTTTCTTTAGATCATAACTCGCTCATTTTTTGCTCATTTAAAAAAATTCAAAATACCATGTAAACTATGGAATTGGGGCTTTCATTTGGTATATAAGGCGCTATATAAGGCGCTCTCTACGAAACGATATCAAGTGAAAAGGAAATGTCGGGGAATCACCATTAACGTCACCATTATCAAGCAGCGCAAACAAAAGACGAGAGGGGGAGAAAGGGTGACGGCGGTCGATTGGGCCGATTATAGTCAGACTGAGTAAGAGATATATGCCTAAAATCATATTTACAAAACGTTTCAAATGGAAAAAAAAACAGAGATGATTTCAATCGAATATTTAGACAAAGTCATGCAAGGGGAACTTTCTCTGGACTCCATGGGCTAAGAAAATAAACGTTGAAATCTCAAATTCGGTCAGAACGGCTGCTCAGACTTCCTAGTGTTAAGACACAGGAGAGAGATGGAGACTGCTGTAAATACTTTACACTGCTTAAGACACAGGAGAGAGATGGAGACTGCTGTAAATACTTTACACTGCTTAAGACACAGGAGAGAGACGGAGACTGCTGTAAATACTTTACACTGCTTAAGACACAGGAGAGAGATGGAGACTGCTGTAAATACTTTACACTGCTTAAGACACAGGAGAGAGATGGAGACTGCACTGCTGTAAATACTTTACACTGCTTTAGACACAGGAGAGAGATGGAGACTGCTGTAAATACTTTACACTGCTTAAGACACAGGAGAGAGACGGAGACTGCTGTAAATACTTTACACTGCTTAAGACACAGGAGAGAGATGGAGACTGCACTGCTGTAAATACTTTACACTGCTTAAGACACAGGAGAGAGATGGAGACTGCTGTAAATACTTTACACTGCTTAAGACACAGGAGAGAGACGGAGACTGCACTGCTGTAAATACTTTACACTGCTTAAGACACAGGAGAGAGATGGAGACTGCTGTAAATACTGTACACTGCTTAAGACACAGGAGAGAGATGGAGACTGCTGTAAATACTTTACACTGCTTAAGACACAGGAGAGAGATGGAGACTGCTGTAAATACTTTACACTGCTTAAGACACAGGAGAGAGATGGAGACTGCTGTAAAGACTTTACACTGCTTAAGACACAGGAGAGAGAAGGAGACTGCTGTAAATACTTTACACTGCTTAAGACACAGGAGAGAGACGGAGACTGCTGTAAATACTTTACACTGCTTAAGACACAGGAGAGAGAAGGAGACTGCTGTAAATACTTTACACTGCTTAAGACACAGGAGAGAGATGGAGACTGCTGCAAATACTTTACACTGCTTAAGACACAGGAGAGAGACGGAGACTGCTGTAAATACTTTACACTGCTTAAGACACAGGAGAGAGACGGAGACTGCTGTAAATACTTTACACTGCTTAAGACACAGGAGAGAGATGGAGACTGCTGTAAATACTTTACACTGCTTAAGACACAGGAGAGAGATGGAGACTGCTGTAAATACTTTACACTGCTTTAGACACAGGAGAGAGATGGAGACTGCTGTAAATACTTTACACTGCTTAAGACACAGGAGAGAGACGGAGACTGCTGTAAATACTTTACACTGCTTAAGACACAGGAGAGAGATGGAGACTGCTGTAAATACTTTACACTGCTTAAGACACAGGAGAGAGATGGAGACTGCTGTAAAGACTTTACACTGCTTAAGACACAGGAGAGAGATGGAGACTGCTGTAAAGACTTTACACTGCTTAAGACACAGGAGAGAGATGGAGACTGCTGTAAATACTTTACACTGCTTAAGACACAGGAGAGAGATGGAGACTGCTGTAAAGACTTTACACTGCTTAAGACACAGGAGAGAGATGGAGACTGCTGTAAATACTTTACACTGCTTAAGACACAGGAGAGAGATGGAGACTGCTGTAAATACTTTACACTGCTTAACCCATTCTGACCTGAGATCAGATTCATACGAGGTTTCCACTGGACACACACTGGTCTGATTAACCCATTCTGACCTGAGATCAGATTCAAAAAATGTCAGTCATTCTTCGATTTTTCAAAAATAGCAGACCTACAAGCTCGTAGCGCGCCACTCGGTGGCGCGCTACGAGCTTGTAGGTCTGCTATTTTTTAAATAGCTAAAGCATAACATAATGCCGACACCAAAACGGGTTCCCGTACAGAATGGGTTAAGACACAGGAGAGAGATGGAGACTGCACTGCTCCATACACTGCTCTTAATACTTTACACTGCTCAATTTTCTTTTTGGGGGGCGGGGGGGGGGGAGGGGGGGCTGAATGTGGATCTCCTTGTTCACATTACCCAGAGATTCAAAATGAGCAGATATGGCATGGGGGGGGGGGGGGATCAATAATGAATGCATAGAAAGTGCTGGGCAAATACTGGCTCGCTGCAGCTGTCAAGTGGTTGGGGGGGGGGGGGGGGGGGAGAGAGAGTTATTCAGTAGTGGTTAAAGTATAGGCAAAGCGACCGATGGACACATCTGGACACACAGATGCCTCTACTCTGTCAGTGATTACATTAGATGCTTTATTGTCATTGCATAATAAAACACTGCAACTTATAGGTTGGCAGCAGTCCACTCCCACTCCAGAAATGAGAGCCCTCTTTTGGCAGTGCGGTCTATGTGCTCGAGGCCCATCAACACCCCATTCCAAGCTGGGGTTAATTGGATGTTACATTCATGATGACATTTCTTTTCTAATAACAGTGTATGTATAGGCGAACAGGATGGAATATCAGAAAGCTGAATTCTGTCAGAATTGTATTGAGAGGATATGGCCCTGTTGAGATGCAGCATATTGTTTTAGAGGAGGTCCTATACACATAAGTAAGACTGCATACAGTGCAAATACACAATACAAAAACACATGGTGTAACGTACGTACAGTAACATACTACAAATACACAGGACATACAGGTACCGTAAGCTTGCTCACTATCTCCCACCCACACCCCCGGCCCTCAACTCATTTACATAAAGAGATAATGGAGCAGTACTAGGAGCTGTATCAAAGTTAGAAATGAACGTGTATACCGGTATGTGCACTGAACTTAAAGGTTTTATGACATTCATTTTCATTTATTTTTATTTTTTCTTTTAGGTTTTATGACCTCAATTACACCCAAAAAACCTGAACTTTGAACATTCAGTGGATTTTCTGTGGTCTGAAGTTTTCTTTAGGGTTTGGAGCTACTTTTGAGCTACAATGAAAACAGGCAACACAGTGAAACAGTGACATCTGCTGGCAAATCCCATTGACATAATTATATGGGATTTGCAGTAAGTGATGTCACTTACTGCCGGCAAATCAGAGCACCTGTTTGAGCCAGAAAACCCCAGATCACAGAAAATCTACTGAATGTTAAAAGTTCATGTTTTTTGGGTGCAATTGAGATTAGAAAACCTAAAAAAAATAAGAACAATTCCAAAACCTTTTTTTTATGTCACAATCCCTTTAAAAGCATGAACAGGTTGTTTGGAGATGTGAATACAGGGAAGTCCTGAAGCGAACCAAGAGAGGTAATTCATCCGAGTGAAAGCGGAAGATTGTTCCAGTCAGATTTGCCGTTTGGCGCGTTCCTTTCGTCGTCGTTTTCCGCTGGCACATTATTTCCGATGGCGTGTTTGGTCCGACTCGCCACCATTACTAACCCTATCCCCTAACCATAACCGCACCCGAAGCCACATAGTCGGAAACAATGAGATGTCGGAATTATGGGCAGTCTGTCACGCCTCGCTCCTCTGTCTATTTGAGCTTTGACTTAGGTCCAAACCACTGGACTAATATGTGGCTTGACCTTTATGGTTATGTGGTTGTTTTATGTTCAGTATTTTGCCATGTCTTGTTCTGTTTGGTTTCTGTTACCCTGTTGGTTTTGTGTATCTTATTTTGTAGTATGGTCCCTTGTGTTTCCCGTCTGTCTAGTTGCTGTTCCCTACCTTGTCTCACCTACCTTGTGATGTGTCAGTGTTTTCACCTGTGTCCTCTTTGTCCTGTTAGCCTATCCTGTGTTTGATTGTATTTTGAGTTCACCTGTGTCTAGTTAGTGTTTGTCTATTTATATACCCCAGTTTGTTCAGTCCCTTGTCAGTTCGTCATTTCATGTCAGAGTGTCTGTGTCTACTGCATACCTATTTTGCCTGCCCCATGTTATGGGAAGTTTAAGTTTATTGTTTAATAAATATCCTGAACTGTGAATCCTGCCTTTTGGTCGTACTGCTTTTGGGTCCTCTGATCGCACCCTGACACAGTCCCTTAATAGGATACGACAGGAAAGCACGCACATCTCCAGAAATTCCACAGGTGCTGGTAAAAAAATACGTATAATGAAAAAAGGAAGGGATGATTGCAGCCTCGTCCTTTTAGATGTGGTGGGCGTGTCTATAGCTTGATTTTCTTCATTGCAACAGAGCTTGTTCCTAATCCTTGTAGACCCGCCCATATGCCGTTGTATATCCCATTCTGACCTGAGATCAGATTCATACGAGGTTTCCACTGGACACACACTGGTCTGATTAACCCATTCTGACCTGAGATCAGATTCTAAAAAATGTCAGTCGTTCTTCGATTTTTCAAAAAATAGCAGACCTACAAGCTCGTATCGCGCCACTCGGTGGCGCGCTATGAGCTTGTAGATCTGCTATTTTTCAATAGCTAAAGCATAACATGATGCCGATACCAAAATGGGTGCCCGGTCAGAATGGGATATAATACATACGCCTCTTGATGTTCATTGTTGTATATACTCATACTGTACCTGACGAAGACCCACAGTGGTCGAAACGTTTTTTTTTCTTCCTTGGAGCTACAATTCAGTCCCTCAGTAGTCACGTCACTGCGACAAACTATTTTAGAAAATAAGTTCCGTGGAATAAGTTTACTAACAGACATGAATCAGTAGAAAAAAAAGTACACAAAGTGCGTTTTGAAGACACTGCAAAAAAAATCTAGGAAATTGGGGCTTATGTATATGGGGAGTTGCATCATGATATACAAGGAATATAGTATGCACACACACACCCACCCACACACACACACACACACAGCAGATATAGTAAAATATTAGAGCATTCAAAATAAAAACGCCAGCAGCAATACTTATATAGCAGCATGCAATTTCATATTGCACCTGGCAGACAGTCAGTCAAATCAGACAAACAATCCTGGCAATATAATTCAACTGGGCGTGTGTGCGAGGATATATAGATGCCCACTTGATTATACATCTGTGACATTCCCGAGTTACAAATGGAATAATGAATATACCGGGGCATTCTGTACTGTGTACTGTATAGCCATGCACGCTCACGGGTCACACAACATAAACTGGAGGTTGTATCTATCTAGCGGTTCCATCGATTTTCCACTGCACTTTAACCCATTCTGAACGGGGAACCCATTTTGGTGTCGGCATCATGTCATGCTTTAACTATTGAAAAACAGCAGATCTACAAGCTCGTAGCGCGCCACCGAGTGGCGCGCTACGAGCTTGTAGGTCTGCTATTTTTGTAAAAAAATCAAAGAACGACTGACATTTTTATAGAATCTGATCTCAGGTCAGAATGGGTTAATCAGAACCAGTGTGTGTGTCCACAGTGGAAACCTCGTATGAATCTGATCTCAGGTCAGAATGGGTTAAAAAACAAGCCTCATTCATAATTGTCAGGGTCTTTGCTTTGGGTCATTTTATTGGACAGGGGTATGTACTGTATGTATGTATACACCCCGCAGTAAAAGCCGCGACCTTGTTGCGGCTGCTGTCCGTAAAACAGTCAATAATGCTTTTCGTATGCCATGGGGGGGGGGGGGGGGGGGGGGGGGGGGGGGGGGGGAGAGAGGGCGGACAAGTCCATCCTTTTTTCATATGACGCCCTTGAGGCCTGCAGCCTGCGTTGCAGTGCACTGCACCCCCCTCCAGACGAAATGCCATTTCGCCCCCCCCCTGAAAGCAGCATGAGGGACATTGGCCCCGCTGCAGCGCTAGCTATACGCTTTCAGAAATGCATGAAGGTGTCATTCTATGAGGGATGGCAGCGCTTGACCCGGTGGGACGACTTACAAGGCGACCTGGCGGGCGACGGGTCAGCGGACAGCGGAGCTCGGATGGAGACATCACTCATGTGAGGGACGACAGGGAAAACAAAACCAAAAAATGTGGAGGTGTGGAGAGAGAGAAAATAAATCCCATTTGGATTCACATCACCTTCGCTGGCTTGTTTATCTTTTCAACAGGGGGACCCCGAGGCCACAGTGCCACAATGTGTGTGGCCTAAAAAATGACCTTCGGTCTTATCATTCTTTTTTACTTTAACCCATTCTGACTTGAGATCAGATTCATAACGAGGTTTCCACTGGACACACACTGGTCTGATGAACCCATTCTGACCTGAGATCGGATTCTAAAAAATGTCAGTCGTTCTTCGATTTTTCAAAAAATAGCAGACCTACAAGCTCGTAGCGCGCCACTCGGTGGCGCGATATGAGCTTGTAGATCTGCTATTTTTCAATAGCTAAAGCATAACATGATGCGGACACCAAAATGGGTGCCCGTTCGGAATGGGCTAACAAGATGACAAACAGTCTCATCTCCTCTCGTCAGTGTGGCATTTTACTCGAGTAATTCCATTTTTCGATACTTTCGAAACTTCAAACATCAAAATGTGACACATTATGAGCTTGTAGAATGTAGATTGTCTATTTTAGACTAGCCTAACTATAAGCATTCTGCAGAATTAATACTTTTGACTTTTGCTCCTTCAAGTACCTCGGAAATTCGGAGTATTTTATATTGTGGTATTGCTTCTTTTATTTATATGTTGTACACAAATCTGCTTCTTTCATCGCTGCCTTTCTTCTCTTCCATATATCCTCCCCCGTTCTTTGGGGGGGGTGTTTATGTTTGCTCAGCCTTTGACCCGGGCTGGAAGGCTAGACGGCAGTGAGCTCTGTGCTCAAATAGAAATGTCCCTGAGATGTTTGTCTGCAAACCAGCATAGCATGCTCTGCTCCTGGCAATCTCTTCAGAGAGAGAGAAATAACTATAGAAGTAAACTAGTACGAACTAGAAAAGTCTTCTCATTCCGCCAGGTCAGGTTGCCTATACCAAAGGCATGCACAATGTTGAATCTGACCCCCATATGACTCCAAGTATCGATTTTGGGACATGTGTAGGAGTAGTAGCAAAATGGGGCAGAAAATCTATTATTTGGGTTACGTCACGGGGCCAAGGAATCCAAGGCGAAAACAACATACGGTTCAAATTTACTTGAAGTGGTTATACGGTATGTTATAGTGGTTATGTTATAGTGGTTATGTTATAGTGCCACCATGTGGGTACATTTGATGGCAATCAGAGACTGTGTTAACACATTCTGACCGGGCACCCATTTTGGTGTCAGCATCATGTCGTGCTTTAGCTATTTAAAAATAGCAGTTCTACAAGCTCATATCGCGCCACCGAGTGGCGCGATACGAGCTTGTAGGTCTGCTATTTTTTTGAAAAATCGAAGAACGACTGACATTTTTTAGAATCTGATCTCAGGTCAGAATGGGTTCATCAGACCAGTGTGTGTCGAGCGGAAACCTCGTTATGAATCTGATCTCAGGTCAGAATGGGTTAATGATCTGTGGCATTTTTGTACAACAAAGCCAACCCACCCTCCACAACACAGTGAAAGGTTTGTAGAGGTTTGTAGATCGGCTATTTTCACTATTTCTCTTTTGGGTCTCGACCTGAAACGTTTGGGAACCACTGCTATAGAGGGGGTGCGGTTCTCGCTCGCCTGCCTGCCTGCATTTCTATTGACAAACATGAGTTTGAACCCATTCTGAACGGGCACCCATTTTGGTGTTGGCATCATGTTATGCTTTAGCTATTGAAAAATAGCAGATCTACAAGCTCATATCGCGCCACCGAGTGGCGCGATACGAGCTTGTAGGTCTGCTATTTTTGAAAAATCGAAGAACGACTGACATTTTTTTAATCTGATCTCAGGTCAGAATGGGTTAATCAGACCAGTGTGTGTCCAGTGGAAACCTCGTATGAATCTGATCTCAGGTCAGAATGGGTTTTAAATAGAATCCCTTTGAAGACACCCTCACGCCGTTATTGGCTGGAACTAAGCTCTCAAACGCCCCGTTTATCTTCATTTTTTTTTATTTTTTTTATTTTTTGCAACACCACCACATTATACTCCAGTGGCCGATGAGTTACGTAAACAAATAGAGGGCAAAGTTACATACATGCCATGCCTTGATATATAATGCATAAAGGACAACCCTGGGTGTGAAAACAGCAGAGTCATCAGTACGCACACAGAGACTTGGTGCATTCAGAGACAACGTATAATAATGGAGCGCTTGCAACGTGATGGGTTTACGCTGAGCGGGCAGCTTCCCTTTAACCCATTCTGACCTGAGATCAGATTCATACGAGGTTTCCGCCGGACACACACTGGTCCTGATGAACCCATTCTGACCTGAGATCAGATTCTAAAAATGTCAGTCGTTCTTCGATTTTTCAAAAAATAGCAGACCTACAAGCTCGTATCGCGCCACTCGGTGGCGCGATATGAGCTTGTAGATCTGCTATTTTTAAATAGCTAAAGCATAACATGATGCCAACACCAAAATGGATGCCCGGTCAGAATGGGTTAATTAAAGTGAGGGTTCAGTGCTCAGGGTTGCAGCGTGGACATTGAGACAGAGGTGGAAGTGGAAGTACTCGGAATGTTTTAACTCCAGTAAAAGTATAGCATTACAACAACGTAGAAATCTCTGTTACAAGTGAAAGTCTAAAGTGGACATAGAGAGTAGAAAATAATTCATGTCAAAATGCACTAAGAATAGTACTTATTAAAGGCGTATTTCACAGTTCAAATTTGACAACCTTTTTTTTATGTACTTTTATGTAAGCTCTCAACTTGCGTATTAGTTTTGAGCTTCTTTAATCATCTTACTTTTTGAACAGACCAAGTATGAAATTGAGCTAAATAAGTGATTAAAATATACAGTAAGTAGCTACAGTACTTGAGATAAATGTGCTATAGTTCGTCTCTGGTAGAAAGTAAACCAAGTATATTTACTGTAAAAGCATTTTAAGGTTAATTTTGAGGTACTTTATATGTAGGCCTACTGTTTTCCCAAACAGTGGGTCGGGACCTATATCGCGAGTACAAAATAACTATTTCCTACGTTTAAAAATAAGAAATATATTATTTCAAAAGATTTTACAGTTTTAGTATATGTACTGTATAGTATTTATAATAAAATCCAAAAATCTAATTAATTCCCATAACTAAATAAGAAATACATTTAAGTTGCGAGATCGACAAGCTCCACAACGCAACGCATTGTGAGCTTGTAGATCTGCTATTTTCACTAATTTGGGATTTTGGGTCTAATTTCTCTTTTGAGCTAAAATGTCTGGGAGCCACTGCTTTACACTTTTAATCCCCTACATCTCAGATGCAAAAAAATCTGAAGGGTTCGATTCCCGCTGGGGATGCTGTGGGCACTGGGAGCATGTTCTCTCCTCCATACCCTATAGGCGGGGTTGGCGAAGGGGGCCTTTCTGTGTGGAGTTTGCATGTTCTCCCCGTGTCCCCTATAGGGTAGGTACCCTCACAAAAAACATGCAGTAATCCTGTCTCTAAACTGCCTCCCGCTGGACAGCCGGTGCTCCTGATGGAGGGGAAATTAACTGGTTGGAATAACGTGTTCCTTCCACGCTATACAAAAGTTTCAACTGCTCTGGTTTCTTCCAGAGAGGGGAAAAAAAACTGTTACAGGAGAGAGTCAACGGGACTCGGGGGAGAATTCAATTTGAACACGGACAATGAAAAGGCCACATGCCATATTTACTAATTTCCTTATGTAAATGTGTCCATTAAAACATGTATTATGAGGGGAAATCCATTAACCCATTCTGACCGGGCACCCATTTTGGTGTCGGCATCATGTTATGCTTTAGCTATTTAAAAATAGCAGATCTACAAGCTCATATCGCGCCACCGAGTGGCGCGATACGAGCTTGTAGGTCTGCTATTTTTGAATAATCGAAGAACGACTGACATTTTTAGAATCTGATCTCAGGTCAGAATGGGTTAATCAGACCAGTGTGTGTCCGGTGGAAACCTCGTATGAATCTGATCTCAGGTCAGAATGGTTTAAGTAAGGGCCGTACTGTATACAGGAGTAGTGCATTGCACATCAACCCCAGTAGCCAGGTGTGAGACAGACAGACAGACGGACAGACATCAGCTAGAAGAAAATAATAAGGTCTGCACACAGTTTTTTCCCTATCACGCTGTTTGTTTTTTACAGTGTGGGAGCAATAAACAGAGGGAGCAAATTGCCATGGTCCGGTTAAGAAACCTTGTACGTCCAAAACTGTTACTTTTCAGGAAATGGTAAAACAAGAACAAAAAAACTGAAAAATCTGAACCATTGTTCCAATTCTAATGGATGTAGTTATGAGTCACTTAAAGGGTTAGTTCAGATTTTTGGACCTAAAGTTGTAGGAAATACTTGTAGTCTACAAAGTAATTAATTGATTGCCTGATGGGTCCCGTGGTGGGAGTTCTGGTCTGGGTTTTGGTGAATATTAAATAGATCCTGTCATTGGGGTTGGGGTAACTGCCGGCGACGCATTAAAATAATGCACAGACTATTTGTATTGTTGACCTATTTCTACCATAGAGCAACTTTCGTTCAACTTCACATGGAACTATGGTTTTGTGCCGCTACTGGTGTACCGATACTGGACACAAAAAACATGGTTCCATGTGACAGAGAGTGTCTTAACTGAGACAACATGTAGTCAGTGTCGCCAACTCTCCAGTTAACGGAAATAGCTAGTGGCTCCTCGAAAAGTAGCTAGACAATTTTAGGCTCCCCTATAGCAAAAAAAAAACATACCTCAATTCAACTGACGTTTAGAACGCTATTTTGTTCCGATCCATACAGGAATTAGAAGGTTAATACTTTATGCATTTGAGTGTGAATTTTATTTTTTACTAGCAGACTAAAAAGTGAGCTGCCAGTGCTTCCTCCTTTCACAGAGCAAGAAAGGAAAGGAGGAAGCACTGTGGCAGTCTGTGCACATAACCGAGCCGAGGAAGCCAACTGAGCCAGACGCGTCGACCACTTTTAGTTTAGCCAACTTAGCGGATTTGAGGCTGAGAGAAGGAAAATGAAGAAGAATTAGGGTTTTATCTCTGGCGCCTGTCAACACGATTTGTCCCCAATTCACCAGAAAAAGTGGCTAGATTTCTCGCCAGAAGCTTTTCACTAATTCAGTAGCTAGGGGGGGGGGGGTCTGGAAAGAAGCTAAATGTCCGCGACAAATCCGCTAAGTTGGCAACACAGGAAGTGCGACCAGTATCTGGGACATCAGAGACACTTTGAAATACTAGAATATCTAAAAACTCATTACCCACATAAAAACCCCCAGGAAAGTGTTTCTCGTCTCCCAAACATCATTAAAATAAGATCTGGTTGCAAAAGGGGTGAAGTGGCCCTTTTTAATGAATTAACAAGGAGTACATTGCAAGGAGAGGCCAACCCATTTTTTTTTTATATCAATAAAAAAAGACCTAAAGACGTCACCTATACATGTCCTTAGCACCCCATGGCTTTGATATAAAAGACATGTATACACAGGCAAAAAAGTGTTTATACTCCACCCCCCTCCTGTGCCAGAATGTAAAAATATGTCTTTAATAATCGTGCGCGCACGCTTATTACTCCTTTCTCTGCTCACAATGAGCCAAAGTCCAGTGTTTGGAAGGCTATTATTCCCTTCTTCTTACATCCGCGGAAGGAAAACAACTCATCGCCATCTATACTGCAGCCTAATGGTCTCCTATGAATACAATATCAGGGGGGCGGGGCTACACCATAGATATTTAAAAAATACAGATGCCTCATTGGCCGCTGCTGTTCGTTGGAGTTAGGAGGAAGTCAAGCGGAATCTTGAAGGCACGCGCCTCTGATTGGCCCCCTTCCCGTTCTTCCACTTTGCTTCCGCTATGCAACGCCAAGGAATCTCAGGAAAGCTCGCCAATGCAATCACGCATCGCCATCGCCTCCATGTCGCCTTCCGCTGAGATACAGACGCCGCAGAGCCAGAAGAGGCGTCTATACCTTTATCCCATTCTGACCTGAGATCAGATTCATACGAGGTTTCCGCCGGACACACACTGGTCTGATGAACCCATTCTGACCTGAGATCAGATTCTAAAAATGTCAGTGGTTCTTAAATTTTTCAAAAAATAGCAGACCTACAAGCTCGTATCGCGCCACTCGGTGGCGCGATATGAGCTTGTAGATCTGCTATTTTTCAATAGCTAAAGCATAACATGATGCCGACACCAAAAATGGGTTCCCGTTCAGAATGGGTTAATTCATCATCATCATCATTTTTCGACCACAGTCGAGATCATGGATTTCACAATGCCATGCCAGACTTTCCGGTCCTTCATTGCCATCCCCAGTTCCTGCTTACTGATGCATGTGTCCCTAGCGATGACATCAGGGAACGACAGTTTTTTTTTAACTTCTGGTCTGCTTTGAGGCAGGACTCCAGAGAAGAAGGGAAGATATAACCTCATTGTCAGCTCTGTAGCAGTGGCCGGCAAACTGTGTTCTTCTAGATCGGTACTATAGTGAAGAAACACGGGGAAGGTTGCCGTATATTAGATTAGTCGATTTGTTTAATTACTCGATTCAAGGACCCCACTACTGCAACACTAGCTTTGGTTACACTATGTGAACACTGGGGGTATGAAGTAGGGCATTGCTATAAAGAAAAGAAGAAAAAAAGTTGAAAAGTTGAAATAAGAGGTTTCTGCCCGACAGCAAGGAAACAATAGTGTGCAAGACTTATTATTTTCTTTCCATTTCTATTACGCTCACATTACAATGACAGAGACTGTTTTTATTATTCAGGTCAAAGTATGGGTCTCCACCATTATGTTTATCCCATTGAGGCCTAAAACTGTTTTCTGAACAATCACTGGTGCACCTCGACGACCTTACAAGGCTATACAAAGGCTAAACTAATAACTAACTCATTTAGATAGCATTTTACGTAGACATCGGCATTCAATAGTGTATACTCATAGTCTCATTGTACAGATATTCTACTGTTAGACGGATGTTCTTAGCTTGCTTGATGACTATTTCTATGTATTTGATGTAATACCATGTGTTGTTCTTGCTTACTGTAAATCGCTCTGGATTAAGAGCTATAAATGCCTAAATTGTAAATTGTGCTCAAATGTTTTCATGTCAAGGACTCCCAAAATGATTCTGCATTGGGCTGTGGACCGCCATCTGGACATATTTTGTTCTGAAGGACCCCCAGAAGCAAAGAGTTTGGTAAAGACTTAACTAAGTATGTTAAGAAATATATTTTTTTGCTAATAACATGGGACAAAGTGACGCACTGAGTGTGTAGATCTGCTATTTTTTGAATAGACAAAGTATAAAAGCCCACTTTGAGAACCAATAATGTGCTATATCTATATGTATAATATAATAGCTAGAAGCTAAAATGACACAGACGTCGTCCCAGTGTTAATGGGTTATTCAGCCACTGTTCAGTAAGAAATAACAAGACGTCACATTGGCTCCCTTATTCATATACCACATGCAACGTTGGCAATCACTGGTATTTATTTACATATAAATAAGCACATCAATTTAAATTGGGGTGAAATCTCATCTTGTGCCAAGTTTATCAACAATACAGTAATGCCCCAGATTTCCGGTGCAACAAATATAGGCTAGTATATATATATATATATATATATATATATATATATATATATATATACTTTTGCCTGTTCATTCTACATCAGCGTGGAATTTACATGTTCATTTGAGAAAACCCACTACCACCCCAACAATACACTATATAAGACAATCAATGTGCATTTCCATTGAGAATAAAATAAACAATCTTTTTGATTAACCAATGTTTTCATGAATCAATGCTCATTAATGACAGCAGTAGCAACCTCTACAAACTCCCAATACATCACAGTGTGATGCATTGGCAAGCTTGTACCGTAGATCTACAAAAACGAAGAATAACCAGTTACTGTAGTTAACTCTGCCTGTGGGTTTGATAACCAATCAAAAGTTTTTCCATTTCCTGAAAAGTAGCCTGACAGATTTGGACTTGAAAGGTTTCAATCCGACGTCGATAATTTGCATTAACTTATAGCCAGTAGAATCAAATTGTATCACTGACTCCAGAATTCAGTCTCCGGCATGTCATTACAGAATGTGCACAGGACTCAATACCCGAATATTATCACATTAAGACCTGCGGACGATTCTACAAATGTCTTCTAAATGAAACAGCTTTCTAAAAGAAGTTGCTATATCAGTGATGGTACAGTGCTCAAACATTTTCATGTCAACAACCCCCAAAATTATATGTATTTGGCCGCCATCGCCAAACCCCAACTCTAAATATTTTGTTCCAGGGACCCCCAGAAGCAAAGATTTCAGTAAAAAATATTGACTACATATATATTCAAAGATTTGCACACATTTTCACGATCTACAAGCTTACAGTGCGACACGAAGTGACGCACTATGAGCTTGTATATCTGCTATTTCTTTGAATATAGCCAATGTATAAAATAATGGTTAAAATGACACAGATATGCTTTTACGGTTTTAATGGCTTATTAATGTGAAATAAGTCGATGCGATCTTGATCTTTGAGCGGGTGGAATTCGGTGTCAATCTATGGCACAGCCCCAACAATAATGTGAGCGACACAGTTCAGACACGCTGGGGTGGCAGTCGATCTGCGACAGTGTGTGTGCCGACAGTGAGGTCAGCACAAATCCACTGCTGACGAGACTATAGCTCTGATTCCCGTTTTGACCTTCAGCCAGCGGTGGAAGTTGGAGGAAGAAATCAAATTATATGGTCGCTTATATTTAACCCATTCTGACCTGAGATCAGATTCATACGAGGTTTCCACTGGACACACACTGGTCTGATTAACCCATTCTGACCTGAGATCAGATTCTAAAAATGTCAGTCGTTCTTCGATTAAAAAAAAAATAGCAGACCTACAAGCTCGTAGCGCGCCACTCGGTGTTACCCCCGTGGGCCAGGCCGGGCCTTAATTTTCGGGCCTTGTTGAGAACTCTAGTTTTCTGTGGTTGCCGGGCGCGACTGCACTAATAACTTTGGGGCAGGCCCGTCTAGAGTTTGAAGGGCCTGGTGGGGGCTCTTGTGACAGGCCCGTCTAGAGTTTGAAATTTGAATGGACAGGTATAAGTCAAAAAAGGGAGACATCGGAAAGGAAATAAGGATGGAGGGAGAACAGGTTCTAACATATATCCATATATGGAGATCCAAGGGATGACATAAGGGATCTCCATATATGAACTTAACTGCGACAGCAGGTCGCATTTCCTATGACATCAGGGTCTCCACATCGCCATCCCTGATGATGTCACATGATGTCACGAGACCTGGGCACCATATATGGTGCCCGTCACACTCACGGGAAATGCGCGATTCCATAGTTAACGGCGACGTTCGGTCGCAAAACTGAAATGACGTCACTGGTGACGACTCTAAATTGGTGTATTTCTAGAGAGCCAAAAAGAGAACACTTCACATTCTTTCCACAGACGGGTACGGTAGGTGAGCTCAACACGCATATGTAGTGTTGTGGCATCAACGTACTAAAACCCCAGCTAAGTGACATGCCTACCTGCTGCAAACATACATAAAAAATAAGATAGCACATTATTTCGTCCGCCTCCCAACCACACAGCGGATCACAACATAGCAAAGATCGACAAAGTCAGTGCTATACGACCTTCCAAAAACAGAAGAGCCAGCAAGCATGCTGTCCAAGTATAACATCCGCAATCTCTTAGACGTGGCGTACGGCGGCGTGGACCCGGCGTTCGCGGGGAACGGGGGACCGGACTGCGCCGCCTTCATCGGTCCTCGACAGCGCCTCTGGGAGACCGTGGTCGTGGTGGTCGTCTCCGTCGTGGAGGTGGCCCTGGCGCTGAGGAACATCGACTTCTCCAAGGACCTGAAAGGGACCCGACGGGGACGCACGGGGTTCAGCCTGGCGAGGAACCTGCTGCTGGTCGCGCTGTGCCTGACCTTCGGAGTGGAGCTCGGGTACAAGCTGGCGACCAGGACCCTGATCTACGTCCTGAACCCGTGCCACGTCATGACCGTGGCGCAGATCTTCCTGCTGGCCTGGCCGCCGACGGGCAAGGCGGCGACGGCCGTCTTCAGGCTCCAGGTGCACATGCTGCACGGCCCCTTCCTGGCCCTCGTCTTCCCCGTGGTCAACACCCGCCTGCTGCCGTGCGAGACGGCGGTCTACTACGTCCAGCACGTCATGCTCTACGTGGTGGCCGTCTACATGCTGAGGAGCGGCGGCGGCTCGGCGTACAGGACGGAGCCGCTCGACGACATGTGGTGGCCCCTGCTGTCCACGGGCCTCTTCTTCCTGTACCACTTCGTCTTCCTGCAGCCCCTGGGCCTGGCCACCGAGGTCAACCTCAGCTGCATGCTGTGCCCGTCCCCGTCCGACCCCTTCTACGGCCCCCTGTACCGGACGTGGGGCTCGCTGCCCATGACGCTGCTGATGCTGGTCCACGGCAAGGCGCTCACCGTGCTGGCGCGGCGCTCCGGCCCCTACTGCAGGGACCTGTGGGATCAGTTCCGACTGAAGGTCGACGGCGGGAAGGTCGACTGAACGCTTCGTGGAGGAGACGCACGAAGATGAAGCCTTTCACTTAACCCATTCTGAACGGGCACCCATTTTGGTGTTGGCATCATGTCGTACTTTAGCTATTTAAAAATAGCAGATCTAAAAGCTCATATCGCGCCACCGAGTGGCGCGATACGAGCTTGTAGGTCTGCTATTTTTGAAAAATCGAAGAACGACTGACATTTTTAGAATCTGATCTCAGGTCAGAATGGGTTCGTCAGACCAGTGTGTGTCCAGTGGAAACCTCGTATGAATCTGATCTCAGGTCAGAATGGGTTCGTCAGACCAGTGTGTGTCCAGTGGAAACCTCGTATGAATCTGATCTCAGGTCAGAATGGGTTAACAGGCCTGGCGGGAGGAGCCAACAGTAGGGGTCATTTGCATAAGTAGAGAGGGGTCAGCCATAAATTTGCATATACCTGGCATGGGCGCTCGATGCTCAGCTACTGTAAGTGCCATGAGCCCTTTGAAAAAGAACATCTTGATTAGGGGGTAACGACCGTAACGGTGAACATTTTTCCCCCCGTGGCCTGTTCACTAATGACCCATTTATTGAGGGGCGCTAGCCCCTCCTATGCCCAGCTTTGTGTGTCTGTGTGTACCACGGTTGATTTGATTGGCTGAGCACGGAATGTGATGATGCACGATGATAAGACTATAGAGCTTCACACATAAGTGTGATTTTTATTATTTTGTTTGTTTGTATTTGCTTTGTGTGCACAAGCACTCAAAACTGGCCATTATTTTATTTATTTATCTTCACACAAGTGTGATTATTTTTTTTCCTAAGCATCCTTTAAAACCCATTTTGGGCGGAAACCCCTTTTGGTGTTTGTTAGCTATTGAAAAATAGCAGATCTACAAGCTCATAGCGCGCCACTCGGTGGCGCGCTATGAGCTTGTAGAAAACTGTCAGGATGTAGACATTTTTTAGAATTTGATTAGTTGAATACTTTTGAATGTTTACATATAGTCTAATACTTTTGCATTCGTTTATTTTCAGATGGTGACGGTCTGCCAAATATAAAAATCTATTTGGGGGGTCCTTGACGCAAAACAAGAAGGTTTGAGAACCACTGGTTTAAACCATTACACTGAGCGACCATTAAGAGAGAGGAGAATATTGCTTCTGCTGGGAACGACGTGATGCATCATGGAAAGGACAAGGACGAAATTACATCAATTTGCAGCGTTCGAGGTCATAGCAGGAAAAATGACCAGTATCTCACTTTACACCAGATGGTTTCCAAAGTGGGGGGCCGGGGATAGGGGGCGTGGACAGACCCCCAGGCTGGGGGAGAAGGTAACACTTCAACACAACGTGTTGTTTCCTTGTAGGTGTGGGCGTGCGGGTATGCTGATCCTCTGGTAAAAAAACAGCAATAAAAAAAAGTGACCACTTGTTACATCCTGCTGAACATTAGATGGTACTGTACACTGCCCTGTAGTGCCCCCATGTGGCAACAGGACTGCTCTGCACCCACTGTGTTGATGAACAGGGCCAGGCGTGATTATAGGCACCATTTTTCCACAAAAATAACTTTGGGTCTAGAACTGCTTCCGTTCTTTATTTATTTCTTACACATCTGCATCTTCCAACCTGAATAGTGACACGCTCACTTTGGTTCCCATAGAATAAGTCTATTTTGGTTCCAAATACCAACTTTTAGGGGGGGAAAAAAAGAACGGAACCAGTTCAACCCCCGGGGGAGAAAAGGGGCCACACAAGACCCGGAGTGGAGAGATCACACTAAAGGAACACTTCACCTATTTTAAACCTACATCATCTCATTCCGGCAAATCACAATTTGCGTCCTCGGTTTTGTCTTCAATTGTTGTGTTTAAGCGAACACTCAAAACTGGCTATTCATCGTCAACGCCACTCAATGTTTGTGTTAGGACAATGTTTTGTGTTTACACAAGCCCTCACAGCTGTACATAGGAGGGGCCCTAAAAAAATAAAAGGTTTGCATGCTACTAAAATGCCTGCATTAGAATGAAGACAACTAGCTGCATGTTACTGTGGGAGGGGTGGGGCAATGGCGAACAGGGGCCATCTACAGTATGAAACAATCCAAGGCCAATGTTGGGACAGGATTATAGGATGATTCATGGGACACGTGTTTCGGGCTGGATTTCTCCTTTAAGCAGGGAGCCCGTGGCATGGGATGCTGCTCGAAACCCGATAACGAGCTTATTGAATACACGCCCATCAATAAGCTCTGGGCTTATCAAGCCTGTTATCAAGCATATTTATATAGTGGCCCATGCAGTCATTGTTTAAACAACAACAAGAGGCAATCAATAACTAAATCTAATCACCCATGCTGGCACAGACAAAGTGTATTGATAGCTGCCAACCCTGCAGCGCTGCCCGGGTAAACAAATTTACGCTTTTAAAGTTACGATATACAATACACACGTTAACCACCAGTAACCAGTTAACAGTTTATTACAATAACATTTTCCAAAAGTAAAAAAGGTCAGTTGCCTTCCGTCTGCTAGACAAGTACTGCATTAAAATGTTGAAGGCCCAGTAGTAAAATGTAGTGCAAGTGATATTTGTTTTTGTTAAATCAATATACATTTTCCGTTTATAAAGAGCTTGATTGATAGGCAAATACTTTTAACATTTGTCATCTTCAATGAATTTGTAGATGGTGGTCAGTCACTCACAACTGGCCAAAAAAAGAAAGATTCTGGGTCTGTTCAGAATTTGTTGCCTCACACCTTTCCACAAAATAATAAGAAATCAGACCCGTCTGAAACGAATGGTTGTGTGTGTGTGTGTGTGTGTTGTATTGTTGTCTCCACCAGGCCGAAGGCATGGGGGGAGAGTATGTTTTGCACTCCGTCCGTCCGTCCGTGTGTCCGTCCGTCCGTCCGTCCGTCCGTCCGTGTGTCCGTGAGCAGCTAATCTCGGCCACCGTTAACCCGGTCGATGCCAAATTTTGCACACACACTCCCTGGATGCCAACGATGAACCTCTGCCCCAAACTTTCCAGAACGGCCTGTTATAGCGCCACCAGGAGGCCGCTTTGTGCAAAACAAGTTTGTGCACAGTACACCTACAGATTTTGTCCAAACATCACGCAAATTGGTACACAGTCTCTCTAGAGCCATTCAACGAAACCGGTCTTTCAGATTTCTCACACTCCATCCTGATTGGTTCAGATTGGCTTCCAAAGTTCACAGGAGTGCTCAGTTTCAAACAAAATGCTGCAAATCATGAACACATCGCGTGATTTCCGTGAAATTGTGCACCCACATTCCCACTAGGCCCAGGACGAAATGCCACATGAACAATTTCAACTCAGCCTCAAGGTGGCGCTATAACTGGCCGAAAAGTGCTTTTACCTCTAACTGCACGTATCTGTGGATAACTTTGTATGCCAACTCCCTAGAGGCCAAGGAAAAACCTTTGTCTGGAATTTTTCACATCTGCTCTTTATAGCGCCACCAGGAGACCGACATATGTAAAACACATTTTCTATTATTACTCCTTCAGATTTTATCCAAATTTCACGCAAATCGGTACACATGATCTCCATAGTCATGTGATCAAGACAGGTTTGTTTGATTTATCATATTCCATCCTGATTGGCCACGATTGGCTCCTACAGTTTTCAGGAGTAGCCCGCTTTGTACAAATTGCCACAACTCCTCAACGCAGCGTCCGATTGCGATGAAACTGTGCACGCATATTCCCACTAGGCTGAGGAAGAATCCTGGTGGAGACCTGTGCCCAGAAGGGCACTTTTTTTTCATAATGTTGCTGTTGTCTGAGGTGATGTCTGGTTGTTGGCTGATCCAAGATTTGGGTCACACTCACAAGGTGGCGGTAATGCACCAACAACTGGATGCCAACTGCCGTAAAACAAGAGGAAGAAGAAGAAGAAGAAGCCATTTTGACAGAATGGTGTTCACTGTTCATCAAGCATGGTAGGCCAAAATGTTTGTTGCAGCTGATGCTGCCACTGGCTTTTGGTTGTTTTAGCACTTTATTCTGTGTCAACATTAATCAAATGAGTTGACCACAAATGAAGTGCTCTGCTGCTGTGTCTATAGAGACGTGGAGATACCGGTAAAAAGCATACATGTGTTGTACATTCTACCTGTATCTGTGTATTTAAATGCACTTTTAGTTTTGTAATATCACTGTCTTTTCTTGTAGCTGTGGTGCTGTTGATGTCCCCGGCCTTGCCCTCACATTGATTGTGCTGTAGTATCACTGTAAATCAAAGTAGTTTTTGTTCTTTTAATAATGATTTGAATGCAGTGTTTGCTTATACCAGGGCTGGCAACTAATGTGTTTTTCCGTTTCCTTAACCCATTTAGACCTGAGAACAGATTTTACAAATGTCTTCTAAATCATGACAGATTTCTGAAAAAACTGTTTCTATGTCAGTGGTGCTCAAACTATTTCATGTCAAGGACCCCCAGAATTATCTGTATTTGGCTGTGGACCCCCACCTCAATATATGGTGTTCCAGGGACACCTCCCCCCAGAACGATATATTTGAGTTAAAAATGTTCACTGTGAAAGAATATATATAAGATTTGCACACATTTTCAAGATTTTTCAAAAATCGCAGACCTACAAGCTCGTAGAGCGGAGGTTGTAGATCTATTTTTCAACAGTTAAAGTTTAAAATAATGGTTAAAGTGGTTAAAAGCTATAAGGCGACACCGATGCGACCCCATGGTCTAAATGGGTTGAGGGGACCAGGCTTTTTATGTTGTTGTTAAATTGAGTTATCCATTTAGTTTGTATAGGCAGTTACTGTAGACATTTGAGTTGTTTTCTATACTGGCACGTTTTAATTGTTTTCTCTAATCTGTAACAATCTGTTACCTTGTTCATGGCCGGGTCCGCCCTGCTGCACACGACTTTCCTCTGTTGTTGGGACCTTTGGGTGTTTATTGGTGTGTATGTTTACCTCCACTGCCTTGACTATACAATAACTATTGTATTGTTGGATAAACCTGAAGCCAATCCCTAAATAGGCTTTTTAAAGTTTAAGTCACGCACTAGAGGGTTTACAGGAGGTATAATACATTGAGTTGTCCCCTTTTCTTTCCCCAATATAATTTCGGTATAATAGTTGGTGTTTTTATATACTGTGTAGCCACATTGAAGTAGTTATATTGTACACACACACACACACACACACACACACACACATTACTGCTTGTTTGAGATTTTGCTGTGGTTACTTATTTACTTTGTTATCATCAGTATATCTTTTAACTTTTATTTTAATTTTTTACGTGTAGGGCACAGTTTATGGAAACCTCGCTCAATGTCTTCGCTACTCCTGCACAGCAACGACCCACTGCGCAGACAGAGCACCAAGGACCCACTGCGCAGACAGAGCACCAAGGACCCACTGCGCAGACAGAGCACCAAGGACCCACTGCGCAGAGAGAGCACCAAGGACCCACTGCGCAGACAGAGCACCAAGGACCCACTGCGCAGACAGAGCACCAAGGACCCACTGCGCAGACAGAGCACCAAGGACCCACTGCGCAGACAGAGCACCAAGGACCCACTGCGCAGACAGAGCACCATGGACCCACTGCGCAGACAGAGCACCAAGGACCCACTATGCAGACAGAGCACCAAGGACCCACTGCGCAGACAGAGCACCATGGACCCACTGCGCAGACAGAGCACCATGGACCCACTGCGCAGACAGGATGGACATCACAGTGAGTACCACTCGGCACCCCCTGCTCTCTCTCTAACCGTGCACAAACACCCAGCATCATATTTTATATTCAGTGGTGGAAGAATTAAGTACAAGGATGATTTACTTGACCCATTCAGGACGGGAACCCGCTACGAGCTTGTAGACCTGCTATTTGTTTTGAATGGTGAAAATGTGGTGCAAATCTTTGAATATATATATATTATTTCATATATATTCTTTGACGTTTTTAACCAATTAGTACTTTAAGTATATTTTGGTGCCAATACTTTTGTACTTTTACTCGAGTAATTCTTGAATACCAAACCAGACTATGTATACGATTTGGTAATGATACTGTACTTTTACTTAAGTACAAACTGTGAGTACGTCCTTCTTTTCTTGGAAATACATTGAACTGCGTATTACAAGATTACAAAAGGCATAATACATAAGCAGTGTAATATTAAAAATAAGAACAGCAGCATGAAATGTGTTATATAAAGTAAAAACAAGCATAGAACGGTGTGAAAACAATACTGTCATCTCATTTTAAACGGTAACAAATGAAAACAAGATTAGCTTGCAAGTTTATAAATTGCCCCATGCAATGACATCATGGAGTCCATTATTGAAGTCCATTGTAATTGATTCCAGGTAAATGGAGCGCTAAAACTGAAGGCTGTTTTACGGCCGGCTGGCTGGCTGGCAATTAAAGCAGACGGGAAACCCTGGGCTGTTCCAATCATTATCAAAAAAGTTTGATATTTATTTGGCTTGCTATACTGTATGGATACTATACTGTAAGAAGCTTGGGGGCTCTTTTGGGTCAAACAACAGTAGTGTGTTGCTGCTAGAGGCCCATTGGCTCTGTGTCTCTCCAATTGATGATGTTTGGTTGTAACCCCAATCCTTGTGTTGGGAATTGAAGTCTCCTGTATATATGGCAGCTGCAAATACCAGCAGGGGTGAAGGAATTCACATTATCATGTCTTCTGCAGATGAACTTCCACCAACTTCTTCTAATACCACCACCTTCTAATACCACCTCTTTCTGACACGTCCTAACACCACCTCTTTCCATGTTGGTGGAAGCTGATCTACAGAAGAGTATAGATGTGACCAGATTTGACTGAGGGACTGCCATCGCGCAGCCTCCAACTTTTCACCAGAGGAGAAAAACTGAAATGATTTATGTTGTATCCAAAATGAGATAATACCTTTTTTAAGAGTTTAGGTAGGTGGTTCCACAATTAAATACATTTAAATTGAAGTTTTAACTTTATGTTGAATTATTGAGAGTAATCGAAATCTAAACGCAATATTCTTTGTAAAATGTATAAAGTTGATTATATTGATTTGAAATCAATATAATCAACTTTATACATTTTACAAAGAATATTGCATTATTGGTAGTTGACATTACACATACACCAAACCAATCATGATCTTAATATATTGGTTGTTAACTCACTATATTTGACTTTAGACAATCAAAGACAGTGGGGTTGTAACCCCAATCCTTGTGTTGGGAATTGAAGTCCCCTGTATATATGGCAGGTGCAAATACCAGCAGGAGTGAATGAATTCACATTATCATATGTCTTCTGCAGATGAACTTCCACCACCTTCTTCTAATACCACCTAGAAGAAGATCTAGATCAGCTTCCACCAACTTCTTCTGAAAAAAATCCAAAATGAGTTAATAGCATAGGCATGCAGACTCTTCACAAGCATGTCTCAAATAAATGTGCCTGCCTTCTATAAAGGGGGACTTCAATTCCCAATACAAGGATTGGGGTTACAGCCAAACATCATCAAATGGAGTGACACAGAGCCAATGGGCCTCTAACGCCAACACACTACCGTTGTTTGACCCAAAAGAAGCTTCCACTCTGCACAATGGAACACCCATACCAACCCAGACCTGGCCTTTGCCATGTGTCAGCAATGTAAATGCATCAGTACCTAGTATCTTGCAATTTATTACAAT
Source organism: Protomyctophum parallelum (assembly GCF_964188405.1). Classification (NCBI taxonomy): domain Eukaryota; kingdom Metazoa; phylum Chordata; class Actinopteri; order Myctophiformes; family Myctophidae; genus Protomyctophum; species Protomyctophum parallelum. The sequence continues at coordinate 10,815,200 of NC_139716.1, read as the reverse complement.
TTAGGCATTTAGCAGACACTCTTAATCCAGAGCGATTTACATTAAGAACGAACGAAAAGCATGGCAATACATCACACACAAAACAACACGAACACACACGAAACATGAGTAAGCTAAGAACGTAACAGTATATATCTATATAATGAAACTATACATATATGGGCCATTCTACCGAATTTGTTCAAATTCAGAGTTGGAAATTGTTGAAAAACTTTGCACCATATTTAAGGGACACATATTTAGTAAAGGCACAGTCAATTATCATATCGTATTTTAATAATGTATTGGAATATCTTTTCTCTCCCCAGATTTGTCAAAAGTCTATTATATTTTTTATTCCCCCCTGTAGACCATTTTTAAGAATTTATGGGGTTCCACAATTGAATACATTTAAACTGTAAATGTATGTTGAATTATTGAGAGTAATCAAAATTTTAACGCAATATTCTTTGTAAAATGTATAAAGTTGATTATATTGATTGAAATCAATATAATCAACTTTATACATTTTACTATAAGAATATTGCATTATTGGTAGTTGACATTACACATACAACTAACCAATCGTGATCTTAATATATTGTTTGATAACTCACTAAAACCAGTGTTTCGGTAATGACTGCACTGTTTCGCTAGTGACCACAGCATTGTCTTTACAATGCGATGCCATAGTCACTTAACTATTTTGCTAAATATTAACTCATAAGATGCTTTACATTTGCTCAAGCTACTACTAAACTACTACTGCCTGATCACTTCGGTGCTAGGTCGAGTGGAAGCCCAACCATCTCCTTTGCCTCCATTCTCACTCTGTCTCTCTCTGCCACATTTTTTACATTTTGTTTTGGTATTTTCAAATTTGGTATTTTCAAATGTCATATTGATTCCTTGTGCAAAAAGCTTAAATTCACTCTGGGTTTCTTCTACAGATTGAAGGCTTGTTTTGCTTGTTCAGCTCGTAAAAAACTGGTCATTGGTCTCTTTCTGTCCCAATTGGATTATGGTGATACCATTTATAGGTTTGCCTGCTCCTCAACCTTGACCAAATTGGATCCCTTGTACCATGCTGCATTGAGATTCATAACAAATGCACCTTTCAGAACACATCACTGCACGTTGTTTGCTGCAGTCGGTTGGTTCTCATTGGCAGCTCGCAGGCTTCAGCATTGCCATATTTTCATTTATAAAGTAATTCTGGGTGACCTGCCGTCTTACATTTCATCCAAATTCGACCTGGTCCAAAACGGCCTAAACCTCAGGTCAAATGCTTGGCTGCGGTGTGTAGTACCAGCATTCAAATCCGAGGGGGGTAAAAAATGTCTGGCCTTCTTCGGCCCTTGGTCGTGGAATGATCTACAGTCCAGACTAAAATTGGCTTTGAAAGTTCCCTTGAGAAGTTTCAAAAGGATCAGCTTTGATGTACTATCCAACACTTGCACATGTTTGGATATGTACTAACTAGCCTATGTTCATGCCTATATATTTATTATATCGGCTCAGATCGTGGAGATTGTGTATATGGTGTATTTTTCCCTGCTACTAAAAAGTAGGACAGGTGAGTTGTTGTATTTATGCATATATATATAAAATGTAACATTTTGTGGACAATGTGTTTTTTTTTTTTTTTTCTGCCTCTTCTTGGCCAGTTTCCACTTGTAAAAGAGACGCAGTCTCAATGTGATTTTACTGGTTAAATAAAGGTTAATAAAACATAAAACAACAATAAAATAAAACATTTGGACCACATGATGAAATAGAAATCAGAATTAAGTACATTAAAAAGCATAAACATCCAATTTTGTCATTACCGAAACAATCATGTCACTAATTAGTGACTAATTGTTTCTGTAGTGACTGTTTCGGTAGTGACAATTTTATCTAGGTTTTAGCTTTACTCTACAATGCTAGGCAAAACATGCCTAAGAAAAACAGCTTTAAACTGATGTACATAAATAGAAACATCACATTTAGCAGAAAATCCAAAAAACTCATCATTTGGCCATGAAGTCTGTCACTTCTTAGTGAAGAGTGTGGGGGTGTGGCTTAAACCAGGCTCCATCTATGGACTTAAACTCTTTCTGTTCCGGTAGTGACATGAAAACAGCATTGGGACAGCATTTATTATATATATATTTTTAATTAAAACAAATCAATCAATTTCATTATTTCAACTTCCTTATAAAATAAATCTAGCAAAGTGACAAATCATTACTTTTTCATGAATTGAACTTTAGGGGTTAGAGGTTGGGACAGCCACCGTCCAATAGGAAGTAACATATAAAGTATGTTTTTTATATATTTAATTTCACATTATCTCAATTAATGTTTTGTGATTAATTAGACCATACTATGACATTACAGTGAAAAGTCTGAACACTATACACTGCGTTTTTCATTGTGGGACTGCAATTTGAACTAATTCGGTAGAATGGCCCATATACTATACTAATATACTATAAAGTGCTATGACTACATCTATGTAACTGCTATACGGTAAGTCAGTATAAAATGGCTGTTGGGACAGATGTTACCAGGGCGTTGTCTTTGTTTGGTGTCCGTTCTCTCACACAATCACTCAGTATCTTGAACCATCTACTGGCCTAACATTTTGGTACTTGTTATGGTCGGGGCTGAGCCTCGGGCCGGCCTGGGTAGGGTAGGGCCGGGCCTTAATTTTCAGGCCCATTGAGAACTCTACATCTACCCCTTCCCTTCCCCATCCCCTCCTCCCTTTTCTCCTCCTCCCCTTGGTTGCGTGGGTTCGTTTCCCATCAGTGCGATTGTTATTAACACTGTACAGACTCACAGTCCAGTAAGGCCTGCCACTAATTCATCATCCGGGGAGCCACTCCCCGGAGTTATTTTTTGTCTCCCACTCTGCAGTTCCATGACTGTGGACCAGGCTTCTTCACGGAGCCTTCACTGAGCCTATCAAGAGTGTGACTGTGGACCCGGCCTCCTCACAGAGCATGACCATGGACTGCTACCATATCATAGTACACCACAACACTGTATTTTATCTTAACATTTATACCACTTCATATGATCTGACATCATTGTGGCAACATGTTGAATGTCCTCACTTGTAGCAGGCATTATGTATGTGGGGACATGTGGGTGAATGTCATTGCTCGTAATGGCTTAGGTATGTGACTCTTCCCTTTGCATCAGGTATCATCTGCTTGACTCTTCTCGACACCCACAAGCTCTCTGGCACTGAATCGTCCATAATCATAACGTCTGCTGTTGCCAGGTTCTTCTTAATCCGAGTGCATTTTTGTGGCTCTTGAAGCAGAGACAGGTACTCGCCCATCTCTTCCAATACAAGTCAACAAGATACTGCACTTTTTCACCCTTCAGCATGTATGAGACTTATTTTGTGAACAGCTGAAATGGCAAGACTGAGGTGCTGATATAATTCCATTGCTGACCCACGGCAAAGGCCAGGTATGGGTGTTCCATCGTGCTGGGCTCTTTTGGGTCAAACAGTAGTGTGCTCTGTGTCTCTTCATTTGATGTTTGGCTGTAACCCCAAACCTTGTGTTGGGAATTGAAGTCCCCTGTATACAGTATATGGCAGGTGCAAGTAGACCTCAGCTTCCACCAACTTCTAAAACCACCTTCTTCTAACACCACCTCCTTCTAACACGTCCTTCTAACACCACCTCCTTCCATGTTGGTGGAAGCTGATCCGCAGAAGATATATGATGATGTGAATTCACTCACTCCCACTGGTACCAACCCAGACCTGGCCTTTGCCGTGTGTCAGAAATGGAAATGCATCGGCACCTCAGTCATGCCACTTGAACTAGTACATAAAAAAAAACTAGTACATACACACTGAAGGGTGAAAAACACCACCTCCTTCCATGATGTGTTGGAAGCTGATCTGCAGAAGACATGTGAAATTTAGAAAATCTATGTACAAAAAATGAAAAGAAAGACATGTATCAAGGTTCAAGGTTGTTTATTAGTGTCCCCGAAGGGCAAAAGGTTTTACAGCAGGCCATAAGGCTTGAAACACATATACATGAATCAAACCAAAGTTATTGCTGCTGGTCGCAAGCATTAAATGTATGGTTAATTGAAGTGTCAAAAAAGTGTCAAATAAACTTTATTATGAAAAGCTTTGTCTCCCACTCTGCAGGTCCATGCACTTCTATTATGTACCCCCAGCTGCCTCAAGTGTGTGACCGTGGACCAGGCCTCTTCATGGAGCCAGCAACAGAGTGCCTGCCTGGAAATGGCCATCAAGTATCATATGTAAGCTAAGAACCTAATTTCTATGTAATGAAACTATGCAGATACTATAGTGCTACTGTATGTCTAGACTAGAGTCACACAGATGATACCTGAGGAAAGGGGCTGGTCATTTGTGTGCAGGCCAAGACGAGCACACTGGAAAGACCTGTGGACAAGTTATGCCTCATCTGTGAGACGGAAACTAACGTTTAATGTTTTCATGAAAACGTTTATTTATTGGATCAGTGTCTCTCCATTTGATGTTTAGCTGTAACCCTAATCCTTGTGTTGGGAATGATAGTCCCTTGTATAGATAGCAAATGCAGGTAAAAGCGGTAGTGAGTGAATTCACATTTCCGTGTGTCTTCTGCAGATCAGCTTCCACCACCTCCTCTACCATTTCCTTCTAACACCACCTCCTTCTAACACCACCTCCTAACACCATGCACCTCCTTCCATTATGTGGTGGAAGCTGATCTGCAGAAGACATGTGAAATTTAGAAAATATGTATAAAATTTAAAGGAAAGTCATGTACTGGGTATGGTGTGTCAAAGTGTCTCCTCCCCCCTTGGTTGTGTGGGTTCATTTCCATTCAGTGCGATTGTTACAACACTTGTATTGTATGTGTTTTTGTATGGATATTTTTAAGAACGTGCTCAGGGACTACAGATGTAAACTATCTTTTGGCTAACTCTGTCCCATTTACATGGATGTGAAAACTGACATGTTGATTAATTAATGTGCATTGTCCCTGTCAAATAAATAAACATTAAGACTCACAGTCCAGTAAGGCCTGCCACTAACTCCTCATCCGGGGAGCCACTCCCCGGTGTTTATTTTTGTCTCACACTCTGCAGTTCCATGGACTTCTACTATGGACCCCCAGCTGCCTATCAAGAGTGTGACTGTGGACCAGGCTTCTTCACAGAGCCTTCACTGAGCCTATCAAGAGTGACTGTGGACCCGGCCTCCTCACAGAGCATGACCATGGACCATATCATAGTACACCACAACACTATTTTATCTAAACATTTATTATACCACTGCATATGATCTGACATCATTGTGGCAACCTGTTGGTGACTGTCCTCGCTTGTAGCAGGCAATATGTATGTGGGGACACGTGGGTGACCACGGAAAAGGCCAGGTCTGGGTTGGTATGGGTGTTCCATCGTGCAGAGAAGAAGCTTGGGTGCACTTTTGGGTCAAACGGTATAACCCCAAACCTTGTGTTGGGAATTTAAGTCCCCTGTATATATGGCAGGTGCAAGTAGACCAGCAGATCAGCTTCCAACAACTTCTAATACCCCCTTCTTCTAACACGTCCTTCTAACACGTCATTCTATCACCACCTCCTTCTAACACGTCCTAACACCACCTCCTAACACCACCTCCTTCTAACACATCCTAACACCACCTCCTAACACTACCTCCTTCCATGTTGGTGGAAGCTGATCTGCAGAAGTGTGTGAATTCACTCACTCCCACTGGTACCAACCCAGACCTGGCCTTTGCTGTGTGTCAGCAATGGAAATGCATCTGTACCTCAGTCATGCCACTTGAACTGTTCACAAAAGACTTGTATACACGCTGAAGGGTGAAAAGTGCAGTATCTCGTTGACTTATTTTGGAAGAGATGGGGTGATTAACCCCATGGTCTCTGTCCCTACTATATGAAGTTGTAAAACTGTGGAATAATGTTGTGATTCAGTCATGGAATAACGCTATGTCAAGCCTGGATCTGTAACATCTTTTCACTGAGAATCAATTCATATAAATTCCCCTAAACTTTGTAATTCAGTGTGGTCTGTATTCCTGCGTCTTTTTAAGGGTCTTTTACCAAGGTGTTTTATCCATTGCCTGGATTGTGTTCAAAGTGTTTTTCTAGGATTGGCTAAGGTGACTAAAGGATTGTATTTAAAGGGTACCCTTTAAATAAAATCCTTTAGTCAGTCATTTGTGAAAGGAAATGTATATAGTTGTATACTGATTCATTTGGTATAATTCAACCTTCTCTCAAAGGTTTATCCATTGTGCTATCTTAAATTGACAGCTCACTATATTTGAAAACTAGGCCTAAGGTTTTTGAAAATGTTTCTTACTGTCTTAAACTGACAGTCCTATATTTCTATAACTATTAGGATAATTTCTTTGGGGTTTTTCCATTACATTTTTCTGGTGGTCTGGACATATTTTAATTTAAGGTCCTGGTTCAGACTTACATTATTCACTTATAAATATAAAATAAAAACATTCTCATCATAATGGTAAAATTAGAACCATCACTGTCTCTCCATTTGATGTTTTGCTGTAACCCTCTTCACAGAGCCTATGTGACTATGGACTCTGCCTCCTCACAGATCACAACCATGCACTGCTACCATGTTATATTACACCACTACACTGTATTTTATCTTAACATTCTTATTCCACTATATACTGTATTATCTGACATTGTTATACTATATATTATCTTACACTATTACGTTTATTTCTATTGCTACTACTATTGCCTGTATTTCCTCTGTTTCTCTATTTTTCTCTCCCCCGACATAGTCGGGTTCTGCTTGATGTTTCTTCTAAATTCCAATACCCCAAATCTCGGCCACTTGCTCACTCACACTCGGTGATATTGGTGACCTGCTGAAATATGTGACCATCGATCTTGTGGACTTCACACAACTTTATGGAGATCTTTCAATACAATAAGGCCTAAATACCACTAGGTTACAACTGACATTGTGATTGTCAACACGAATTTCACATATTTCTGCAGGTCACCAATTTCATCGTAACACCACCATGCTGGAGTGGCTGAGATTTTGAGGTATTGGAATACAGGTTTTTATATGTGAAATATGGACTATTGTGTAAGGGGTTTAGACTATGTTCAAAAGGATATTTGAGCCCAGGCGGTGGCGTAACCATCTGGGCACCCGACTGGTAATCCAGTCGCAGTGTGCCGCGGGTTCGACTCCCGAGCCCGACACGGCCTTTACTGCATGTCTTCCCCCACCTCTCTCCCGTTTCCTGTCAGCCTACTGTCTGTCCCTTCAAAAAAAAAAAAAAAAAGGCGTAAGCCGCAAAAAAATATCTTAAAAAAAAGACATTTGAGGTTTTGGTGGCATGGGATAATAAAGTTGTTTTTATTTTTGTTGCTTCCTCTTGCCTCATGTAAAGCATCTTTGGGTAGTCAGAAAGGCGCTTTATAAGTGTGAGATATTGTTGCGACCATAGGTCGCATTTACTATGAAAACCTGCATCTCCCGTCCGTCCGTCCGTCCGTCCGTTAGTTAGTCACCCAGGCCTCCATACTGTATATGCATGTCGGGAGCGACGGTGTTGTCGGACTAATGCTTGTCGGACTGATAGTATGTCTAACAAATGTATGCACCCCAGATATCACAATCACATTGCACAATTTGTAGATGTTTTGCTTACTGTGTAAGCACCTGTCCACAGGAGACTTTTCTAAAATATGTTAAAACTATATTCTACATATCAAAATCACACAAAAAACAAGCAGACATAATCATTCAGGTAACCAATCAGTGATATTTTGAGAATAAATAAAATTTGAATGAATGAATAAATATTTTGGGAGTAATTAAACGTTAGAGTTGTCGAGAAATACAATATCATGAAAAAACAAAAGGCATACATGTGTATTACATCTAAAACAGTAAACAGTAAAACAAAGGTCATTCCATTTATTAGGACCACAGAAGCTAAAAGCAGATCTACCAAGTTCAGAGTTAACTTTTGGTACCTTGAATTTGGTGAAATTAATTGACCGGGTGTGGTAGGGTTCAGAGACCCTTTTCAGGAAAGATGAGATGTATTTAGGACAATCTCCAAGCATGGCTTAACAAGTTGTGTAATGTTGTGTCTTCCTCTGTAATGTATTTTTTGTTGTCATTGATGTTTTTTGTGTGGCTGTAGCTGGGGTGAAAGCCCAAGACAAAAACAGAGTCTAGGGATTTAAGAGTGGATACTACTACATGTCTATAGATTATGTCTCCATAATCCAAGACGGACAGGAACACTGCTGAAGTATATTTTCATACCACACAGAGGAGAATTGTGCACGGCAGACATGAGACGAGATGGAAGTTCCAAGATGTTTATTTCAACGAAGTATACAGCTTACAGCATAAGCTCACGCCAGCCATGAGCAAAGTGGCTGACGTCTCCCCCCAATCCCCATGGCTTGCGCCCGGACTGACAACTCATTGTACTCTTGGTCTACCTTTTAAACAGTTGGTAGGGTGTAGGGTGTCGGACTTTGGTTTGCATATTATTAGTGGCAAGTCTTTTGATCAACCAGTCTGTTCCTTCAGTTCAACAAACTCCTTTGTTACACAAATAGCCACCGGAGTTCGGCTCCAGGATATATCACCCTAGAAGGCCGACACCCAGATGCTAATCACCGAAAATAGGTCTACTGTCTGTAGGCTATGCAAGTTGCAAAAGGCAGAAGGACACAAGAGCATTGTCAATCACACAAGGAAGAAGTATAATTATGGAATATATTCTTCATATCCCCCCTTGACCATCACAGATGGTCACCTAAAAATATGGAACCATAATTATCTTAGACCCCCCTTGACCCTCAGTTGAACAATACATACAAGAAACCAAAAATAACAGCATTACAGTACAGAACTTCCCAAAAATGGTTTTCAAACAGACATCCATACATGATAAATGGAAAAATGATTAGCACAGTTAACTGACATTTAAACAAGACATGCCGCTTTCAGCTCCTATTGTTACAAGAGCACTTTTTTATATGCAATAACTACATGTTTTACTACTAAACTCTGCTACCCAATGTCAATACAATATCAGTTAAGTCACTTCCTCGGACGTTACCCTGACAGATCACCTGGTGATACTCGAAAGAATCCATTGATGCGCCAGAGTTTAACCATAATAACACATATCTCTTCATATCCCTAGGAAAATACCTCATTGACTCATAATTAGGCTATATGACTCAACTTATCTAATTATACGACAAACACATACCAACATGAGGCCTATATTATTTCATGTTGAAAACAAACGCGATGTACAATTTGTTAAACAGAGAGAAGGAAAGTCCATCTTTTCTCTGTACGAACAAAGGAAACTTCTTCTGTATGCTGCTCTTTCTAGCTACCTTGAAATGTTCGTTCTGCTGCACGGCCCAAGCAAGGTGAGAAAAAGTTCAATGCTGTTTTCGCTGTCCTCGTCATCATCTCTTCTCTCCCCCCTCCCAACTCTGAAACATCAGAGATGGGAATATGAAGAGAAAAGCAAACATCGTCATGCACAGACTCCTTTCTGTGAAGGCCCTCAGCTTAGGTCAGCCAACCGGCCACTGCTGCTCCGTGCTGCGTCTCACAGCTCGCCGCCCGTGATTGCCGTCCCCGCGCCGACGTGATGATCAAGGCCTCCGTTGTGGCCGTTGCCGCTCCATCGACCGCTCCGCAGCCCGCACCGTCCGGCGGCTGGCATCGGTCCCCGTTGCGCAACACTCCTCGCGGTGGTCTTCGTCATCATCCCCGCCGCGTAGACGAGATCACGGTCGGGTCCGCTGGAACTTCTTCGTCGCCGACTCGCCGTCCACAAAAACTCCCCTCCACCGAATTAGACGGGAAAAAAGCCACTGGATCTGTCTCATCTGACGTGAAAAAACACACCACCATGACCGGTTTCAAGGCACCATCTGAAGTATATTTTCATACCACACAGAGGAGAATTGTGCACGGCAGACATGAGACGAGATGGAAGTTCCAAGATGTTTATTTCAACGAAGTATACAGCTTACAGCATAAGCTCACGCCAGCCATGAGCAAAGTGGCTGACGTCTCCCCCCAATCCCCATGGCTTGCGCCCGGACTGACAACTCATTGTACTCTTGGTCTACCTTTTAAACAGTTGGTAGGGTGTAGGGTGTCGGACTTTGGTTTGCATATTATTAGTGGCAAGTCTTTTGATCAACCAGTCTGTTCCTTCAGTTCAACAAACTCCTTTGTTACACAAATAGCCACCGGAGTTCGGCTCCAGGATATATCACCCTAGAAGGCCGACACCCAGATGCTAATCACCGAAAATAGGTCTACTGTCTGTAGGCTATGCAAGTTGCAAAAGGCAGAAGGACACAAGAGCATTGTCAATCACACAAGGAAGAAGTATAATTATGGAATATATTCTTCACTGCCTCAACTACCCTCTTTGTGCTAATGACACTTCTGGAAAATAACAGAAGACAAGTAACACATTATTGTCTGCTGTGTTGCTATTCGATGTGTACACTGTAATTTATTATAGAGGTATGGCATCTAAAGAGCACAAAGTACCTTTCTGAACGCACCAAGTATCGCCAAATCTCGCGATACTTCAGAGCCAGAAACGATACCTGCTGCTGTTTAGATCCTCAGATAAAATTATATACTGTGAATTCTGTGCACATCAAAAAGTAAGTGATTAGAAAACAACCTGTGATATGTCTTCTGTTATTGTTACTGTTAAGTGATTACTTTACAAAAGGTCTCAATTGTTCATAAATGTTTGTTATGAGCTGGTCCAGCCGGCTCCATTCACTGCCATGTATTAATTGCACTTCCGGTGTGAGTTTGGCTCCCATGAAAGTGTCATGGCGCAGCCCAGTCACGTGACCACTTCTCTTCCTTCTCAGAGCTTCTTTGGTGTCAATAGCTTGTAGTGCACAAAGAACATCATTACAGGACACAGGTTGAAAGTGGAAATTAAAATCATGTCTTTCCGCCTGTACCTGATGATTTCCATCAATATGGGGCCCCGAATAGTTGGTGTCAAATAAGTTGCCTGCATTTACAAAATGCATGTTAAAATATACCAAGTTTAACTGGAACGGATCACTGACACATGCAGGTGCTTCTTCGCAAACCCTCTCAGTACTTTATTCTAGTGTATTTCTCGTTTTCTGTTGTGCGGAAAGCCTTTTCTGCTGAAAATAGCCGACTGACAACCTTGTCGATATGATATTTTGCTTGTTTGGGATGGCTCGGGTTAGGGTAAATAAAATATCACATCATTATCAATAATGGTCTAAGGGACGGTGCCCTCAGTACCTCTCATACCTGTGTGTGTGCCCCCAGCATCCCCGGCGGGAATCGAACCTGGGACCGTCCAGCTGTGAGGCGACAGTGCTACCATTACCAACTGCACCAGGGTTGGGAATCGTTCGTCTAAAACGCAACAGGCCAGTGTTTTTATGCATCTCACAAAGTCACAAGTGTACTTTATACATGATAGATTAATGAAAATGTGTTCATGTTTAAGTTTGTTTATAGTTTGAATTGTTATGCCTAAATTAGTCTGTACCTTCGTTTTATTACAGTACTACAACTCCCACCCTCCGGCCCCCCAGCAGTACTACAACTCCCACCCTCCGGCCCCCCAGCAGTACTACAACTCCCAGCCTCCGCCCCCCAGCAGTACTACAACTCCCAGCCTCCGGCCCCCCAGCAGTACTACAACTCCCAGCCTCTGGGCCCCCAGCGGTACTACAACTCCCAGCCTGAGGCCCCCCAGCAGTACTACAACTCCCAGCCTCTGGGCCCCCAGCGGTACTACAACTCCCAGCCTCCGGCCCCCCAGCAGTACTACAACTCCCAGCCTCTGGGCCCCCAGCGGTACTACAACTCCCAGCCTCCGGCCCCCCAGCAGTACTACAACTCCCAGCCTCCGGCCCCCCAGCAGTATACCTCACCCCAGCCAGTCTCCTCCTCCTATGCCTCACCCCAGCAGCCGGCCTCCTACGCTTCGCTTCAGCAGCCGCCGGTCTCCTCCTCCTCCTACACCTCCCAGCAGCACCCTAACCCTAACCCTAACCATAACCCTAACCCGCCGGCCTCCTCCTCCTACGCCTCCCAGCAGCCGCCGGTCTCCTCCTCCTACACCTCCCAGCAGCACCCTAACCCTAACCATAACCCTAACCCGCCGGCCTCCTCCTCCTACGCCTCCCAGCAGCTGCCGGTCTCTTCCTCCTCCTCCTACACCTCCCAGCAGCCCTAACCCTAACCCTAACCCTAACCCGCCGGTCTCCTCCTCCTCCTTCTTCCAGCAGCCGCCGGCCTCCTCCTCCTACGCCTCCCAGCAGCCGCCGGTCTCCTCCTCCTACACCTCGCCCCAGCAGCCGGCCTCCAGTTCAGCGCTACCCGACCCAGCCCCCCGCCCGACTTAAAGCCAAGCCGTACCCAGTGCATCCTCCATCACCTCTCTACCCAGCGGTTAGTCTCCAGGTATTCCCATGGCTCCACTCCACATGCCCCCTATGCCTGATCCCCTCCAAGTAGTACCAGCTCAACCCAAGCCCTGTCCAGCACCAGCTCCTTTCCAGGCTCCCACCACGCCTCCCCTCTTAGTGGTGCCTCCAGAGACCTCCCCAGACAGAGCGCACCCGGCACCATCCCCATCGCTGCTGCACGTCCAGATGCACCCATGGCTGCAGCACATCCAGCTACACTCTGCACCTCCTCTGCAGCAGCCGTGGTCCTTAACTCCCCTCCAACACCGATTCCCTGACTGGATCCAACCCCTTGGTCGGCCCCCAGACCTTCATCCGAGGTGGCTCTGCCACCAGACCAGGGTTGTGAGCTCTCATGGGGCGGCTTAGTGGCTAAGGATAGACATTGCCATCCCTAGGTATATCGACCTGGGACAGTGGCAATTTGTTTTTGGTTTATTTTCTGTGTCTTGTTAGACGGGTGCGGGGTTCGACTCAAGTCTTTACTATCAAGACCAATTTCAGAAGAAGAAAACAAAAAAAAAAGCTGTGTAGTAGTATCCAGCAGTTAGCTCAGTCTGATGAGAGGCTGGCCTTGGGAGCCACAGGTCCAGGGTTCAAATCCCACATTAGTCAAAACTGTGACACTTTGCTTTGGACACTGAGTTCCAGAAGGACAACTTTAAAGCAGCCCAGAAATTCACCATGATTGTCTGCCTCAGTGGCCCAGCGGATAAGTCAAATGATATCCGTAGTATACCTAGTAGAAGTGTGCCGGTTCAAACCCGACATACTCCTAGTAGGCCGTGATGGTTCAAATCACTGACACCTAGAGTAGGAGTGGCCCAGTGGATAAATCAGATGATATCCAAAGAATACCTATTACAATGTGCGAGGTTCGACACAAGTCTTTACTATCATGACCGATTTCAGAAGAAGAAAACAAACAAGAAATCTGTGAAGTAGTATCCAGCAGTTAGCACAGTCAGATGAGAGGCTGTCCTTGGGAGCCACAGGTCCAGGGTTCAAATCCCACATTAGTCATAACTGTGACACTTTGCTTTGCACACTGATTTCCAGAAGGACAACTTTAAAGCAGCCCAGAAATTCACCATGATTGTGTGCCTCAGTGGCCCAGCGGATAAGTCAAATGATATCCGTAGTATACCTAGTAGAAGTGTGCCGGTTCAAACCCGACATACTCCTAGTAGGCGGTGATGGTTCAAATCACTGACACCTAGAGTAGGAGTGGCCCAGTGGATAAATCAGATGCTATCCATAGAATACCTATTACAAGGTGCGGGGTTCGACTCAAGTCTTTACTATCAAGACCAATTTCAGAAGAAGAAAACAAACAAAAAAGCTTTGTAGTAGTATCCAGCAGTTAGCTCAGTCTGATGAGAGGCTGGCCTTGGGAGCCACAGGTCCATGGTTCAAATCCCACATTAGTCAAAACTGTGACACTTTGCTTTGCACACTGAGTTCCAGAAGGACAACTTTAAAGCAGCCCAGAAATTCACCATGATTGTGTGCCTCAGTGGCCCAGCGGATAAGTCAAATGATATCCGTAGTATACCTAGTAGAAGTGTGCCGGTTCAAACCCGACATATTCCTAGTAGGAGGTGATGGTTCAAATCACTGACACCTAGAGTAGGAGTGGCCCAGTGGATATATCAGATGATATCCATAGAATACCTATTACAATGTGTGAGTTTCGACACAAGTCTTTACTATCAAGACCGATTTCAGAAGAAGAAAACAAACAAGAAATCTGTCTAGTAGTATCCAGCAGTTAGCTCAGTCTGATGAGAGGCTGTCCTTGGGAGCCACAGGTCCAGGGTTCAAATCCCACATTAGTCATAACTGTGACACTTTGCTTTGCACACTGATTTCCAGAAGGACAACTTTAAAGCAGCCCAGAAATTCACCATGATTGTGTGCCTCAGTGGCCCAGCGGATAAGTCAAATGATATCCGTAGTATACCTAGTAGAAGTGTGCCGGTTCAAACCCGACATACTCCTAGTAGGTGGTGATGGTTCAAATCACTGACACCTAGAGTACGAGTCACCCAGTGGATAAATCAGATGCTATCCATAGAATACCTATTACAAGTTGCGGGGTTCTACTCAAGTCTTTACTATCAAGACCAATTTCAGAAGAAGAAAACAAACAAAAAAGCTGTGTAGTAGTATCCAGCAGTTAGCTCAGTCTGATGAGAGGCTGGCCTTGGGAGCCACAGGTCCAGGGTTCAAATCCCACATTAGTCAAAACTGTGACACTTTGCTTTGCACACTGATTTCCAGAAGGACAACTTTAAAGCAGCCCAGAAATTCACCATGATTGTGTGCCTCAGTGGCCCAGCGGATAAGTCAAATGATATCCGTAGTATACCTAGTAGAAGTGTGCCGGTTCAAACCCGACATACTCCTAGTAGGCGGTGATGGTTCAAATCACTGACACCTAGAGTAGGAGTGGCCCAGTGGATAAATCAGATGATATCCATAGAATACCCCATAGAATACCTAGTACAAGGTGTGGGGTTCAGGTAGGAGGACAGTAGGCTGAGTTCAGTCAGGGGTAGTGGGAGAGTAGGAAGGGGATGGGCCAGTCAGGGGGAGAGTAGGAAAGGGAGGGGCCAGACAGGGGGAGAGTAGGAAAGGGAGGGGCCAGACAGGGGGAGAGTAGGAAGGGGAGGGGCCAGGCAGGATATCCATAGAATACCCCATAGAATACCTAGTACAAGGTGTGGGGTTCAGGTAGGAGGACAGTAGGCTGAGTTCAGTCAGGGGTAGTGGGAGAGTAGGAAGGGGATGGGCCAGTCAGGGGGAGAGTAGGAAAGGGAGGGGCCAGGCAGGGGGAGAGTAGGAAGGGGAGGGGCCAGGCAGGAGGAGAGTAGGGAGGGGCCAGGCAGGAGGAGAGTAGGAAGGGGAGGGGCCAGGCAGGAGGAGAGTAGGACGGGGAGGTGCCAGGCAGGGGGAGAGTAGGAAGGGGAGGGGCCAGGCAGGGGGAGAGTAGGAAGGGGAGGGTCCAGGCAGGGGGAGAGTAGGAAGGGGAGGGTCCAGGCAGGGGGAGAGTAGGAAGGGGAGGGTCCAGGCAGGGGGAGAGTAGGAAGGGGAGGGTCCAGGCAGGGGGAGAGTAGGAAGGGGAGGGTCCAGGCAGGTGGAGAGTAGGAAGGGGAGAGGCCAGGCAGGGGGAGAGTAGGAATGGGAGGGGGGAGAGTAGGAAGGGGAGGGGCCAGGCAGGGGGAGAGTAGGAAGGGGAGGGGCCAGGCAGGGGGCGAGTAGGAAGGGGAGGGGCCTGGCAGGGGGAGGGGCCAGGCAGGGGGAGGGGCCAGGCAGGGGGAGGGGCCAGGCAGGGGGAGGGGCCAGGCAGGGGGAGGGGCCAGGCAGGGGGAGGGGCCAGGCAGGGGGAGAGTAGGAAGGGGAGGGGCCAGGCAGGGGGAGAGTAGGAAGGGGAGGGGCCAGGCAGGGGGAGAGTAGGAAGGGGAGGGGCCAGGCAGGGGGAGAGTAGGAAGGGGAGGGGCCAGGCAGGGGGAGAGTAGGAAGGGGAGGGGCCAGGCAGGGGGAGAGTAGGAAGGGGAGGGGCCAGGCAGGGGGAGAGTAGGAGAGTCAGAGGGGGGGTCTTCCTGATTTTTTTAATAATTTTATAATTTTTTTTTTTTTTTTTTTTAATTTAAATTTTTAATTTCTTTTTATTTAATTTTTTTTTTTTTTAATTTTTTTTTAATTTTTTTAATTTTTTTTAAATATAAAAACGTATTAAAAAATTTTAGGAATACCCCCCTCTGACTTCTCTCCCCCTGCCTGGCCCCTCCCCTTCCTACTCTCCCCCTGCCTGGCCCCTCCCCTTCCTACTCTCCCCCTGCCTGGCCCCTCCCCTTCCTACTCTCCCCCTGCCTGGCCCCTCCCCTTCCTACTCTCCCCCTGCCTGGCCCATCCCCTTCCTACTCTCCCCCTGTCTGGCCCCTCCCCTTCCTACTCTCCCCCTGCCTGGCCCATCCCCTTCCTACTCTCCCCCTGCCTGGCCCCTCCCCCTGCCTGGCCCCTCCCCCTGCCTGGCCCCTCCCCTTCCTACTCTCCCCCTGCCTGGCACCTCCCCTTCCTAATCTGCCCCTGCCTGGCCCCTCCCCTTCCTACTCTGCCCCTGCCTGGCCCCTCCCCTTCCTACGCTCCCCCTGCCTGGCCCCTCCCCTTCCTACTCTCCCCCTGCCTGGCCCCTCCCCTTCCTACTCTCCCCCTGCATGGCCCCTCCCCTTCCTACTCTCCTCCTGCCTGGCTCCTCCCCTTCCTACTCTACTCCTGCCTGGCCCCTCCCCTTCCTACTCTCCCCCTGCCTGGCCCCTCCCTTTCCTACTCTCCCCCTGACTGGCCCATCCCCTTCCTACTCTCCCACTACCCCTGACTGAACTCAGCCTACTGTCCTCCTACCTGAACCCCACACCTTGTACTAGGTATTCTATGGGGTATTCTATGGATATCCTGCCTGGCCACTCCCCTTCCTACTCTCCCCCTGCCTGGCCCCTCCCTTTCCTACTCTCCCCCTGACTGGCCCATCCCCTTCCTACTCTCCCACTACCCCTGACTGAACTCAGCCTACTGTCCTCCTACCTGAACCCCACACCTTGTACTAGGTATTCTATGGGGTATTCTATGGATATCATCTGATTTATCCACTGGGCCACTCCTACTCTAGGTGTCAGTGATTTGAACCATCACCGCCTACTAGGAGTATGTCGGGTTTGAACCGGCACACTTCTACTAGGTATCCTACGGATATCATTTGACTTATCCGCTGGGCCACTGAGGCACACAATCAAGGTGAATTTCTGGGCTGCTTTAAAGTTGTCCTTCTGGAAATCAGTGTGCAAAGCAAAGTGTCACAGTTTTGACTAATGTGGGATTTGAACCCTGGACCTGTGGCTCCCAAGGCCAGCCTCTCATCAGACTGAGCTAACTGCTGGATACTACTACACAGCTTTTTTGTTTGTTTTCTTCTTCTGAAATTGGTCTTGATAGTAAAGACTTGAGTAGAACCCCGCAACTTGTAATAGGTATTCTATGGATAGCATCTGATTTATCCACTGGGTGACTCCTACTCTAGGTGTCAGTGATTTGAACCATCACCGCCTACTAGGAGTATGTCGGGTTTGAACCGGCACACTTCTACTAGGTATACTACGGATATCATTTGACTTATCCGCTGGGCCACTGAGGCACACAATCATGGTGAATTTCTGGGCTGCTTTAAAGTTGTCCTTCTGGAAATCAATGTGCAAAGCAAAGTGTCACAGTTATGACTAATGTGGGATTTGAACCCTGGACCTGTGATCCCAAGGACAGCCTCTCATCAGACTGAGCTAACTGATGGATACTACAACAAAGCTTTTTTGTTTGTTTTCTTCTTCTGAAATCGGTCTTGATAGTAAAGACTTGAGTCGAACCCCGCACCTTGTAATAGGTATACTATGGATAGCATCTGATTTATCCACTGGGCCACTCCTACTCTAGGTATCAGTGATTTGAACCATCACCGCCTACTAGGAGTATGTCGGGTTTGAACCGGCACACTTCTACTAGGTATACTACGGATATCATTTGACTTATCCGCTGGGCCACTGAGGCACACAATCATGGTGAATTTCTGGGCTGCTTTAAAGTTGTCCTTCTGGAAATCAGTGTGCAAAGCAAAGTGTCACAGTTATGACTAATGTGGGATTTGAACCCTGGACCTGTGGCTCCCAAGGACAGCCTCTCATCAGACTGAGCTAACTGCTGGATACTACTAGACAGATTTCTTGTTTGTTTTCTTCTTCTGAAATCGGTCTTGATAGTAAAGACTTGTGTCGAAACTCACACATTGTAATAGGTATTCTATGGATATCATCTGATATATCCACTGGGCCACTCCTACTCTAGGTGTCAGTGATTTGAACCATCACCGCCTACTAGGAGTATGTCGGGTTTGAACCGGCACACTTCTACTAGGTATACTACGGATATCATTTGACTTATCCACTGGGCCACTGAGGCACACAATCATGGTGAATTTCTGGGCTGCTTTAAAGTTGTCCTTCTGGAAATCAATGTGCAAAGCAAAGTGTCACAGTTATGACTAATGTGGGATTTGAACCCTGGACCTGTGGCTCCCAAGGACAGCCTCTCATCTGACTGAGCTAACTGCTGGATACTACTTCACAGATTTCTTGTTTGTTTTCTTCTTCTGAAATCGGTCTTGATAGTAAAGACTTGTGTCGAACCTCGCACATTGTAATAGGTATTCTATGGATATCATCTGATTTATCCACTGGGCCACTCCTACTCTAGGTGTCAGTGATTTGAACCATCACGGCCTACTAGGAGTATGTCGGGTTTGAACCGGCACACTTCTACTAGGTATACTACGGATATCATTTGACTTATCCGCTGGGCCACTGAGGCAGACAATCATGGTGAATTTCTGGGCTGCTTTAAAGTTGTCCTTCTGGAACTCAGTGTGCAAAGCAAAGTGTCACAGTTTTGACTAATGTGGGATTTGAACCCTGGACCTGTGGCTCCCAAGGCCAACCTCTCATCAGACTGAGCTAACTGCTGGATACTACAACACAGCTTTTTTGTTTGTTTTCTTCTTCTGAAATTGGTCTTGATAGTAAAGACTTGAGTCGAACCCCGCACCCGTCTAACAAGACACAGAAAATAAACCAAAAACAAATTGCCACTGTCCCAGGTCGATATACCTAGGGATGGCAATGTCTATCCTTAGCCACTAAGCCGCCCCATGAGAGCTCACAACCCTGGTCTGGTGGCAGAGCCACCTCGGATGAAGGTCTGGGGGCCGACCAAGGGGTTGGATCCAGTCAGGGAATCGGTGTTGGAGGGGAGTTAAGGACCACGGCTGCTGCAGAGGAGGTGCAGAGTGTAGCTGGATGTGCTGCAGCCATGGGTGCGTCTGGACGTGCAGCAGCGATGGGGATGGTGCCGGGTGCGCTCTGTCTGGGGAGGTCTCTGGAGGCACCACTAAGAGGGGAGGCGTGGTGGGAGCCTGGAAAGGAGCTGGTGCTGGACAGGGCTTGGGTTGAGCAGGTACTACTTGGAGGGGATCAGGCATAGGGGGCATGTGGAGTGGAGCCATGGGAATACCTGGAGACTAACCGCTGGGTAGAGAGGTGATGGAGGATGCACTGGGTACGGCTTGGCTTTAAGTCGGGCGGGGGGCTGGGTCGGGTAGCGCTGAACTGGAGGCCGGCTGCTGGGGCGAGGTGTAGGAGGAGGAGACCGGCGGCTGCTGGGAGGCGTAGGAGGAGGAGGCCGGCGGCTGCTGGGAGAAGGAGGAGGAGGAGACCGGCGGGTTAGGGTTAGGGTTAGGGCTGCTGGGAGGTGTAGGAGGAGGAGGAAGAGACCGGCAGCTGCTGGGAGGCGTAGGAGGAGGAGGCCGGCGGGTTAGGGTTATGGTTAGGGTTAGGGTGCTGCTGGGAGGTGTAGGAGGAGGAGGAGGAGACCGGCGGCTGCTGGGAGGCGTAGGAGGAGGAGGCCGGCGGGTTAGGGTTAGGGTGCTGCTGGGAGGTGTAGGAGGAGGAGGAGGAGACCGGCGGCTGCTGGGAGGCGTAGGAGGAGGAGGCCGGCGGGTTAGGGTTAGGGTTAGGGTTAGGGTGCTGCTGGGAGGTGTAGGAGGAGGAGGAGACCGGCGGCTGCTGAAGCGAAGCGTAGGAGGCCGGCTGCTGGGGTGAGGCATAGGAGGAGGAGACTGGCTGGGGTGAGGTATACTGCTGGGGGGCCGGAGGCTGGGAGTTGTAGTACCGCTGGGGGCCCAGAGGCTGGGAGTTGTAGTACCGCTGGGGGGCCGGAGGCTGGGAGTTGTAGTACCGCTGGGGGCCCAGAGGCTGGGAGTTGTAGTACTGCTGGGGGGCGGAGGCTGGGAGTTGTAGTACCGCTGGGGGGCCGGAGGGTGGGAGTTGTAGTACTGTAATAAAACGAAGGTACAGACTAATTTAGGCATAACAATTCAAACTATAAACAAACTTAAACATGAACACATTTTCATTAATCTATCATGTATAAAGTACACTTGTGACTTTGTGAGATGCATAAAAACACTGGCATGTTGCGTTTTAGACGAATGATTCCCAACCCTGGTGCAGTTGGTAATGGTAGCACTGTCGCCTCACAGCTGGACGGTCCCAGATTCGATTCCCGCCGGGGATGCTGGGGGCACACACACAGGTATGAGAGGTACTGAGGGCACCGTCCCTTAGACCATTATTGATAATGATGTGATATTTTATTTACCCTAACCCGAGCCATCCCAAACAAGCAAAATATCATATCGACAAGGTTGTCAGTCGGCTATTTTCAGCAGAAAAGGCTTTCCGCACAACAGAAAACGAGAAATACACTAGAATAAAGTACTGAGAGGGTTTGCGAAGAAGCACCTGCATGTGTCAGTGATCCGTTCCAGTTAAACTTGGTATATTTTAACATGCATTTTGTAAATGCAGGCAACTTATTTGACACCAACTATTCAGGGCCCCATATTGATGGAAATCATCAGGTACAGGCGGAAAGACATGATTTTAATTTCCACTTTCAACCTGTGTCCTGTAATGATGTTCTTTGTGCACTACAAGCTATTGACACCAAAGAAGCTCTGAGAAGGAAGAGAAGTGGTCACGTGACTGGGCGGAAGTGCAATTAATACATGGCAGTGAATGGAGCCGGCTGGAACAGCTCATAATAAACATTTATGAACAATTGAGACCTTTTGTAAAGTAATCACTTAACAGTAACAATAACAGAAGACATATCACAGGTTGTTTTCTAATCACTTACTTTTTGATGTGCACAGAATTCACAGTATATAATTTTATCTGAGGATCTAAACAGCAGCAGGTATCGTTTCTGGCTCCGAAGTATCTCGAGATTTGGCGATACTTGGTGCGTTCAGAAAGGTACTTTGTGCTCTTTAGATGCCATACCTCTATAACAAATTACAGTGTACACATCGAATAGCAACACAGCAGACAATAATGTGTTACTTGTCTTGTTATTTTCCAGAAGTGTCATTAGCACAAAGAGGGTAGTTGAGGCAGTGTTCCTGCTAATCAGCTCAGTGGCCTTGTGGTTAGAGTGTCCGCCCTGAGACTGGGAGGTTGGGGTTCGATCCCCGGCCGGGTCATACCAAAGACTGTAAATAATGGGACCCAGTGCCTCCCTGCTTGACACTCAGCATCAATGGTTGGATTGGGGGTGGGAAGTGAGGACGCTGGCGTCGACTGTTCGCCGCTTCACCTCCCAATGTATGAATGAATGAACCATTGTAAGCGCTTTGAGTAGGCACGTAGTGCATAGAAAAGCGCCATAAAAATGCAATTCATTATTATTATTATTATTATTAATCTATAGACATAGCATCCACTCTTAAATCCCTAGACTCTGTTTACCACTCATCGATTCGATTTATTATGGTTGATAGCTATGGTATACTCACCATTGTGTTTATTATAAGGTCAAGGTAAACTTTGTCCACAAGGGGAATTTGTCTTGGGCTTTCACCCCAGCTACAGCCACACAAAAAACATCAATGACAACAAAAAATACATTACAGAGGAAGACACATTACACAACTTGTTAAGCCATGCTTGGAGATTGTCCTAAATACATCTCATCTTTCCTGAAAAGGGTCTCTGAACCCTACCACACCCGGTCAATTAATTTCACCAAATTCAAGGTACCAAAAGTTAACTCTGAACTTGGTAGATCTGCTTTTAGCTTGTGGCCCTAATAAATGGAATGACCTGCAAACAACATTAAAATTGACCACATTGGTACCCTTGAGTCGTTTTGAAACCTTGGTGAGCATGTAATACACATGTATGCCTTTTTTTTCCTTCACGATATTGTATTTCTCGACAACTCTAACGTTTAATTACTCCCAAAATATTTATTCATTCATTCAAGTTTTATTTATTCTCGAAATTTCACTGATTTGTTACCTGAATGGTTATGTCTGCTTGTTTTTTGTGTGATTTTGATATGTAGAATATAGTGAAAAAGTCTCCTGTGGACAGGTGCTTACACTGTAAGCAAAACATCTACAAATTGTGCAATGTGATTGTGATATCTGGGGTGCATACATTTGTTAGACATACTATCAGTCCGACAAGCATTAGTCCGACAACACCGTCGCTCCCGACATGCATATACAGTATGGATGCCTGGGTGACTAACGGACGGACGGACGGGAGATGCAGGTTTTCATAGTAAATGCGACCTATGGTCGCAACAATATCTCACACTTATATAGCGCCTTTCTGACTACCCAAAGATGCTTTACATGAGGCAAGAGGAAGCAACAAAAATAAAAACAACTTTATTATCCCATGCCACCAAAAGCTCAAATGTCTTTAAGATATTTTTTTGTGGCTTACGCCTTTTTTTTTCTTCTTTTTTTTTTTTTTTAAAGGGACAGACAGTAGGCTGACAGGAAACGGGAGAGAGGTGGGGGAAGACATGCAGTAAAGGCCGTGTCGGGCTCGGGAGTCGAACCCGCGGCACACTGCGACTGGATTACCAGTCGGGTGCCCAGACGGTTACGCCACCGCCTGGGCTCAAATATCCTTTTGAACATAGTCCAATCCCCTTACACAATAGTCCACATTTCACATATAAAAGCCTGTATTCCAATACCTCAAAATCTCAGCCACTCCAGCATGGTGGTGTTACGATGACATTGGTGACCTGCTGAAATATGTGAAATTCGTGTAGACAATCACAATGTCAGTGTCTGCTGATAAATGAAACGTAACAATTTTCATTCAGAGTAAAAAACCTAGTGGTATTTAGGCCAATATCACCGAGTGTGAGTGAGCAAGTGGCCGAGATTTGGGGTATTGGAATTTAGAAGAAACATCAAGCAGAACCCGACTATGTCGGGGGAGAGAAAAATAGAGAGACAGAGGAAACACAGGCAATAGTAGTAGCAATAGAAATAAACGTAATAGTGTAAGATAATATATAGTATAACAATGTCAGATAATACAGTATATAGTGGAATAAGAATGTTAAGATAAAATACAGTGTAGTGGTGTAATATAACATGGTAGCAGTGCATGGTTGTGATCTGTGAGGAGTCAGAGTCCATAGTCACATAGGCTCTGTGAAGAGGGTTACAGCAAAACATCAAATGGAGAGACAGTGATGGTTCTAATTTGACCATTATGATGAGAATGTTTTTATTTTATATTTATAAGTGAATAATGTAAGTCTGAACCAGGACCTTAAATTAAAATATGTCCAGACCACCAGAAAAATTTAATGGAAAAACCCCAAAGAAATTATCCTAATAGTTATATTTTCAAAAACCTTAGGCCTAGTTGTCAAATATAGTGAGCTGTCAATTTAAGATAGAGCAATGGATAAACCTTTGAGAGAACGTTGAATGATACCAAATTAATCTATATACATTACCTTTCACAAATGACTGACTAAAGGATTTTATTTAAAGGGTATTTCACATACCCTTTCAATAAAATCCTTTAGTCACCTTAGCCAATCCTAGAAAAACCCTTTGAACACAATCCAGGCAATGGATAAAACACCTTGGTAAAGACGCAGGGATTCAGACCACACTGAATTATAAAGTTTAGGGGAATTTATATGAATTGATTCTCAGTGAAAAGCTGTTACAGATCCAGGCTTGACATAGCATTATTCCATGACTGACATCACAACATTATTCCACAGTTTTACAACTTCATATAGTAGTAGGGACAGAGACCAGGGGGTTAATCACCCATCTCTTCCAAAATAAGTCAACGAGATACTGCACTTTTCACCCTTCAGCGTGTATACAAGTCTTTTGTGAACAGTTCAAGTGGCATGACTGAGGTACCGATGCATTTCCATTGCTGACACACAGCAAAGGCCAGGTCTGGGTTGGTACCAGTGGGAGTGAGTGAATTCACACACTTCTGCAGATCAGCTTCCACCAACATGGAAGGAGGTGGTGTTAGGAGGTGGTGTTAGGATGTGTTAGAAGGAGGTGGTGTTAGGAGGTGGTGTTAGGACGTGTTAGAAGGAGGTGGTGATAGAATGACGTGTTAGAAGGAGGTGGTTAGAAGTTGGTGGAAGCTGATCTGCTGATCTACTTGCACCTGCCATATATACAGGGGACTTCAATTCCCAACACAAGGTTTGGGGTTATACCGTTTGACCCAAAAGAGCCCCCAAGCTTCTTCTCTGCACGATGGAACACCTATATCAACCCAGACCTGGCCTTTTCCGTGGTCATATCAACCCAGACCTGGCCTTTTCCGTGGTCACCCACGTGTCCCCACATACATATTGCCTGCTACAAGCAAGGACAGTCACCAACATGTTGCCACAATGATGTCAGATCATATGAAGTAGTATAATAATGTTTAGATAAAATAATGTTGTGGTGTACTATGATATGGTCCATGGTCATGCTCTGTGATGAGGCCGGGTCCAGTCACTCTTGATAGGCTCAGTGAAGGCTCTGTGAAGAAGCCTGGTCCACAGTCACACCCTTGATAGGCAGCTGGGGGTCCATAATACAAGTCCATGGAACTGCAGAGTGTGAGACAAAAATAAACACCGGGGAGTGGCTCCCCGGATGATGAGTTAGTGGCAGGCCTTACTGGACAGTGAGTCTTAATGTTTATTTATTTGACGGGGACAATGCTCATTAATTAATCAACATGTCAGTTTTCACATCCATGTAAATGGGACAGAGTTAGCCAAAAGATAGTTTACATCTGTAGTCCCTGAGCACGTTCTTAAAAATATCCATACAAAAACACATACAATACAAGTGTTGTAACAATCGCACTGAATGGAAATGAACCCACACAACCAAGGGGGGAGGAGACACTTTGACACACAATACCCAGTACATGACTTTCCTTTAAATTTTATACATATTTTCTAAATTTCACATGTCTTCTGCAGATCAGCTTCCACCACATAATGGAAGGAGGTGCATGGTGTTAGGAGGTGGTGTTAGAAGGAGGTGGTGTTAGAAGGAAATGGTAGAGGAGGTGGTGGAAGCTGATCTGCAGAAGACACATGGAAATGTGAATTCACTCACTACCGCTTTTACCTGCATTTGCTATCTATACAAGGGACTATCATTCCCAACACAAGGATTAGGGTTACAGCTAAACATCAAATGGAGAGACACTGATCCAATAAATAAACTTTTTCATGAAAACATTAAACGTTAGTTTCCGTCTCACAGATGAGGCATAACTTGTCCACAGGTCTTTCCAGTGTGCTCGTCTTGGCCTGCACACAAATCTGTGTGACTCTAGTCTAGACATACAGTAGCACTATAGTATCTATATGCATAGTTTCATTACATAGAAATTAGGTTCTTAGCTTACATATGATACTTGATGGCCATTTCCAGGCAGGCACTCTGTTGCTGGCTCCATGAAGAGGCCTGGTCCTCGGTCACACACTTGAGGCAGCTGGGGGTACATAATAGAAGTGCATGGACCTGCAGAGTGGGAGACAAAGCTTTTCATAATAAAGTTTATTTGACACTTTTTTGACACTTCAATTAACCATACATTTAATGCTTGCGACCAGCAGCAATAACTTTGGTTTGATTCATGTATATGTGTTTCAAGCCTTATGGCCTGCTGTAAAACCTTTTGCCCTTCGGGGACACTAATAAACAACCTTGAACCTTG
Source organism: Protomyctophum parallelum (assembly GCF_964188405.1). Classification (NCBI taxonomy): domain Eukaryota; kingdom Metazoa; phylum Chordata; class Actinopteri; order Myctophiformes; family Myctophidae; genus Protomyctophum; species Protomyctophum parallelum. The sequence goes on along the minus strand of NC_139716.1, from coordinate 10,788,991 downwards.
ATACATGTCTTTCTTTTCATTTTTTGTACATAGATTTTCTAAATTTCACATGTCTTCTGCAGATCAGCTTCCAACACATCATGGAAGGAGGTGGTGTTTTTCACCCTTCAGTGTGTATACAAGTTTTTTGTGAACAGTTCAATTGGCATGACTGAGGTGCCGATGCATTTCCATTTCTGACACACGGCAAAGGCCAGGTCTGGGTTGGTACCAGTGGGAGTGAGTGAATTCACATCATCATATATCTTCTGCAGATCAGCTTCCACCAACATGGAAGGAGGTGGTGTTAGAAGGACGTGTTAGAAGGAGGTGGTGTTAGAAGAAGGTGGTTTTAGAAGTTGGTGGAAGCTGAGGTCTACTTGCACCTGCCATATACTGTATACAGGGGACTTCAATTCCCAACACAAGGTTTGGGGTTACAGCCAAACATCAAATGAAGAGACACAGAGCACACTACTGTTTGACCCAAAAGAGCCCAGCACGATGGAACACCCATACCTGGCCTTTGCCGTGGGTCAGCAATGGAATTATATCAGCACCTCAGTCTTGCCATTTCAGCTGTTCACAAAATAAGTCTCATACATGCTGAAGGGTGAAAAAGTGCAGTATCTTGTTGACTTGTATTGGAAGAGATGGGCGAGTACCTGTCTCTGCTTCAAGAGCCACAAAAATGCACTCGGATTAAGAAGAACCTGGCAACAGCAGACGTTATGATTATGGACGATTCAGTGCCAGAGAGCTTGTGGGTGTCGAGAAGAGTCAAGCAGATGATACCTGATGCAAAGGGAAGAGTCACATACCTAAGCCATTACGAGCAATGACATTCACCCACATGTCCCCACATACATAATGCCTGCTACAAGTGAGGACATTCAACATGTTGCCACAATGATGTCAGATCATATGAAGTGGTATAAATGTTAAGATAAAATACAGTGTTGTGGTGTATTATGATATGGTAGCAGTCCATGGTCATGCTCTGTGAGGAGGCCGGGTCCACAGTCACACTCTTGATAGGCTCAGTGAAGGCTCCGTGAAGAAGCCTGGTCCACAGTCATGGAACTGCAGAGTGGGAGACAAAAAATAACTCCGGGGAGTGGCTCCCCGGATGATGAATTAGTGGCAGGACTTACTGGACTGTGAGTCTGTACAGTGTTAATAACAATCGCACTGATGGGAAACGAACCCACGCAACCAAGGGGAGGAGGAGAAAAGGGAGGAGAAAAGGGAGGAGGGGATGGGGAAGGGAAGGGGTAGATGTAGAGTTCTCAATGGGCCTGAGAATTAAGGCCCGGCCCTACCCTACCCAGGCCGGCCCGAGGCTCAGCCCCGACATAACAAGTACCAAAATGTTAGGCCAGTAGATGGTTCAAGATACTGAGTGATTGTGTGAGAGAACGGACACCAAACAAAGACAACGCCCTGGTAACATCTGTCCCAACAGCCATTTTATACTGACTTACCGTATAGCAGTTACATAGATGTAGTCATAGCACTTTATAGTATATTAGTATAGTATATGGGCCATTCTACCGAATTAGTTCAAATTGCAGTCCCACAATGAAAAACGCAGTGTAGTGTTCAGACTTTTCACTGTAATGTCATAGTATAGTCTAATTAATCACAAAACATTAATTGAGATAATGTGAAATTAAATATATAAAAAACATACTTTATATGTTACTTCCTATTGGACGGTGGCTGTCCCAACCTCTAACCCCTAAAGTTCAATTCATGAAAAAGTAATGATTTGTCACTTTCCTAGATTTATTTTATAAGGAAGTTGAAATAATGAAATTGATTGATTTGTTTTAATTAAAAAAATATATATAAAAAATGCTGTCCCAATGCTGTTTTCATGTCACTACCGGAACAGAAAGAGTTTAAGTCCATAGATGGAGCCTGGTTTAAGCCACACCCCCACACTCTTCACTAAGAAGTGACAGACTTCATGGCCAAATGATGAGTTTTTTGGATTTTCTGCTAAATGTGATGTTTCTATTCATGTACATCAGTTTAAAGCTGTTTTTCTTAGGCATGTTTTGCCTAGCATTGTAGAGTAAAGCTAAAAACTAGATAAAATTGTCACTACCGAAACAGTCACTACAGAAACAATTAGTCACTAATTAGTGACATGATTGTTTCGGTAATGACAAAATTGGATGTTTATGCTTTTTAATGTACTTAATTCTGATTTCTATTTCATCATGTGGTCCAAATGTTTTATTTTATTGTTGTTTTATGTTTTATTAACCTTTATTTAACCAGTAAAATCACATTGAGACTGCGTCTCTTTTACAAGTGGAAACTGGCCAAGAAGAGGCAGAAATAAAAAAAAATACCACATTGTCAATGTTACATTTTATATATATGCATAAATACAACAACTCACCTGTCCTACTTTTTAGTAGCAGGGAAAAATACACCATATACACAATCTCCACGATCTGAGTCGATATAATAAATATAATAGGCATGAACATAGGCTAGTACATATCCAAACATGTGCAAGTATGGATAGTACATCAAAGCTGATCCTTTTGAAACTTCTCAAGGGAACTTTCAAAGCCAATTTTAGTCTGGACTGTAGATCATTCCACGACCAAGGGCCGAAGAAGGCCAGACATTTTTTACCCCCCTCGGATTTGAATGCTGGTACTACACACCGCAGCCAAGCATTTGACCTGAGGTTTAAGCCGTTTTGGACCAGGTCGAATTTGGATGAAATGTAAGACGGCAGGTCACCCAGAATTACTTTATAAATGAAAATATGCCAATGCTGAAGCCTGCGAGCTGCCAATGAGAACCAACCGACTGCAGCAAACAACGTGCAGTGATGTGTTCTGAAAGGTGCATTTGTTATGAATCTCAATGCAGCATGGTACAAGGGATCCAATTTGGTCAAGGTTGAGGAGCAGGCAAACCTATAAATGGTATCACCATAATCCAATTGGGACAGAAAGAGACCAATGACCAGTTTTTTACGAGCTGAACAAAGCAAAACAAGCCTTCAATCTGTAGAAGAAACCCAGAGTGAATTTAAGCTTTTTGCACAAGGAATCAATATGACATTTGAAAATACCAAATTTGAAAATACCAAAACAAAATGTAAAAAATGTGGCAGAGAGAGAATGGAGGCAAAGGAGATGGTTGGGCTTCCACACGACCTAGCACCGAAGTGATCAGGCAGTAGTAGTTTAGTAGTAGCTTGAGCAAATGTAAAGCATCTTATGAGTTAATATTTAGCAAAATAGTTAAGTGACTATGGCATCGCATTGTAAAGACAATGCTGTGGTCACTAGCGAAACAGTGCAGTCACTACCGAAACACTGGTTTTAGTGAGTTATCAAACAATATATTAAGATCACGATTGGTTAGTTGTATGTGTAATGTCAACTACCAATAATGCAATATTCTTATAGTAAAATGTATAAAGTTGATTATATTGATTTCAATCAATATAATCAACTTTATACATTTTACAAAGAATATTGCGTTAAAATTTTGATTACTCTCAATAATTCAACATACATTTACAGTTTAAATGTATTCAATTGTGGAACCCCATAAATTCTTAAAAATGGTCTACAGGGGGGAATAAAAAATATAATAGACTTTTGACAAATCTGGGGAGAGAAAAGATATTCCAATACATTATTAAAATATGATATGATAATTGACTGTGCCTTTACTAAATATGTGTCCCTTAAATATGGTGCAAAGTTTTTCAACAATTTCCAACTCTGAATTTGAAGAAATTCGGTAGAATGGCCCATATATGTATAGTTTCATTATATAGATATATACTGTTACGTTCTTAGCTTACTCATGTTTCGTGTGTGTTCGTGTTGTTTTGTGTGTGATGTATTGCCATGCTTTTCGTTCGTTCTTAATGTAAATCGCTCTGGATTAAGAGTGTCTGCTAAATGCCTAAATTGTAATAAATTGCAAGATACTGCACTTGACTGAGGTACTGATGCATTTACATTGCTGACACATGGCAAAGGCCAGGTCTGGGTTGGTATGGGTGTTCCATTGTGCAGAGTGGAAGCTTCTTTTGGGTCAAACAACGGTAGTGTGTTGGCGTTAGAGGCCCATTGGCTCTGTGTCACTCCATTTGATGATGTTTGGCTGTAACCCCAATCCTTGTGTTGGGAATTGAAGTCCCCCTTTATAGAAGGCAGGCACATTTATTTGAGACATGCTTGTGAAGAGTCTGCATGCCTATGCTATTAACTCATTTTGGATTTTTTTCAGAAGAAGTTGGTGGAAGCTGATCTAGATCTTCTTCTAGGTGGCATTAGAAGAAGGTGGTGGAAGTTCATCTGCAGAAGACATATGATAATGTGAATTCAATTCACTCCTGCTGGTATTTGCACCTGCCATATATACAGGGGACTTCAATTCCCAACACAAGGATTGGGGTTACAACCCCACTGTCTTTGATTGTCTAAAGTCAAAGATAGTGAGTTAACAACCAATATATTAAGATCATGATTGGTTTGGTGTATGTGTAATGTCAACTACCAATAATGCAATATTCTTTGTAAAATGTATAAAGTTGATTATATTGATTTCAAATCAATATAATCAACTTTATACATTTTACAAAGAATATTGCGTTTAGATTTCGATTACTCCCAATAATTCAACATAAAGTTAAAATTTCAATTTAAATGTATTTAATTGTGGAACCACCTACCTAAACTCTTAAAAAAGGTATTATCTCATTTTGGATACAACATAAATCATTTCAGTTTTTCTCCTCTGGTGAAAAGTTGGAGGCTGCGCGATGGCAGTCCCTCAGTCAAATCTGGTCACATCTATACTCTTCTGTAGATCAGCTTCCACCAACATGGAAAGAGGTGGTGTTAGGACGTGTCAGAAAGAGGTGGTATTAGAAGGTGGTGGTATTAGAAGTTGGTGGAAGTTCATCTGCAGAAGACATGATAATGTGAATTCCTTCACCCCTGCTGGTATTTGCAGCTGCCATATATACAGGAGACTTCAATTCCCAACACAAGGATTGGGGTTACAACCAAACATCATCAATTGGAGAGACACAGAGCCAATGGGCCTCTAGCAGCAACACACTACTGTTGTTTGACCCAAAAGAGCCCCCAAGCTTCTTACAGTATAGTATCCCTAGTATAGCAAGCCAAATAAATATAAAACCTTTTTGATAATGATTGGAACAGCCCAGGGTTTCCCGTCTGCTTTAATTGCCAGCCAGCCAGCCGGCCGTAAAACAGCCTTCAGTTTTAGCGCTCCATTTACCTGGAATCAATTACAATGGACTTCAATAATGGACTCCATGATGTCATTGCATGGGGCAATTTATAAACTTGCAAGCTAATCTTGTTTTCATTTGTTACCGTTTAAAATGAGATGACAGTATTGTTTTCACACCGTTCTATGCTTGTTTTTACTTTATATAACACATTTCATGCTGCTGTTCTTATTTTTAATATTACACTGCTTATGTATTATGCCTTTTGTAATCTTGTAATACGCAGTTCAATGTATTTCCAAGAAAAGAAGGACGTACTCACAGTTTGTACTTAAGTAAAAGTACAGTATCATTACCAAATCGTATACATAGTCTGGTTTGGTATTCAAGAATTACTCGAGTAAAAGTACAAAAGTATTGGCACCAAAATATACTTAAAGTACTAATTGGTTAAACACGTCAAAGAATATATATGAAATAATATATATATATTCAAAGATTTGCACCACATTTTCACCATTCAAAACAAATAGCAGGTCTACAAGCTCGTAGCGGGTTCCCGTCCTGAATGGGTCAAGTAAATCATCCTTGTACTTAATTCTTCCACCACTGAATATAAAATATGATGCTGGGTGTTTGTGCACGGTTAGAGAGAGAGCAGGGGGTGCCGAGTGGTACTCACTGTGATGTCCATCCTGTCTGCGCAGTGGGTCCTTGGTGCTCTGTCTGCGCAGTGGGTCCATGGTGCTCTGTCTGCGCAGTGGGTCCTTGGTGCTCTGTCTGCGCAGTGGGTCCTTGGTGCTCTGTCTGCGCAGTGGGTCCTTGGTGCTCTGTCTGCGCAGTGGGTCCTTGGTTCTCTGTCTGCGCAGTGGGTCCATGGTGCTCTGTCTGCGCAGTGGGTCCTTGGTGCTCTGTCTGCGCAGTGGGTCCTTGGTGCTCTGTCTGCGCAGTGGGTCGTTGCTGTGCAGGAGTAGCGAAGACATTGAGCGAGGTTTCCATAAACTGTGCCCTACACGTAAAAAAATTAAATAAGTTAAAAGATATACTGATGATAACAAAGTAAATAAGTAACCACAGCAAAATCCCAAACAAGCAGTAATGTGTGTGTGTGTGTGTGACTGTGTGTGTGCGTGCGCGTGCGTGCACAATATAACAAATCTACTTCAATGTGGCTACACAGTATATAAAAAATGGCAGGCAAGATAAGATAATAAGGTGACAAGTTTATAATTAGCTCTCCTATGAAAGGGCGGGTCGGACCGAGGACACCAACTATTATACCGAAATTATATTGGGGAAAGAAAAGGGGACAACTCAATGTATTATACCTCCTGTAAACCCTCTAGTGCGTGACTTAAACTTTAAATAGCCTATTTAGGGATTGGCTTCAGGTTTATCCAACAATACAATAGTTATTGTATAGTCAAGGCAGTGGAGGTAAACATACACACCAATAAACACCCAAAGGTCCCAACAACAGAGGAAAGTCGTGTGCAGCAGGGCGGACCCGGCCGTGAACAAGGTAACAGATTGTTACAGATTAGAGAAAACAATTAAAACGTGCCAGTATAGAAAACAACTCAAATGTCTACAGTAACTGCCTATACAAACTAAATGGATAACTCAATTTAACAACAACATAAAAAGACTGGTCCCCTCAACCCATTTAGACCATGGGGTCGCATCGGTGTCGCCTTATAGCTTTTAACCACTTTAACCATTATTTTAAACTTTAACTGTTGAAAAATAGATCTACAACCTCCGCTCTACGAGCTTGTAGGTCTGCGATTTTTGAACAATCTTGAAAATGTGTGCAAATCTTATATATATTCTTTCACAGTGAACATTTTTAACTCAAATATATGGTTCTGGGGGGGGGGGGTCCCTGGAACACCATATATTGAGGTGGGGGTCCACAGCCAAATACAGATAATTCTGGGGGTCCTTGACATGAAATAGTTTGAGCACCACTGACATAGAAACAGTTTTTTCAGAAATCTGTCATGATTTAGAAGACATTTGTAAAATCTGTTCTCAGGTCTAAATGGGTTAAGGAAACGGAAAAACACATTAGTTGCCAGCCCTGGTATAAGCAAACACTGCATTCAAATCATTATTAAAAGAACAAAAACTACTTTGATTTGCAGTGATACTACAGCACAATCAATGCGAGGGCAAGGCCGGGGACATCAACAGCACCACAGCTACAAGAAAAGACAGTGATATTACAAAACTAAAAGTGCATTTAAATACACAGATACAGGTAGAATGTACAACACATGTATGCTTTTTACCGGTATCTCCACGTCTCTATAGACACAGCAGCAGAGCACTTCATTTGTGGTCAACTCATTTGAAGACATTAATGTTGACACAGAATAAAGTGCTAAAACAACCAAAAGCCAGTGGCAGCATCAGCTGCAACAAACATTTTGGCCTACCATGCTTGGTGAACAGTGAACAGTGAACACCATTCTGTCAAAATGGCTTCTTCTTCTTCTTCTTCTTCTTGTTTTAAGGCAGTTGGCATCCAGTTGTTGGTGCATTACCGCCACCTTGTGAGTGTGACCCAAATCTTGGATCAGCCAACAACCAGACATCACCTCAGACAACAGCAACATTATGAAAATTACACAAATATAAGGTTAGTGTTCTATATCTATAGGGTTAACAAAACTCACTTTTTATTGAAGGATTGGGTTAATAAAGGAATTCTTACATTGGGCCCCTTATGAAAAGAATACTCTCTTAAGTAAATTGGTTGATGATCTACCGGTAGTTACAGAATCCGGCCTTCCCAGATCTACATTCTGGCAATATTTGGAATTGGGGTTTGAACTCACCATCTCCCGATCATGTGGCAGCATTCTAACACACTGAGCCACTGGGTCCAGACAATTCACACTGCTTTTTTGTTTGTTTTATGTGAGATCAGCCTAAGAGTCATAGGATTTTCTGTACAGCATTTCAACTGCCGAAAGCCTGGATTGAACCACGGACCTTTAAATATTCAGTCTAATGCTCTTACCAACTGCGCTATTTCGGCTTGTAAGTGTCACATCCAGAATATATTTTTCAATGTTGATAGATAAAAAGCGTCTTATTTGTTTACAAACTAATGTCCAATGGTCAAGGTCTCATATTCTCCTGAACTTTGACCCAGGCCGGATTCATAATTGTCACCTTATGCTCCAGATCATCATTTTACTCTTAACCTACTGCCTGTTGTTCTCCTTATCATCTATAATGTCATGTCATTCATATGTTTATGGTCAAAATACGTTTTCATCTGTCCCATTTAATATCTTGTTGACTCCTTATTCAGTCTCCATGGGGTCTGCCTTCAGCCACAAACTTTCAATACTGTAGGCGCTGTTTTTAATTTGATATGCAGCTGCTGTGTTATCAGTCTAGTTTGACCTTGGCCTAGTAACTTGGTGCATGGAAAGAAGTTATCTACAGGTTGCCTGGTAACGCCTGCCTAGGCGCTGCCGCTCTCCAGGCTTCAATGGGCATCCCTGTGCGGGACAGAGGACATGAGCGCCATCCTCATCATCTAGGCGTTGGACTAATGAGGGAGCGCCAACACTGGTTTTGTCATCTGACATTGCGGACATGAAACATCTCCAGCCAATGAACTTGATATCAACCAATCTGACGTGATCTGCAGTATTTAGCCTGGAACAATACTGTGAAGAGGAGTTCAGTTCAGTTCAGTTCCGGAGTTCAGCTCAGCTTCGGTGATTCATTTGGAATCAACAATTGATTATTCTAAATTATATTGATGTAAATAATATTCTGAACCTGTAGCACATTCTCTATGTAAATTGACTATATACCTACTAAAATAATTGTTAAACCTTAAGCTCTCTCCGAAACTTATTTCATCCTGCCTCCAAATATTTTTTGTCTCCACCAGGCCGAAGGCATGGGGGGAGAGTATGTTTTGTCTGCCGTCCGACAGATCCCCAAAGAGGTCGGCAGCTCCAAGACCCACGTGGACACTAGGAATGATTAGCTCGCTGGGAGCCTGGAGAGCTAGTTGGCACGCACGCAGAAAAAGCACGCACATACACATGCACGCACACACACAAACACGCACAGCCTTTATGACAGTGATTTTCAACCTTTTAATTTCAAGGATCCCCAGTTTGACACGCATTGAGGACCCCACATTTGATTAAACATTTTTTAATCTTTGGGACCCCAACCTACACTGTAAAGTTAAGTCCTCAGTGTTCTAAAATATCTAAAACCACAAAAAGACCCCAGCAAAGTGTTCTAAATCATTAATAGTGTCCCTTTACAGGGAGAAATGGAATATGGTGACTCTCGCTTCATCAACACATCTGTGCTTTGACAGCAAAGCAATAGGATAGGTCATCTTTTCGTATCTTTCCAAGTGAGAATTGAATGTATATTTGTTAAACTTGTAGAATGCTCAAACATTCAATAAAATAGACTCTAGAAGTGTGAATGCAAAGTTGCATTATATGGGACTCTGTTTTAGGTTACGTTTCATTTTGGACACAAGGTGGCAGTATTCACCATTTGTTGGCTTACAGGCATGCAAATATCAGAGCATAATGATTATGTATTTAGTTTGAGGACACTATCAACACAATATAATAGTGTTTTATTAATCTCTTTCTAATAAAAAATAGAGGACCACTATTCTTGAAAAGGACTATGACGTGAAAAGTATTGGAGCACATCTTTTTATAAAATATTGTATTGGGTAAAATATGTTTCACCCATGATCAGTGTGGTTCAGTACATTCCTGTCTTACGTATCACAAGGTTGGTTCAAGCTCGCATTTAAACTATCAAAAATACAGTAAATTGTCGCCGTTATGCAGAACACCCTCATCTCCATATTTCAACTTCATAGGATTTAGTACATAAAATAACACCCTATACTTTGTTTGTGGCGTGACACTGTCACACTGTTGTAGTGAAAATTACAATTTGTGTAAAATAAAACAAATGCATCACAGTAAACAGTATGCATTATGTCTTCAAACTTATTCTAGTGATTTCAGGTTGGGGAGAAATTAATTCCAGTCAGTATCAGTTCAGCACAGCTGAGGGGAGTTGTGAATAGATTGAGTGATATTATTGTCCATGGAACGTAGCATGTCTAACACACACACACACACACACACACACACAGTAAGACCCCGCCCTAACGCATGCACCCGCCCGCCTGGGTGACACTAGCAGACTGCTGGGCGAGTGCTGGCGCTCAGGTCAACATAATGGAATTAATCCTGTACTGGCCATATATGGAGCGTGTACAGGGTTTGATGAGGTCAGATCAACATATGGAATGTCAGAATAGGTCAGCTCCCTATATGGAGATCTAAAGGCTTCATTTTCAGGCCTGTTTTCACCGGCTGCCGGGCGCGGCGGCTGCACTAATATCTTTGGAGCAGTCCCGTCTCAAGAGTTTAAATGGATCAGTCAAAAGGGAGACATCGAACATAATTATGGAATGTCATAACAGGTCATGGAGATCTAAGGGGGATCTCCATCCCTGATGATGTCACGTGATGTCACGAGGCATGACCATATATGGTCATGCCAAACAACTGACTGACAAGAAATGCATGATTTTATAGTAAATGCGACCTGCAGTCGCAATAAAACATCTATACATGGAGACAACTTTCACAGAGACAGGCACATTCTTCAAAATAAGACTAAAGCACTCTGCTAGAGGTTGCAGCCAGTGCTCACATTTATTTTCGCCAGTCCGTGTAAACAAATGAATGTTAATGAAGAAAAAATAATGATTACCCAATGGTCGCAAAAGACCTCGATATGAATTGAAACATTCTTTCATTTTGAGTAATGTTACTCGTTACTTATAAGTAAGCAAGTTGTGGGCTTGTAGATCGAATATTAAAGACATTACACAACTTTAATAATGTATTATTATTTTTTGTTACATGCCAGGTTTTAACCCATTCTGACCGGGCACCCATTTTGGTGTCGGCATCATGTTATGCTTTAGCTATTTAAAAATAGCAGATCTACAAGCTCATATCGCGCCACCGAGTGGCGCGATACGAGCTTGTAGGTCTGCTATTTTTGAAAAATCGAAGAGCGACTGACATTTTTTAGAATCTGATCTCAGGTCAGAATGGGTTCATCAGACCAGTGTGTGTCCGGCGGAAACCTCGTATGAATCTGATCTCAGGTCAGAATGGGTTAAAGGTGACCTCCTCTCTGAACGCCCCCAGCAGTGCAACGCAGTGTGGGCAGCTGGCCTACCAAGCCCCCTACAGACGAGGATAAGAACAGGGAGAGGAGGGGAGACGGAGGTTGAATTGTGTTTTTAACACATTTTGGGGGCGGGAACCCCTTTTGGTGTTTTAAGCATTTTATACTTTAGCTCTTGGAAAAATAGCAGATCTACAAGTTCGTAGCGCGACACTCGGTGCCACGCTGGTTGTAGGTCTGCTATTTTTTTGTTTATCGTGAAATCGTGCAAATTTGTGAACAGTGAACGTTTTTAACTCAAATCTTTGCTTCCAGGGTGTCACTGGACCTACATATTTTCAGATGGGGGGTCGGCGGCCAAATACATATAATCTTTGGGGTCCTTGACATGAAATATTGATCACCACTGATATAGAAACATAGGTATTTCAGAAAACTGTCAGGATTTAGAAGACTTTTTTTGTTTTTGATTTCGACGTCAGGCCTAAATGGGTTAAGGTGAAGGAAGGTTCCTGAAGGTTCAGAGGCAGAGAGAATGGACACTGACGTTCCATTGGCAGTACCAGCGCTCCACACTCGTCCCATGGTCCTGGTTGAGGTGTCATTGGCTACTGGGAATACCCGCTGGGTTGGCACTTTGCCTGATCGGGAAGAAACCATAGCTGGACCTAGAGCTAGAGGACAACATTGGGGTTGGAAAGAGCTCTCTCTATCAAGCTGCTCTCCTGCTGCCCATGACGGACTCGCGGACTCGCGCATTCAGAATCTGTCAGCCAATTGCAAAAGAGAGAAAACAAACAAGAGTGGAGGAATGCCAGATAATCCCGTCGCTCCACAACCTCGTTCTGATCGGTCAAATGAAAACTAGTCAGGGCTCTGTGGGTTGCAGGTCGAGTTCATGGCGAGGTACAGTGTTTGCTCCGGTCAGGGCTGTGTGTGGGTTCTGTGGAAGCGCAGGACTGACAGTCTCTCGTTGCGAGCTCTCCTAGACAAACATGAAACACCCGTGAGCCCAGACTTCTCCAGCAGAGAGACGATCTCCTCTGGTGAAAGAAAGAAAAACCAACACTTTATGACCTCCCCGTACACGCAGTAGTCACTGTGCTGCAATGATTCAATTCTATTAACACCTTGTGGCCAAAAGTGGTAGCGCTTGGGTGCACGGGACGCACTTTCGTTTTCTCACTAGCTTAAATGCATGTAGCATCCGATGCACCGTGAAATCTGAAATGAGCTCGATTTGATTAACGCCACGGACAGCGCCGTAGTTTACGAGAAAACAGTGTCTAAAGGCCGTGGCTATAACAGAAGCTGATGGATGTGCGTGCGCAAAAGAAGTGCAGGCGGGGGCCCTAGCAACCAGGCCTAGCAACCAGAGCGATTCCAAAAAATTGAAAACTGTGAGGCTTTCTTATATCGATATAAAACGCCTTAGAACAAGTATACTCGTCCTGAGAACCAAGCGTCTTTATTTGATAGGACAATACTCGTCGAAAGCATCAAATGTGTTGGCCACTTTACCCCTTTTGCAACCAGATCTTATTTTAACCCATTCTGTCCGGGCACCCGTTTTGGTGTCAGCATCATGTTATGCTTTAGCTATTTAAAAATAGCAGATCTACAAGCTCATATCGCGCCACCGAGTGGCGCGATACGAGCTTGTAGGTCTGCTATTTTTTGAAAAATCGAAGAACGACTGACATTTTTTTAGAATCTGATCTCAGGTCAGAATGGGTTCATCAGACCAGTGTGTGTCCGGCGGAAACCTCGTATGAATCTGATCTCAGGTCAGAATGGGTTAATGATGCTTAGGGCACAAGAAACACTTTTCTGGGGGGTTTTGTGTGTGCAATAATATGTGTTCTTAGATATTTTAGTCCTGACACCATCTTCATGACAAAAAGTCATCATGAAAATGTGGTTTCATACTTCCTTTCTGGATTACATGTTGTCTCAGTAAGACAGCCCACATGGGGTGTCTCCCCATCACAAGTGCAACAAAGCATTATGGTCATTGTAAAGAATTCAACAATCCAGTCAAACACACAGACTTCTTTATTTTTCAAAATGTGCAAAAAATACCATTGAGTTATTGCAGTTTCTTCCAGCGGTGAAATGGCCCTTAAAAAGGTACAGAGGGCAATTCTACAAATGCCTTCTAAATCAGTAGTTCTCGAAACAAAAATAGCAATGTACAGGCTTGCAGCACAAATATATATATTTATATATATTTTTCACCCCGGTGAAATTATTTTGGGGGGTCCCCGGTTCAAATAAGATTTTTATTAGTATTTATTTGCCAGAGGACAGGAGGGGAACAGGCCACATGGCCAACACTCACCTGGATCATTCTCTGCTATGGTGACGAGGTAAAACATGCCCCGATTGGACAGCAGCTGAGGTACCACGGGTAGAAACCTGTCGGTCACCTCTCGACCCCGCCTCCCGCCGGCCCAGGAGGCCTCTATGCCTTTACGGCTGACCTGAAAACATAAGCAGAATGGAGAAGTCACCCCTCAGCTATACACAGTATCTGAAAACATAAGCAGAATGGAGAAGTCACCCCTCAGCTATACACAGTATCTGAAAACATAAGCAGAATGGAGAAGTCACCCCTCAGCTATACACAGTATCTGAAAACATAAGCAGAATGGAGAAGTCACCCCTCAGCTATACAGTATCTGAAAACATAAGCAGAATGGAGAAGTCACCCCTCAGCTATACAGTATCTGAAAACATAAGCAGAATGGAGAAGTCACCCCTCAGCTATACAGCATCTGAAAACATAAGCAGAATGGAGAGAAGTCACCCCTCAGCTATACAGCATCTGAAAACATAAGCAGAATGGAGAAGTCACCCCTCAGCTATACAGCATCTGAAAACATAAGCAGAATGGAGAAGTCACCCCTCAGCTATACAGCATCTGAAAACATAAGCAGAATGGAGAAGTCACCCCTCAGCTATACAGCATCTGAAAACATAAGCAGAATGGAGAAGTCACCCCTCGGCTAATACAGTATCTGAAAACATAAGCAGAATGGAGAAGTCACCCCTCAGCTATAACAGTATCTGAAAACATAAGCAGAATGCAGAAGTCACCCCTCAGCTAATACAGTATCTGAAAACATAAGCAGAATGGAGAAGTCACCCCTCAGCTATAACAGTATCTGAAAACATAAGCAGAATGGAGAAGTCACCCCTCAGCTATACAGTATCTGAAAACATGAGCAGAATGGAGAAGTCACCCCTCAGCTATACAGTATCTGAAAACATAAGCAGAATGGAGAAGTCACCCCTCAGCTATAACAGTGTCTGAAAACATAAGCAGAATGGAGAAGTCACCCCTCAGCTATACAGTATCTGAAAACATAAGCAGAATGGAGAAGTCACCCCTCAGCTATAACAGTGTCTGAAAACATAAGCAGAATGGAGAAGTCACCCCTCAGCTATACAGTATCTGAAAACATAAGCAGAATGGAGAAGTCACCCCTCAGCTATACAGTTATCTGAAAACATAAGCAGAATGGAGAAGTCACCCCTCAGCTATACAGCATCTGAAAACATAAGCAGAATGGAGAAGTCACCCCTCAGCTATACAGCATCTGAAAACATAAGCAGAATGGAGAAGTCACCCCTCAGCCATACAGTATCTGAAAACATAAGCAGAATGGAGAAGTCACCCCTCAGCTATACAGCATCTGAAAACATAAGCGGAATGGAGAAGTCACCCCTCAGCTATACAGCATCTGAAAACATAAGCAGAATGGAGAAGTCACCCCTCAGCTATAACAGTATCTGAAAACATAAGCAGAATGGAGAAGTCACCCCTCAGCTATAACAGTATCTGAAAACATAAGCAGAATGGAGAAGTCACCCCTCAGCTATATACAGTATCTGAAAACATAAGCAGAATGGAGAAGTCTCAGCTATACAGTATCTGCCAGGAATACTGTATGGGGAGGGGAGCCCTCCCCTACTGCCTGGGCGGGGCTTTCTTTTTACATGAGTTGGGCGCTGTCTTAACCCATTCTGACCGGGCACCCATTTTGGTGTTGGCATCATGTTATGCTTTAGCTATTGAAAAATAGCAGATCTACAAGCTCATATCGCGCCACCGAGTGGCGCGATACGAGCTTGTAGGTCTGCTATTTTTTGGAAAATCGAAGAACGACTCACATTTTTAGAATCTGATCTCAGGTCAGAATGTGTTAATCAGACCAGTGTGTGTCCAGTGGAAAACTCGTATGAATCTGATCTCAGGTCAGAATGGGATAATATTCTAATACAGACCAGAATGCCCCATCTCAGCACCAGCCTCAGTCAAATCATTAGACTCCCAACCCACACTGGTATTGAATAATTATCTATACGATTCTATATCGAACGCCACTTGCGCCACTATTTTTGTGCCAACCGCAAACAACTTTTTTTTTGCCGATAATGTAAAGTTTTAGACGGCGACGGAGTCCGACATACATGGCCGGTTAAGACTCACCGTGGCCTCCCTGTGAGGTATAGGTATAGGGATAGGGTTAGTAATGTCCGACAGTTTATTTATCACACTGCATTTCTATCAGAAATCCCGTATATTTACGTTATATGGTCTTTGTAGTATAGCATACATTTTATATAACAGGACAGGTAGAGTTGCTGACTCGAGTAAAACTACGACGAAAAATGTCATAGTCATGCTTGTAGATCGGCTATTTTCAGCATGAAACCAAGTCTACACGACGCCTTCCATGACGTCTTCAAGGCCCGCCAAAACACATATTAGTCGACGAAGATCAACTGTAGATTCAGTCGACAAAGATCGCATGTCATTTAGTCGACTAAAACTAGACTAATACCAAAAACATTTCAGATGACTGAAATGTGACTGAAACCAAATGTGGTAAATGTCGTTCAAAAAGACCACGACTAAAACAAAACAAAAAGAAACATTTAAGTTTGCCGTCAAAATCAACGAACGGTTTGCCCAATGCCGACCTCTTCCGAAGGCGTGACCACGTAGGGAGGGTTGAACAACAGAACGTCCACTTGTCCACTCAGCCTGGGCAGGAGACTCTCCACCTGTAACAGAACAATCGGTGACCCACTGCTCTACTCAGCCTGACTCTCCACCTGTAACAGAACAATCAGTGACCCAGCCTGGGTTTATACCTATTTCAAATGTTACACGGGAAAAATAGAAGATGAACGAAAAAATGCAAATACAAAAATCGGACAAATAAGACAACAAATGAAACAAAAACAAGACCAAAAAGTAAACACAGTACAGTACAAAACAATACAGAAAAACACAATACAAACGATACAATAAATTCATTTGGTAATTAGTAAAGATGTGGCATTTTTCGTTCATCTTCTATTTTCCCTGTGTAACATTTGAATAAAGGTATAAACATTGAGTCACCAAAGGCCCCAAACATAAAAATATATATAGTTTATAGTATATGGAACAGGAGTGCTCAATATGTCCCTATACATACATGCGTGTCACAAGACTTGGTCCTATCCTTAGCCAGTTTTAGTTTTTTTTTTTTTTCCCACACACCATTATAATGTTTTTTGTTTGATCATATGATACACATCTATTTTTGAAAGGCCCAATTTCTGAATGTCAAGTCTCCAGGTTTTCTTCACAATGTGTACGACACTGATTCACGGCACACTGGGAGTTCACTAGCAGCACCAGTGGTTCTCAATCTCAAATGTAATTATTTACTTTAGTTTGAACACTCTCTGAGTTACAGACCTGACAGTTATGGTCATTGAGGGCCCCATCTCTTTATGCATTTCTGCTAATCTTATCGTCTCATTTTGTATGTCTGTGGCATTTTATTTTTTACAAAAATGTCCGCCACAAGTCAGCATGGCGATGACTCCTGTGATGGCGTCAAAGTGCCTGTGTGTGTGAGAGTGAGAGTACAGTATATATGCATGCATTACCAGGTCTGTAATAACGGGCTGCAGAGGGACATGGTTACAGCAAGCCGTCCTCTCCGTGCACTGCGCCGCAGCCGGGTTCAGGTCAGTGCATCTGCAGGAAGACAAGACAGGCCAGGGACTTGAGACCACCTCGACAAGAGAACGGTCGCCAGAGAAAACGCTAAAGTCCCCGTTGCGCTCTCATTTTGTTATTGACCCTTTACACGAGAACGCACACTTTATAATGTCGCTATAGGTTGGCGGTAACGGACTGCCAGATAGACCAGTCACCCACGTACAAGAAGAAGAACCAGGTAGCCCCCCCCCAATTCACGTTTTGAACGACTCTGCCTGCTTTCTACTAAACGCATCGAGTGACACAGGCTGACAAGGCAGCCCAGAGGCATGCAGGCAGACGCCACGGGATGGTTATATTAAATATACTGTATATGGTACATTAGGCCATCAGCGCCATACCAGGCCATTAGGCAATACGATTATGCAAATTGCTTAACATATGCAAGTTAGCATCCGGCAGCTTCTACATGCTGGGGACCCAGCATGTAGGGCTCCATGGGCTGGGAAGTAGACTAATAGCCGCCATCTTGGAAATATGCTAATTAGGGTTCCAGACACACCCAATCGTAATGATAAGCATTCCAACATGATTGAAATGTTCAGAAAACATGAAATAGAAACCAAGTTTGCATTTGTAGCTCATCTTGTTGAAATGTTACAGACAAAACCGTTTTCAGTGGCGGGCAGCTATGGCAAACCTGAAGGTTGCCGGCACCCTAGCTAAATCAGTAGAGCATGCCCTGGGCGACATCTGGGCCAAATTTGGTGCTTTAAAGACTGATTAGTGCGAAAATATGCCTAAGGCCTGGGATTGAGCCTGAAATATTGTCCATATATATGATTATAGTCATTAAAGCTAATTATGCCAATTATGAAAATTGCTCAACATATGCAAGTTAGCATCCGGCAGTTTCTACATGCTGGGGACCCATACTAAACATTTATAACATAAAATGTTGGTGACGGTGTACTCAACATGTCCGGGTTCACAATGGGGCTCTATGGGCTAGCAAGTAGACTATATTGTTACTTTTACTTAAGTAAATACAAAATAAAAAAGTACTTCCACCACTGTCGGTACATCTGTTGAAGGCTGCATTGATAGAACTCACAGGTATAATGCCGAAGAGCCCACCACCGAGGCTAGGAAGGCAGACACAACTCCCGATCCACTACCCACCTCCACACACACAGACGGCCTGGGAAAGAAGACACATTGAATGTAAAACATCACAATTTTAACCTCGAGACAGGCAAACACAACAAGACCTTCTTTCACCGCATCCTACTGCAAACTATCAAATTATTGTGAGTGTGTGTGTGAGAGAGAGAGAGAGAGAGAGAGAGAGAGAGAGAGAGAGAGAGAGAGAGAGAGAGAGAGAGAGAGAGAGAGATTAAAATGACAACGTTTGAGAGAATGACTGATCTGTTGTACAGCAGTGGTTTTTCAACCAGGCCCATTATTTATTGTGCATTTCTGGCTATGACATTCATAGCCTCTCAGTCCCAAAGAATATTGTTATTGTGCAATTTCAATTCTACATTCTCTAATTGGGTAGACTTTTTGTAAATTAAGTAATGCAGATGTTTAACAATGCAACTCTTGAGTGCAAAATGAAACCAAGTTGAACATTACCCTAAAATGAAACCAAATTGAACAATAGATAGATAGATAGATACTTTATTTGTCCTTTCGGAAATTTGTTTTGTGCACAGCAGTCATCAGGATATACATAAAACATGCAAACAAACAGATCACACAGTACATAGACAATAAAGAAACAGTGCCAACAGAAGGCCACCAGTCATAGTTCCAAGAGGCATCACATCACACTTTATGCACGGAACTGAGATGGGGCCTGTTTGTTCATAAGCCCTATACTTATGGGAACAAACGATCTTGAGGCCCTAGCCTGCAGGGAAGGTACCATATACCGTCGCCCTGACCAAATTGAACAATACCCTAAAATGAAACCAAATTGAACAATACCCTTAAACATTGCAGATGTTTAACAATAATGTTAAAGGAGAATTCCATGCTAGAATGCTTTCTTACCTTTCTTTGTAGTTGTTACGTCCCCACCAAAGAGGTCCAGGTGTTTTTTTGTGCAAAAACTCCTTATTGCCTATTTCCCCTACCATAAGCACTCAATGAATTGCATTGCATTGAATGGGAATTTAATGGGGCTATGGGGTGTTATGCTAGTTCGCTTATTTCCATCGAAAGAAGTAGTAAAGTGTGCCGCTTGGGATATTATTTACATTATGAAGAGGGGATATATACAAAGAAATTATAATTTTGAGAGATGGAAATAAGCGAATTAGCACAACACCCCATAGCCCCATTCAATTCAATGCAATTCATTTAGGGATTATGGTAGGGGAAATAGCCAATAAGGAGCTTTTGCACAAAATAACACCTGGACCTCTTTGGTGGGGACGTAACAATTAACTACAAAGAAAGGTAAGAAAGCCTTTTAGTATGGAATTCTCCTTTAACTCTTGAGAGTGTAAAATGAAACAAATAAGTGGCCCAAAGTCAAAGATCTAAAAGGCATATTAAAGGGTCCACTCCATTTGGTTACCAACTCAACTCTCCATCATTTAGCTGGAGACCACCACGCCACGGACCACCTGGAGCCCCCTCGAGGACCACAGGTTGAATGCCACCCTTTTCCCCCTCACTGTATGTTTTATTCCCCCATGTTACCTCATTTATGATGATTTCCTGTTTTTTAGAAGTGTATATTTGTATTTATGGTATGATGAATTGAACAAGGTGGACCCTCTTGTAAATAAGTGTAGTGCTTCATTGGGTCGTCCACTCACAGTTTTGATTGATTGATTGATTGATTGAAATATGTATTAACAGTTTGCAGAATTACAGTACATTTCCAGCACAACTCAATACAAAGACTGTTAACTGTGAGTGGACGACCCAATTAAGCATTACACTTGTTTACAACAGGGTCCACCTTGTTCAATTCATCAAAACATTATAGAGACGTACAAAAAAAGACACTTCTATATAGCCAAAGAACAGAACAGGAATTCATCATAAAGGAGGTTAAAAAAAAAGGGAAAAGAAACATATACAGTGAGGGGGGAAAGGCGGTGGGGGGGGGGGTTAACAGTCTTTGTATCGAGGTGTGCTTGAAATGTACTGTAATTCTGCAAACTGTTAATACATATTTCAATCAATCAATCTTCAATACTACAATGAAAACAATACTCTTGCTTACCGTAACTGTTGTAGAGTGCGCGCATCTCGCTCCAGGGCGTCGATCAGGAGGAAGGAGTCCTCGGCGGGCTCGTAAACCTCCTCAAAGTCCCCACGACCCGCGTGGGAGTACAGCGGCGTGGGATAGCCACTGGATAAACCAGTCAAAAAACCACCCGACATGTCGTACCGCAAACACCACACAGAGACAGACGCTTCACTCACATGGCACTGTAGTCAGTGCTAATGTTGTGTTGTTGTTTTTGTCCGTGTTGTTCCGTCGCGTTGTGTTGCGTCAACGACGACGACGACGCCCGTCGCAAGTTGATGACTAAGTAGCGCTCGTCATGGCGGTCAACCCCTAGTGTTTGCACTCCCTACATTTATCAACCCACACGTCTACATGGACGTTCAGGAATTCAAATATAAAGTTCTCACCCCAGAGCCACGGATGTTACAATTCTCACCGCGTGGATATAAGTACCCGTATCTTCCCTATTGTTCAATAAAAAGCATTCTAATCACATGGGTGGCCATTTTCTGGGTTTTTCCGCCATAGGCTTTCTACGCGCCTCTGTCGGTTGGTAGGTGTATTGCACTCGGATGAATTATTAACTATGAAAAAAATGGCCATCGATCTAATTAAAATGCTTTTTTATTTAACAATGGGGAAGATACGAGTATGTATACACAGTCGATGAGAATTGTAACATCTGTGGCTCTGGGGTAAGCACTTTATATTTGAAACCTGAACGTTCATGTAGATGTGTGGGTTGTAAATGAAGGAAGTGCAAACACGAGGTTGAATTGAAATATTTATTTATTAACAGTTTGTAGAATTTACAGTACATTTTAAGCACAAACTCCATTTTAAGCACAAACTCAATACATGAAGTTCCGCCATGACTAAAATGCATGTGGTCTCCGAGGCTAGTGTGATATCATGACAGCCGAGCACACTGGTCGAGCGCGCACGACACACACACACACACACACACACACACACACACACACACACACACACACACACACACACACACACACACACACACACACACACACACACACACACACACACACACACACACACACACACACACACACACACACACACACACACACACACACACACACACACACACACACACACACACACACACACACACACACACACACACACACACAAGCAATGCTTATTATCAGAATATAGATGCTAGTATTAACACTTATTTATTTAACAAATAAAATCAGATACGATACCTTTAACTAGTTGATTATGGCCACTTTGCTGCCATCTCCTGGCCACACATGATTACTACAATTACTAATACTATGCAACATGGCATGTAGAACTGTTTCTCTGCATTGCATGGTATAAACTAACACTGGTTTCTTTCAAACTGGACTGGAAAAAAATAAAAATAAAAGTACAAAAAATGAGGTGGTTAATGTTTAAAGCAGGAGACCACAAGGTGAGGTTATGGACATTCCCAAAAAGGTGTTACTGCAGTCGTTTTTCATTTTTCTCCTTTATTATAGGTTTAATATTTGTTGAAGACAAATATTAATATGTTGTAATTGCATAGTATTATTGCGTTATTTTGTATGCTATGTTGATGATTTGAATACATAGGACCACAATGGAAACAAGTCCCCAACCTCCGCAGGACATTGTGTGTGTTAATCCTTTTAGCCTCATTGACTGAATGTATCTCGTGCGGTTTCCATTTCTGACAAATAAACTATTCAATTAATTAATTCAATTAATCCATATCGTATTGTATACCACGTATTACACATTGAGCTGTAGAATGTGGGTAATGTTATAATGTAAGATGTCTGTGGTGATGATGTGAGAGGAGTTTTACTAACAACAACAACAACAACAATAACAATAATAATTTAATTATAACGTGTACAGAGACATGCTCATTTTTCTAATGGCGCAGATATGCAACTAGTTCAAGGAACAAAAACAAAAACTGAGAAATAGTTTTGTGTGGAACCTAAAAATCCAGCCACGACTAGGAACTCCAATCTACAGTGTATGCTGCAGTGCAATTCTTATAAGCGCGCACAGCGTACATGTATCAATAGAATGACATAGTCTTAGACAGCAGAACTTTATTCGTATAGCACCTTTCATGACATGAAATGCAGCTCAAAGTGTTTACAGAGCATTAAAGAAAACTGAAAAACAGAAGCATAAAACTAGCCGATGCTCACTGCCAACTGGTCAGCTGTCAAACAAACACTGCTGCTGACACCCAGATGAGAACGTTGACGACTCAACCAACAACAACCTGAAGCAACAACCACTTCATGCTAGACCTGATCCTCGCAACGGGCTCCTTACGGAGCCCTTGTGCGTAAGTACAGTTCCGGACTCTCCTCACTCTGAGTATTCACCTAAATCTCTACACCAGATCACCGCATCGGGCTCCTTTTGGAGCCCCTGCGTGTACGTACCGCTGCTTCTCGTCAGCCTTTGCCTAATGCTCATAGCCACCGGCTGATAAACCATTGCTTCCTAGACCTGTGTACTGGCGATTCATCTTTCTTTCCTTAGAATGGCGCCACTTACCCCGGTTGTGAGTGGGGACGAGCTGTCCAGTCTGAGGTCCGAGCTCCATACCATTGAGGGTCTCTTGGGCGACGTCCTCCGCAGGAAGTCTGCAGTCCTCTCCCGGTTGGACGCGCTGACAGCCAACGGACCAAGCAGTTCAACCCCCGTAGCCGGGCCATCTACTCCACTGTCCCCTCCCTGGGCCACCGTTGTGAAGAGGGGGAGAAGGGTCGCTCGACTCGCTCTCCCACTGTTCTCTCCAGGCGGAGTCGGCGGAAATATATCGCTGCCAAACTTTTTCTCCCCGCTCGCAGCTCACCCTGAGACCGAGTCTCCAGTTAGCTTAGTGCTTGCTCCAGCTAGCATTCAAATAGTAGACCCGGGCGAGCAGGGAGCTAATGCTAACGTGGAGCGAACGACTCCCAGTCCCCACGCTATCCAGGCGCAACAGATCCGCTCCGTGAAATCGCGAAAGCGCTCCTGTCCATCACTGACCCCGAGAATCCTCCACAAACGTACACGACACCGTTCACCCCCACTGCCCACCCAATTTCCCCCGTGTCCAAACACCACCAACTCAGACTCACTTTCACCACTTCCAACTCCACTGCCCACTCTAGAAACAGCTGTGGAATGTGATGACGTCACCACCAGTAACAGGGGAACCCCTAACCCTGAATCGTCAATCTACTCACTCCTCTCCTCCTCTGGGTCAGTCATGGAAATGCCTGACCTGGAACCAGCTCCTGTGCCCCCCTCACCCCCCCCGATCATTAACCCTTTACTTGCCTGGCCAAAACTCATTGTGTATAAGGGGCTATTATTTAAGGACAATAACCCAGAGCTCATTATAATTGGCGATTCAATCACAAGAGACATTTTTATCCCAGGCGGCATCACCTTCTGTCTCCCAGGCGGTAGAATTACAGATGTTTCCAAATTAGCACCTATTATCATCGACCTCTACCCCTCTGCCCACACTGTTTTTGTTCACATCGGAACAAACAGTGTCCTGGATCGGCAATCGGCCAAACACAGATTAGATCTAGAAGAAATTGCCACCAGCATCGAGCGTCTCAACAAAACCTGTGTTTTCTCTGGTCCAATCCCTGCCCCGTCCAAGAGCGCCGAGCACTTTAGCAGGCTTCACAGTCTGCAGGAATGGCTAAGAGCATTTTGTACTGCAACGGGTCACGGCTTC
This sequence comes from Protomyctophum parallelum, assembly GCF_964188405.1. Taxonomy (NCBI): domain Eukaryota; kingdom Metazoa; phylum Chordata; class Actinopteri; order Myctophiformes; family Myctophidae; genus Protomyctophum; species Protomyctophum parallelum. The sequence continues at coordinate 10,764,540 of NC_139716.1, read as the reverse complement.
ATTGACAATTTCGATACTTTCTGGACTAGAAATAACCTTTACAAACCAGATGGACTACACCCAAACACTACAGGAATTAGACAGCTCACCATGAATTTCATCCGCCATGTTGCTTTCAAGAAATGATGCCTATCACAGCATGATTCCACCATAGTCTTCATACCTTGCAATAACGAGCATCCTCCTGAGAATCATGTTGATATTCCACTCTCCCTCTCCATTCCTCTTGACCTCTTGACCCCTGACTCCACATCCCTCTCCTGCCCTCTGCCCATCACCGTTCTCATCAGGACTAGACTTACTTCATTTCATTTAATTTCCACTTCACGCACAGTCACCCCATCACATCTCATTCATATTCCCTGTAGACCCAAGACTCCTCCCACTAAATCTGATAACAAGCTTAACCTTGCCTTGTTTAACATCAGGTCACTAACAAATAAGTCCTCCTCCGTAAATGATATAATCTGTAAAGAGAAGCTAGATATAATCTTTCTAACAGAGACATGGCTTGGCTCGGATGGAGCTTTTCTCCTAGCGCCAGCCTGTCCCCCAAACTACAGTTTCATTCACTCTGTTCGCGAGGCTAAGAAAGGAGGTGGACTGGCAATAATTTTTTCAGACACATTAAAATTCAAGGCTCTGACCCTGGGTAGCTTTACATCCTTTGAATACCAGGCCACTATATTACTTGGTAAATCCTCCATGCCAATGATTAGCATTTATCGCCCGCCAAAATGCAGTAAAGCAATATTTCTAACAGAAATATCAGAACTTTTATCTATCTGCTCCACTAACTATGACAGAACTCTTATCACAGGTGATCTTAATCTGCACCTGGATGATGCTACAGATGCTGTGGCTATGGGTTTCTTAGAGTTATTACATTCCTTTGAGTTTATCCAACATGTTGTTGGGCCTACACATAAACATGGGCACACTCTGGACCTGGTGATTTCTAGAGGGGTGAACATCACTGTGGAAAGGACTATTGAAAGGCCTGAGCTATCAGACCACTATTTGCTGTGTTTTAATATGACTGCCTCTGATCTAGAGGAAAACATCACAGAATATACCATAACAAAGCGCTTTTTTAGCTCTTCTGCAGCTGACGAGTTCCCTCGTCATCTGGGCCCCCCCCTGCCCGATACTCCCCCAGTAAATGATCTGGTTCAAATTTTTAATCTTAAACTAGAGTCAGCTCTTGATATAGTGGCTCCTTTGAAAACAAAAAAGAAACATAACACCAGAGTAACACCCTGGTTAAATGAGCATACACGCTCACTGAAGCAAGAATGTCGTAGAGCTGAGCGAGCTTGGAGAAAAAATAAACTCACCACCCACCTAGAGATTCTTAAAAAGTCAACAGTCGCCTATAACAAAGCCCTGCGTCTAGCAAGGCAGGCATATTTCTCTGGCATTATTAACGAGAACAAGACAAATGCCAGAGTCCTATTCTCTACCATTGATCGACTTTTAAACCCCCCCCAGTCCTACAAGCAGTCATTCCCGGCCTCTAAAGCTAAGTGTAATGAGTTTGCATGCTTTTTTGATAACAAAATCTTTAACATTAGAGCTGATATTTTGAATGGTGCTGTTGCTAGTGCAAACCTTCAAACAGCAGCTAACGGTCCCAGGGTAGATCTCTCCAGGGGGAGCCTATTATCGTTTTGCGCAATTGATGAAGACGAACTCCGCAAAACCATATCACAGATGACATCTTCCTCCTGTTCATTGGATACAATTCCCACCACCTTTCTCAAAGAGGTCTTAGACAGTGTGATTGGAGATATCCTAAAAATTGTAAACAGCTCTCTACAGACAGGCGTCTTCCCAGACTCTCTGAAGACGGCCGTAGTCAGGCCCCTACTAAAGAAACATAATCTGGATCCCTCTGTTTTGGGTAACTATCGACCCATTTCGAATCTGCCCTTTCTGGGCAAGGTTTTGGAGAAATGCATCTCTCATCAATTGGACGTATTTCTACAGAGCAATGATGTGCACAACAAATTCCAATCTGGCTTTAGGAAAAATCATAGCACAGAAACTGCCCTTGTAAAAGTAATGAATGATCTTAGGGTGTCTGCTGACAAGAAACATGTATCCGTTCTCCTACTGCTAGATTTAACGGCTGCATTTGACACAATTGATCATTCAATTTTAATACAGCGTCTGGAGCACTGGATAGGTCTGTCTGGTACGGCCCTGTCCTGGTTCTCCTCCTACCTTTCAAACAGAAGTTACTTTGTCAATCTAGCCGAGTTTGACTCAGACAAACACGACATCAGTTCTGGTGTCCCACAAGGCTCGATTCTTGGTCCTCTGCTGTTCTCCTTGTACATTCTGCCATTGGGTGAACTCATTACCAATCACGGAGTCAATTTTCATTTCTATGCTGATGATACCCAACTATATCTTGCTGTGGCCCCAGACGATCCCTGTGCTTTGGACCCGCTGTTGACCTGTCTGTCTGGTATCAAGTGTTGGATGAGTGAGAACTTTCTCAAACTGAATGAGGATAAGACGGAAGTTCTCATAATCGGTTCTAGCGAGCAAAGAGAATCAATAATTGGCAGATTTGGCAACCTGACTGTAGAAGGTAACAGTACAGTAAAGAACCTGGGGGTTATTATTGATTCTGAATTGAATTTTAATTCACACATTAATCATGTTACCAAGATTGCTTTTTTTCACCTTAGAAATATTGCACGGATCAGATCCTATTTGTCCTTGGACGATGCAAAAACGCTAATCCACGCCTTTGTTTTTTCTCAGCTTGACTACTGCAATGCACTCTTTTCAGGACTCCCTAAGAAAGCGACTGACAGATTACAACTTGTCCAAAATGCAGCAGCTAGAGTTTTAACTAGAACTAGGATGAGAGAACATATTACTCCAGTTTTGGCATCACTGCACTGGCTTCCGGTTGTTTTCAGGATTGACTTTAAAATTCTGTTACTTGTCTATAAAGCTCTCAATGGTCTCGCACCTCCGTACCTCCGTGACTGCCTACCTAGATATGTCCCTAGCCGCCCCCTCAGGTCCTCCAACGCTGGCCTACTTGAAGTGCCTAAAGGTATGTGCACAAAAAAGTACGGTGAGGCAGCTTTTTGCTTCTATGGCCCAACAGCCTGGAATAAACTTCCATTCGAGCTCAGACACGCACCATCTGTAGACATTTTTAAATCTCAACTCAAGACTCACCTCTTCACCCTTGCTTTTAGTTGAGTTTTATTTATTTTATGTGTTTTTATTTATTTTATGTTCTTATATTCGGTTTTGTTCTCTGCTATTGTTCTATCATTTTAACTACTTGTGTTTTATTGTATGTTATTTTTGTGTCCTGCCCTGTGAAGCACTTTGAGCTGCATTTTATGTATGAAAAGTGCTATACAAATAAAGTTTATTATTATTATTATTTATTAAAGTAATGGCAAAAAAGCACCAGTGAATCAGGCAAAATCAGTGAAGCCATGAATAACAACACAGAGAGAATTAAACATCAAACAAAAGCAACAATGAAGACATAGGCAGGGGTCGTCATCGCCATTCTAACTTGTAGTGGAAATCTTTGTGAAAATTCCATTTAGCCACAGACATACAAAATGAGTGTGCAACTAGAAAAGTGTTCTCCACCAGGACAGGTCAGGTTGTGGCCTCCTGGTGGCGCTATAATAGGCCAATGTGAAAAGGTTGGCATTTCTTCTTATGCCTTTGACATGAGTGTGAGTACTTCCTTTTCTTGGCCTTGATTGGCTCGTCGTCATTCTCCTCAGCAGTGACTGGCATCTCTGGCTCGTCCTTATTGAGGCCTGGAGACAGACAGACAGAGACGGGACAGGACAGACAGAGGACAGACAGATAGGCCCGAGAGAGAGACACACACAGAGCATGAGTTGGAAAACAATGTTTTCACCAAGATCACTCAATCTCTCCCTATTTTGGTAATGTTTTTAAAAAGAACGAAAAGAGCTGATCTACAAGCTAAACAAAATGGGAAAAGAAAATACAAATAATGGTGGACATGGCAATTTAAAAAGGACACAACATGAACATGTCGCATTCCGGCGATTATGCAAAATCGGTTGTCTCAAAGATTGCAATCAGGCGATCATTTTATAATTGTGACAGGCCATTTTGTACATCGACTATTTTCTCTATTCACCATACAATTAAATATGTAGGGCTTATTAATATACGATATGTTTTCATGGCCCTACCAGTCTTCTTGCCATCGTCCAGGCCTCTCTTGTGCGGTGGCTCCTGGATGTTCTTGTCAACGTCGGCTCGGCCCACCAGTTCTTCAGGACGGTCCCACATGGACAACCGAGTGGTCGGGTTGTAGAAGAACACGCGGTCGTCACCCGTCCACACCACACACCTTGGACACAACACACACACACGTTGTAGATACGTACAAAATAATGCTGATCAAAAGCTGTCACTTTTCAGGATTCAAATTCAAAAGTAGCTACTCGATACTTTTGTGTGACAAGTATGATCAAGTGGGGCATTAATTTACGAAAAAACACAGAAAGTTAGAATAAGGTAGTCCGGCCTCTAAAGAGTTCCTTCTGAAACGGAATCTGTGTAAATGGTTCCTACAGAAACTGAATCCATGTCCTGACTCCTGACAATGACAAATTGACAATGCTAAAGCAGAAAATAATAAATATTACACCCACATGAAGTATCCTCTAGTCTAAACTGTAGTTACTGTGTGCAGGGTTTGAATGACAACCTTTGCAACCAAAACAAATAATTAAAACATGAATAATAATAAATCCCCAAAATGTATTATTGGAATCTTTGATTTTATGACTCATCCATAATTACAATTAATTGTATCTATTTCATGAAAGATTCTACTTTTTCTTTTTAAATGGCTTGATAACTGGTAATTTTTAGGTTAAATAAGTTCATGTCCGCGGAATATTAACTAAGCCGCAGAATCAAAGATTGTTGTCCGCTGAATTTGGAATGTTCACCGCGGAATCAAGACTTTTTTTTTACCAAGGAGTGCCTGGGATGGGGTTGGTAGCTACAGGCTTGGCTTTCTGAGCAGCCTTCTCTTCTTCAGTCATCTCTTCCTCTTTAGGCTCCTGCAGACAGACAGGGTGGAAAGGAGAAATCCATTATTCGTGCAAAAATAAAATAATTTTGCGACATTGTTTTATTTTATTTTTAAAGAAAAGAAAAAAAGAAAAAACTGAAATAGCGTCCATCCATACCTCCTTCTCATTGGCAATTTCCAGTTTCTTCTCTTCCTCCTCCATCTCCATGGCCTCTGCTTCCTCCTCGGCCAGACGCTCAGCCTTAGCCTTCTCTGCTTCTTTCTCTGCACACCCACACACCCCATTTATACAACTGGAAAAACGCCCGATTTCTACAACTGGTCTATATCGGTAGTTCTCAAAATGTGTCGCTTTTCCAAGACCCCCAAAATGATATTTGGCCGCGGACCTCCATCTTAAAATATTTTGTTCCAGCCAGGGACCCGCAGAAGCAAAGTCTATAAAAAAAATCTATACATTCAAAGATTTGCACAACCTTTCACGAGGTTTCAAAAATAGCAGCTCTAGCTAAAATAAGGCACAAAGTGACGCTCTGACTGTGAGCCTGTAGATCTGCTATTTTTTAATAGCCAACAAAAAATATATAAAATGACAAATATAGAACCGCTACAGTAAGTAATGTGGTCGTTAATCAAACTACCTTAGTTACCAGTGGCCAAGAGCTGTCTGAAATGAGTGGTGCTGTGTGTGTGCGCGCTGCGGTGGTCAATGGGTGAGTGCATGTTAGGCTGCTCAACATTGACACTTGGTGGTCAACCAACGCTATTGCCGTACAAATACAGACATACTGTACATGGGGACGGACGGACATAGCTGGTAGTTGGAGTGGCTAGCTAAAATAAAAAAACGTAACCTTTTCACAAAAATGTAAACTTCACAAAAAATGAAAGCAAAAAATAAAAAAATAAACCCTAATGGGAAAATCAAAGGGATGATAAAGTTACCTTTTTCGAGCAAGACCTGGGGCTTCTCCCAGGTGGACTCTAAGGTGCGGTTATTGTAGTAGTACGTCTTGCCGTCGGCCGTCTTGTACTCGGACCACTCTGGGAGATGCAGAGACCCGGCCAGGGCAGCGGGGGCCGCGGCTAGCGCCAGCTGGGGGTGGTGCATCATGGGAACGAGGGGCGGGGCCATGCCAGGGAGCATCCCTGCCACCGCGTCATAGAGGGGAGAGAGTGTAAGTGGTTCACAGGTATTTGACTGGGTGGTGGAGCTGATTAAGCACTACTTGTTGAGGTCGCTGTCGGGTGGAAACCTTGCATGTCCCAAAACCATTACTTTTCAGCAAATGGGGAAAAAGAACCCGTGTTCCTTTGGATAATAGTGTTATTATTTAGTCACAATGACGTGTTAATACTTTTCATTGATTCAAAATTTCTAATAGCTGATCTACAAGTTCACAATGCATCGCAATGTGAAGTTGTGAACCGTTGAGAGCTTGTAGGTAGCTATTTTTGCTACTTTCGTGTGACACTGACTCTTGCACGACGAATTAGGGCATTAACTTACGGAGAAAAGAACTTTAAACATATAGAGATACAAGGTTTCTGCCCAATTTCACTTGTAAGTCGATCTGGATAAGAGTGTTAAATGTTAAAATGCTTAAATTATAAATTGACAAAGGATCCAAGTAAACAGTGTACAGCAACTTCCTGACTAACTAATAATGATAATGGTACAAGTACGGGATTTCTTTCTCGTGGCACAAGAAACCCTAAAAACCCAACAAATACAGTCATGCAAGTGCAGAAGTGAAATGTGCAGTTCCACCCGGTTTACATTATCCTTGACAACATGCTGTATGCTCAACATGATAATGGGTCCTGGGGTCTATACGGCCAACACTGGTACAGTATAATGAGTATATCTATACTGTAAATCGCCACTGTCAGCCAGAAACAGCCTATAGCCAATGCCATATTTAACATTTTGTGTATTTTTGTAAACGAATGGCCTACTATAATAGCTTCATGCAAAAGTAGCAGATCAACAACCTCGAAACGCAAATTTGAATCCTGAAAGTGGACAGTTTGAGGTTTCCACCCGACATAGTAAATACCTCCTGTTGTACCAAAAGTATTTATTTACTTTAATTTTACCTAAACGACTCCTGACCGAGGCCAAAACTGTTTTGTGGACCGTCACACCCGGTAATGGATCAGCTTACTTAGGAGGATGTCCGGTTAACCCATTCTGACCTGAGATCAGATTCATACGAGGTTTCCGCCGGACACACACTGGTCTGATGAACCCATTCTGACCTGAGATCAGATTCTAAAAAATGTCAGTCGTTCTTCGATTTCTCAAAAATAGCAGACCTACAAGCTCGTATCGCGCCACTCGGTGGCGCGATATGAGCTTGTAGATCTGCTATTTTTAAATAGCTAAAGCATAACATGATGCTGACACCAAAATGGGTGCCCGTTCAGAATGGGTTAAATTAGAAAACAAGAAACGACAACAACAAAGGATTGGGTATAGACCGATTCCGTAGCGGTTTCATGGTCGCAGCCTACGTATTTCCTGTAGGCGGACTCGACGTAGCTGCAGGGACAAAACCCTCACCAGGCGCACCTCTTCCACTACAGTGAACGGCAGAGTGACTGATGTTAGTTTGCCTCAAACTTTACTCCTTTACCTGCTTTTTTACTAACACTAACGTTACAAAGATGCCCAGAACATCGAGATGAACCTGTGTAGTTTATGGCTGCTCCAACAGTAGTGGCAACATAAAAAATAAAATAAAACGGAATGTCTAATATCCACCGCGGTGGCTGAGACCAGAGCCATTGAGTAATGGTTGAGACGAAGCAGGGAAAGATACACATCGCCAGTCTTACCCAATACCAAATCTTTCTGTTTTATGAACACAAGGCTGCTGTATTTTATACCTCATACTAAGCATTTAAAGTATGAGGTATAAAGTACACTGGCGTTATGTATCTTTCACTGCTTCGTCTCAACCATTACTCAATGGCTCTGGTCTCAGCCACTGCGGTGGATATTAGACATTCCGTTTTATTTTATTTTTTATGTTGCCACTACTGTTGGAGCAGCCATAAACTTCATGGTTCATCTCGATGTTCTGGGCATCTTTGTAATGTTAGTGTTAGTAAAAAAGCAGGTAAAGGAGTAAAGTTTGAGGCAAACTAACATCAGTCACTCTGCCGTTCACTGTAGTGGAAGAGGTGCGCCTGGTGAGGGTTTTATCCCCACAGCTACGTCGAGTCCGCCTACAGGAAATACGTAGGCTGCGACCATGAGACCAGCTACGGAATCGGTCTATAGGTCAGGAGCGTCTGAAATGCTCCTGTGAGCACCACTGGGCAGAGCGATGAGCCTGTTAGTCTAGTACTTTGTCAAGGCTGTTCTGCTCCCCCAGGATGCTTTATATTCACTTAGTTGACTGAGGGTTTATTAGAGTTCATGTTGTGGCTGGGAGAGGTGAGATAACTGAATGTGGAAGTCTAAAATGTTAAGCAGAGGTAAAACCAATAACATTAAAATGGACGACAAAAAACAAGTACAACCACTTGACAGCCTGACATACCATTAACCATACACTCACACAACCATGCCACAAAACTAGACGAGCACAACCACATGACCAGATGACATGTAGCCCTCAATGTTAATATGAATTACTACAAAGCCCATAGAAAACACGCCTCCGCCTGCATACTTATTCACCGATTCATGGTATTTTATTTGGCGTGAACCGAGTTGTAACATGAATCGGTGAATAATCACTGATCTACAAACCGACTACAAGTACCCAAGCAAGACCAGTCATTGTTATTTTACCTAGGACTGAATGAAATATGCCACTTAGAGGTTCAAGAGACTGCTGTGGACAACCTTTATGACCATTGTTAAAATAATTTACAATTGTCAAATTGCTTTCCAATGACATCACATGAGATCAACAGGCATTCTTTTTCCCCCAGTTGTTTAACATTTACAAGGGAAATGAGGGAACATAGGCAGCATGCCACTTTTCTCCAAAACGCCTTTTAGCCTTATTGAGCTTGTGTAATATCATAGTATCAAAATAGTACCTCAAATCTGTGCATAACTATCCTTGTGCCTTCAAATTATCAAGTGAGCTGAAGCCCCATTTACTGATAACAGTGCTGCATCCCTACGGATGAAATCAACACTTAAATGTATTAAAAACCCACCGTGTTGCGTTTAGACCCGTCACAATTATTACATAATCACTTGATAGTTAGTGATCATTTGAGAGAACAGAGTTTCGTCGAGAATCGTCAAGAAATATTCATACATTCTGTGTTCAATATTAGCCGACAAGATCACAACGCGCCATGATGCGACACGTGTGCTTTTCAATAATAAATAGCCATGTCCACTTCTTTTCTTCTTCTTTTTTTACACATTTTGAATGTAGGCCTGTTTTGTTCATAGTACATCATGTTATTGACAATCATTCTTTGTATATATAATTTACTTTTCAGGATTCAAATTCAATTAAATCTACAAGCTCAATACGCATCGCTTTGAGCCACGTTTCAAGCTTTCAGATCTGCTACTTTTGAGTCATGCCGTAGTATGAAGTAGGGCGTTCATTTAGGAAAAATATGGAACCCGACAGCGACCATATCTGCCCTGTGAAATGCAATTTGAATTTACGCATGTTCCAATGTTCAATGCAACAAAAAAAACACAAATATAATAGTCAATCGACAATTTGTCAACTTTCATGATGGCGACAGCCCTAGTAGTTGTGTTGTGGGTGCTGGAATTCCACTACTGAACACGGCACACGGTTCACGTTCACAGAACTCTTCACTGTACACACGGTTATGAATCATGTAGACACCATTCACTACCATGCCGTACTAGCTGTCAGCGGTGCGCGGCTGTGGGCTTTACCGTTAGCGCTGGGGCCTGCCTTTACAAAGGGTGCGCCTACTATGTGCATCATTGCTACACCTGCAAGAACAACGGACAAGCAAGCATTGGGTTGGACACAACAGGAAAACTATAAGCATCGGCTGCCAGAGTTAAGAACGTATATATATTATGCACATGTGATATTTAGAACTATGACTGACACACACACACACACACACACACACACACACACACACTTTGACAAGGGAACTTCACCACTCCATTATTAGCAGGCATGTTTGACTGAAACATTTTTTTCTGTGTTAAAAATTAACACCATGAGCACTAATAGTAGATTCAAAAGTACAGTTTGTCTATAGGCCAATGTGTGTTATTACAACTATGACATGAAAGGTTAAGCTTTTCTTGATTGCAGAGACATTTTAACAGTGGATGATGTTAAAATGAACAAACACAACTACTATTTATTCAGCGATTTACATTTCTTTCAAACATTGTGGGGAGCAGAAAAAAGGAGCCACGTGTCAGAAAACAAGGGACGGGAGTGATAGACGGGGGGTCAATGTGTTTGGAGACGTGGGGTTTTACCTGGCAGAGGGATGTGCATGCCAGGCAGAGGCACTCTGAAAGGAGGCACCATGACGGGCGGGAAGGCTTGCTGGCCCAGGCTGTGCGTCATCATGGTCTGCACTGCCGTGACGGACGGCGGCACGGTGGAGACAGTCACCATGGCCACAGGCGACATGGACATGCTGGACGTCACTGTGGTGGTGGTGGTTTGGTTCTGGTCCGCTGCCACGGAGGCTGCATGACGGGAGCAGGGAGAGGAAGCATGTTCAGCATAGGTTTTCTTGTTTGTGTGTCGTAGAATTATCCCAGGAAATAATAAAACTTCTTGATTACTCGATTCATTTTAGTAGTAAATTATGTAATAACCCCTAAGAAAATGATCGATAGTTGCAGCCATCAGATATAAAACATGATTGCTAACCTGCTGTGGAAACGGGAGAGGGCGAGTCTGGACTGGAGGTGTGGGTGCGTGAGGGAGTGGGTGAGGGGGCCTGGGTGGGGACGGCTGCTGCTGTAGTTGCCACCGTACTGGCTGTAGTGTTGTTGACACCGCTTGAAGCGGCAGTCACCGCCGGCCCGCCGGCACCAGAGGTGGCCGCAGCAGTCCCGGCTCCTGCGGCGCCCGCTCCCGCCACAAGTAACGGGTTGAGCTCAGACTGCTGGATGATCTTGGCCACGTCTGGTTTACTCCACGACGACTCTCTGGTCCGAGCATTGTAGTAATATGTCTGAGATGGCATGAATGGTAGGAGGAGAAAATTGTTATAGGTGTGAGGCAGGTTAATTCAACTAAAATATATTGAAACATAATCCTAGCAGATCAATCAATTGGGTAATTATTTAATTCCCCACAGGTAGGTGTGTGTGTGTGTGTGTGTGTGTGTGTGTATAACATAACACATTTGATGACAGTCTCACCTTTCCCTCGGGAGTCTTGTTCTCCACCCAGATCTCCTCAGCGAGTGCTGCTGGGGCTCCCACTGCGGGAACGGGGGGCATCCCAGGAGGGAACAACATCCCTGGAGGGGGGGGCATGTTCCCCATGGGCGGGGGGAGGAATGGAGGTCTCTGCAGCAACACAAACAAGCCAACGTTGACACTTCAAAATTGAAGCAACTACAGTTGCAAGTTTTGAAGATTTGATTTAGAAAAAGTGATACTTTTGTATTTTGTTGTTCATAGATGAAACTACGCCACTACTACAGGTGTGACTTTACGTTACTATACCTGCATTATTATGGTATTGGTAGGCTGGTGTGTCTGTGATAGCTCATCTCTTGAAAATCGTATACTTTCTTGGAATTTTGCAGTCTTTATGTTAATCTTCTTCTTAATGACTGTGATCAGAGGCTGACAAGATAATAGTTTTTCAGTGGATTCTTGCCAGTCTAGGCAAAACTTTGGGGAAAGTATCGACCATACCATGGCATTTAAAACAATGCTATAATCTACAGTAGTTTATCCAGCCCTAATTGACGAGATTCTTTAGTTTTCTATCTAACCACAACAGCCCATTTAAAAATGTTTATCATTGGTGGCTGCATATTGCAAAATGGGACATTGAAAAAAAACTATACGTTCTTAGGGTTTTTTACTTTTTTTCAGTGAAATTCAAACAATTTCCAGCACTTTAATAACATTCCATGCATTCATCACACCTGTGCAAATACAACTGTTATTTAAAGCTAATGGTCGTCTCTCCACGGCCCAAATGAGAACTAACAACATAACTACCAACTACAATAAAGTAGTGTGCCAACTACTTCAAATGACAACCTAAAAAAAGGAAAAGAAACAGCCATTTCCAATTCCAAACACTGCAGGTGTGCTAGTTATATAGTTTTTTATATTCATCAAAATAAGTCCAGGTTTGGGGTTCACTGGCAGCTGATGGGACAGTGTGTGGACTACTGTGGTTGCAACGTCTCTGGTTTCATTCCAGACGGAGCCTTGTCTCTACCCTCAGCCTCCCGTCTCTCTACACTCTCCTATATAAATAAAACAATAACTGCCAAATGGAAAATATACCCCCGGTCAGCACTGGCCATGTAGAATGAGTGACTCAGCTGCTTCGCACTCTTATTTAACAGGGTGGGTTGTTCCTAAATAATAGCAAAGGACCTTGTGTAGGCCTAAAAGCGGATGGCAGGCCAGCACTGGGGCTTTATGGGCGAGGACTTAAAAGGTTGTGTCCTGACTGTCTGTCCCTCTTCCATCTGTTCACCTTCATTCTTCACCATTTGGATGATATAAATCAATTTTCTAAGAATAACGGCAATGAATATAACATGGTGTATGTCATTCACTTGGCCATATTGCATATTATTATTACAAGTAAGACGCGCAAACATCCCTACTGTAAACAAACGATGTACAACAATGACACGTACAGGTCCATTTGCATAGCCTTGGTTCCAGCCTGAATCGCTTCGTTCCGTGAATTTGTTTTGTCACTCGCTACTCAGTCTGGCCTGCAGGCAGCAGACTCTCATTTCATAATGTCACCTGTTGCGTAGCCTCAGGAACCCAGACGTTTTTATTTCCAGGGAGAAAAGAAAGTCTGGGTCCGAGTCCACTTCAATTCGGCATAGAGTAGCGCAAACATCGCTCACTCTCTGCTGATTTCTGATCGTCTACACCTTTGTTAAATTGACACATGCACACATGTACACACACACACACTCCTGCTCTAAATAATTAATCTCATGTCGCTCAGCTGCGCATAGTTTGCCATAAAAAGCATAGGTGAGTTCCAGACTACCTGTTACGTAGCCACGTTGTTGCTGATACGTCATCAGCCAGCGCCACTCTGTCCATGCTTCTCTCACTGGAGACTCGAGAGTAAAAACTACAGTATAAAGTAAACACTAATTTGATTCAGTTGTCCACTATGTCAGATTCACAGGGGTTAAAGCCAAAAAGAATCCCAAGACTGAAAATTTTCAGACCACTTTTCAAACCATGTGGCGAACCCCCCACATTTGCACCGATCTACCCCTGTCCTAGACAGCGATAAAATAAATAAATACAAATTAATCATAAATTAATACCATGGCGCGCGCAGCGCACACCAAATTTTGGGGTTGTAAAATGATGTTTTCCCAAAGTTGCCTTTACCGAATGTGTGTCAATCCATGCTTCATTTTATAGAAGCAGCTTTTGAAGTTATGTTGTATTATATTGCTAGTCCGGCCAATCAATAAATACTCTGAAATGACTGTAGGGCTTGCCTTTACAGCCACATGGTGCATAGCAACAGTGTGTTAAAGTAAAGAAAAAAACCCAGAGGAAGACACTTCTAGGCATGTAGCCTTCAGTAGTCCATTATGCACTTGCATTATAAGGTTGCAAGTGAGAACAAAAGTCAATTACAAGAGAACCCATTGGTTTTGGCAACTAAAATGGGACAGTGGGATAGGTGGGCAGTGGGCACTATATGCAGCTCCATCTCACTGAATTAGAATATTTTGTAAAAGTACATTTTCTTCTGTAATAGAATTCAAAAAGTGAAACTTTCATATATTCTCATTTCATTGTGCATAAAGTGTACTTCAAGTACTTCAAACATTTGTTTTAATCTTGATGATTCAGGTCAGGCCAGTTGGCTGGTCAGTTAAGCACAGTAATACCATGGTCAGTACACCAGTTACTAGTAGTTTTGGCTCTGTAGGCAGGTGCCAAATCTAGCTGGAATTTTGGAAAGGAAAATTAGCATCTCCATGAAGCTTGTCAACATACTGAAGCTAAAAAGATGTGTTGAAACCATTGTTAAGTTTTCACTGTCAGTGGACCAACACCATGCAGATACCATGGCCTAAATCAGCACAGTGTTTTGTCATGTCCAGAGTCTCAACACAACCATCTATTATGATATTTTACAGCACTGTGTGCCTCTGTACATTGACAAGCTTTATGTTGATGCTGATTTTCCTTTTCCAGCAGCACTTGGCACCTGCCCACAGTGCCAAAACTACTAGTAACTGGTTTACTGACCATGGTATTACTGTGCTTAACTGACCAGCCAACTGGCCTGACCTGAACCCCACATTGAATCTAGGTTGTATTGTCAAGAGGAAGGTGTGAGACATGAGACTGAACAATCCAAATTAATTTACGGCTGTTATCAAAGCAAACCTGGGCTTCCATAACACCTCAACAGTGCTACTGGCTGATCACCTCCATGCCACGCCCCATTGATGAAATAATTTGTTCAAAAGTAGCCCAGACCAAGTATTAACTGTATACTTTGACATTTCTCGTAAAATATTCAAATTCATTGAGATATTATTTTTATGAGCTGTATGCCATAATCAAGATTAAAACAAAAAAAGGTTTTAAATACTTCACTTTATGCACAATGAATTGAGAATAATTATATGAAAGTTTCACTTTTTTAATTATATTACAGAAGAAAATCAACTTTTACAAAATATTCTAATTCAGTGAGATGGAGCTGTAGTTCCCAGCAACATCTGGGCACTTTGGCTATTTAGTAATAGTATAGTTATAGTAATTATATTTGAAAACGAATGTGCATGGTACATTTATGTCTACATTCATTAGCCTCTGTGTAGTTTATCACTGTCTTCCCTGTGAGTTCCATTCAATATTATAAAATCAGTATTCATATTCAGTAGAGTTGAGCAGGAGAATGTAGAGGCTGGCAGACAGGACAAGGACCGATGCACGCAGCTAACGGCTACTAGGCTAGTAGCCACTAGCCAGCTAGAGTGTGCTGCTTGTTATACCAACAACGAGGCAAGCAATACACATTTGCGTTGAAAAAATATCCTCCACAGTATCACTGCACTAAGCTAATTTAAAGGAAACCCTCTGACTGTTCTGGCCTGGGTAGAGGGAAATATGAACGCATTTAGGCTCTCTCTGTCAGCAGCGCAGGAGCAGTGGAGCTAGCGCCGTGCCGTGCTCTCTCTCTGAGCGCAGAGAGTGGGAGGGGCGAGCGCGCACACTAGCATCTTAAAGAGACAGGCTGCATTTTCACGGATTTGGCCATCATATCGCTACACTATACACATACTCCCGTCTCCCCCTTAAATATTATTTTTTTGCAAATCTGCGCTGATCTCATAAAAGACCTATGAAATCCTCAGGACGGAAATCCGTCCCCAGGACGGAGAACTTTAAGCCCTGGTTATAGCTCCCCAAAAGAATGTACTACCAGGGGAATAGGTCTTCCTTCGTTCATCAGTCAAGTTATATGTAAGAAGCCCCACATTACCATCTGCATTTTCACTGTGATGAAGAAACAATGAAGATACGATTGTTTTGGGGGTATAGGTTGATCGAAAAAGATCCAACTCGAGATTACTGTTACACAAAGTAGTAGTACTAAGAAATGAATGGGTTCCTACTTCCTACACAAACCTAAGTCGGGTGTGATGTGTAAAGTTTTACCTTATTAAGAGGACTGACAGCGTCTGCGCCTGTGGAGATGCTTTCGCTATCTGGACTGGACACAGCTGAATTTTCTGGGAACATGAAAAAGCATCCTTTCATATTAAAAACTATGAACTGAAATTAACCCATTTAGACCCGAGGCCAATTCAAAAAATGCCTTCTAAAATCTAACCTAAGGTTTCTGAAAACCTTCAAATTCTTCTTCTTATTTTTGTAATAATGATGTTGCTACATATATAGCCCCAACTAATGATACACAGAGCTAGCTCCCGGATTCAAAAGTATAACAACGTAGAGGTTGCACCAGGTCTAAATCAGTTAAGGATAATGTAAGATCAATTATGGTCAGCAGGGGCCCAGGCCGTAGCGTAACGGTCTGGGCACCGGACTGGTGATCCAGTCGCGGTGTGCCGCGGGTTCGACTCCCGGACCCGACACGGCCTTTACCGCATGTCATCCCCCCATCTCTCTCCCGTTTCCTGTCAGCCTACTTTCTATCCCTTAAAAAATCAATAAAGGCGTAAGCCGCAAAAAAATATCTTAAAAAAAAAAATTATGGTCAGCAGGGCTGTATGATATGGAGAAAATATGCAATGTCTTGTTGGATGTTGCGATGGCGTTATGAAATGCCATAACACTAAGATTTGTGTACGATTTCAGTGCTGATGGATATCGCAGGACTTTGTTTTGGAAAATCATATCACAAAGAAGATGAAAACATGATGTTCTAGTGGTCAGACATAATGACAATGTCTGGTTTACCAGGGCTGCTCTCTCGCTCCTCGTTTAGCTCCAGACCTCCTGAAACGCCCTTCTCTTTAGATTGGTCTTGCACGGTCATCTTGTCCTTGCTACTCATCCTACACACTGAGCTCTTTCTGTAAGGACAGAAAGTAAGGACAGTTCTTGTGTATTATCAAATGACTCAATCACATTATGCATCAATAGTTGCCTCACAACCAATAAACCAATCACAGCATGGCTATTCTTCTCTGAAATTGAGACTACTGTAACAGACAAACTCAACAGAGAATTGTGTAATTGACGCTTTGCATTCAGGACCGAGGACGTAGTATAGACACTGACCTCCGCCGTTTATTTTGTGCATTTGCAGCATTAGAGCCTGGGGGAGCTTGTCTATCAATGATGGACTGCTCTTTTCGCCACTGTAGAGAAACACACAGATGACCATTATAAAAGACAGAGCAGAAGCTGACTAACAGAAGGCATATGGCAGTAGCAGTATTATGACATCAGAGCAAAATGGCCACCATGAGAGGATGGCAAAAAATAATCTTACGCTGGCTTGTTTTTGTGACAGCTCCTCCAGCAGTTTCTCAACACTTTCATCAGCCACGTCGAATGGCGTCTGACCCTGCAAAAGGCATGTACAAGTTAACAAGGTTTAAATAAAAAAAACACTTAAAAAACATTTGATTGATCAGTACATTTTACAAAGTGAGGCATGCATATACATTGTGTGTATCACAACATAGGATCTCTGCATCTTGCTCACCGCATTACTGCGGGCTTCCATGTTGCAGAGTTGTTCAGCCAGTATACAACAGGCCTCCCCTTGGCCCCAGTGCGCAGCAGCATGGAGAGGCGTCCAACCATCGCAGTCTATGGCGGAAGCATCCAGCCCACACTGGCACAACAATCTGCAAAGCGCCGCACCAGAATGACAACAACAAGAGGATCAGGAACTGCATCAAATAAAGTACAGTAATAGCATGTACACTAGGGACGTTGACTCACCACTCTAATAATAATAAAGAAATTGTCAGGCCCAGGCCGTAGCGTAACGGTCTGGGCACCGGACTGGTGATCCAGTCGCGGTGTGCCGCGGGTTCGACTCCCGAACCCGACACGGCCTTTACCGCATGTCATCCCCCCATCTCTCTCCCGTTTCCTGTCAGCCTACTATCTGTCCCTTAAAAAATCAATAAAAGGCGTAAGCCGCAAAGAAATATCTTTAAAAAAAAATAAAAAATAAAGAAATTGTCACTCCTTTCCAATAACTCATTGACCGCCACCCAGTGGCGTTATGCTCATTGCACGGGGTACTACGGCGTGGTACCAAAATTTTTTTACGTACATGCGGTGCACACATGTGCACGCTAGAACGTGCCCCCCTAAATTCAAGATAAGACCAAAGACACACAAAGTACCCAGTCGTTACTTGCATAACAGGTTTACTGGCGGTGAGCACGCTCCCCTAGATTCACGACATGTCAGCCAGGTACCCAAATCAAATGGCTATTACTTTGCATAACAACAGGTTTAACTGTTCACCTGAACGTTCTCATACACACTGTATAAAAGCAACACAGCAGTAGCCTAATATGGCTCCAGTAGCTACTGCTTCTGTGGTATTCTGCATGCAACAAAAACGCCTCCGCCTCCTCCTCCTCCATCTAAGAAGAGATCCGTCCAAAGCAAACATTTAAGTTTCGCTACTGCAGCACACTAAAGAAGTTGTCAGATTATTTTAAGTCTACCTTTGTGTTTGTGGGTCTAAAACTCTCATACACAAACACTACTAGGCTATCATCTGTTCTGTGCGCAAGCACACATGTAGGCACGCATTTGACATGCGGGTGCGTGACGTCATAAAAATGCCGTAACACCAACTCCGGTGCTGCAACTTTCTTGTCTTTTATTTTGAAGACCCCCAAATTAACCGAAAGCAATTGCCTAAAGCTAATGGCCCGGTTTCCCAAAGGACACCTCTTACACCATGGTGTAAGAGGTATGGTGTTGCACATGCCCAGTTGCCCTCTACATGAAGCCTGTGTGCGGCCAATCAAACACTATGTCCTTTTTTGGGAAACACTGTCAAACACAACAACATAGAAATACACAACCTAGACTAGAGCACAGCCATACCTGTCCTCATTGCACACGTAAGGCCTCCTGCATGAATACACAAACCCGTTTCCCTAAAGCCTCTTTAGCCTACACACACCTGTCGACATGTGGCAGTATTAAAACCATTCGCAGAGAAATGTGTGGTGCGAGTGGTGACTTTCTTCATCTCATTTAAATATAAAAAATTAAAAGAATTAAAGGCCTACTTCAGCATCAAATAAATTAAATGTGAAGAGAGCCTACTGTCAACTGTCCAAATATTATTAAATTAAATTTCAGAATGGTAGACCTGCGGCCTACCATACCAGGCCTCAGGCCTACCATACCAGGCCTCAGGCCTACCATACCAGGCCTCAGGCCTGAGGCCTACCATACCAGGCCTCAGGCCTGAGGCCTAACATTGCGTGGCACATCTATGCACGGAATGTCTATGTTCACAGGTTTCATGTGCAGCCTAGAGGGCAACTGAGCATTTGCAACACCATACCTCTTATACCATGGTGTAAGAAGTGTCCTTTGGGAAACCGGGCCAATGTAATTTTAAAAGTCAACAGAAGCGTTATTATTGTTACCGCGAGGTAGCAACTATTCTGTAATGAGCCCTTAACATCGATGTTCTGTTGAAACACCTCAATCTGAGCCTCAAGTCAGAGAAAAAGGGGGTTTTAAGATCACGCTTGTAATGGCAGCGGACAGTGGCGAGCCGAGCATTGCCTAGCGACGGGGAAGCTGCAAGACGTTCGGTGGATATCAGAGACCATTCTGAATTAATATAATCACTCTCATGTGAAGTGAGGGGCGCTCTTATTACGTATCATACATCATCATACGTCACATTCCGTGCTCAGCCAATCAGCTGAGCACATCCGTGTTCTTATACAGACAAGACACACAAAGCTGTGCAAAGGAGGGGCTAAACCCTAAAAAGACGCCAAAGATGTCAACGGCAGCAAGCGCCATTGGGAAAAAAATCAGCAGTACATGAAATAATATATAGTGTAAAGAAAATTGTCCCACAAAAAACATATCTTCCCTCCACTATGAAGAGACTCAGAGATACTCACTTGATGGCCTCCAGGTAGCCCTTGGCTGCAGCCACATGCAGTGGGGTGGCCCCTGTTTTGGGGTGCCTTAACTCCTTAGGTAGGCCCTCTGTCAGCCAGGACCGTGCATCTCTCATGATTTGTTCCTCTTCCAATCGCTTTGCTGCCTCCAAATCCACACCTTTACACAAACAAAAAAGGTTGAAAGATGTTCAGCCCTTTCCTTTAAGTAGTTGGTTAAGCAGGATATTTCTCATGTTCTTTAACGTGATTAATACAATATTGGAAAGTTTAGAACCAATTAGTAAAATCTTGCATGAATGATGTAACCGAGTATCGCCCTTCCCTTTCTCAGTTCCTCAGTGTCTTTTGAGGAACTTAGTGTGTAGAGAGGCCTTCTGGAAATTGGAAGGTAGCTGGTTTCACCCTCGGCTTGCCTAGTGTTGAAGCGTCGCTAAATGAGCACACTCTTCATTTCTCCTCTTTCAGCCTAGCTTTACTTGTAAAGTGCCATCCAGGACACAGGCAGGGCCCTACCAAACGGATCTGTATGGGTTAGGGTTGAAAAGGGCTAGTCTACCCCTAGTAGCTGCTATAATAAATATATAGAGTGTGTGTGTGTGTGTGTGTGTGTGTGTGTGTGTGTGTGTGTGTGTGCGTGTAATGGAACACATAACGTGTTCTTTGACCAGTGCCTTTTAACAGTTAAAGAAGGTGAAAGCACAACATGATTATCACAATTGTTTTTGCAAGCCAATACAAGTTAGTCTGAATTGTAGCCTGGTTTGTTCTGGAGTCTATTAATGCCCGTCACTGTAATATGTATTATGCTATAAACATTAAAG
Organism: Protomyctophum parallelum; assembly: GCF_964188405.1. Classification (NCBI taxonomy): domain Eukaryota; kingdom Metazoa; phylum Chordata; class Actinopteri; order Myctophiformes; family Myctophidae; genus Protomyctophum; species Protomyctophum parallelum. Next base: position 10,743,843 of record NC_139716.1, on the reverse strand, counting down.
TGACAAATTTGACCAAATTTGAAAGACAGAAGACAGATGGAATAATAAACTACCAATAACCACATTGGATATTTCAGTATCTCCACTGTTTTACAATTTCCACTGGTTTACAATGGTGTGCTTAATTACATACATTAATTTGCATCTACATGTCTGTACCATTCTGTACACGTCTGCATCTGTGACTAGATGCACCCTACCACTCAATACCAACAATATTTACCATTTATGTAACCACTTCAAAATAATTACATGCCCAAAATAACGATGGCAGGTTGAAAGGGGTTAAAAGTCGGGACGCATTGGCTTGCATAATTCCAGATACCAAAACCGATATATCGGTGTGGCTCTGTGCCTACATCTGTCACTCAGGAGTCAGAATCCTATTATACACGCAACAAAAACGGCAGCACTGTTACAAGAATCCAGACCAGGTGGCTTTATCTTCATTTCTACTCTGTGACATTTCATCATTTGAACCCGTTTGTTTAGCACGGATGTGTCCGTTCCTGCATCTGTGTGTCTAGGTTGAGGCACCAAACATTGTATTTAAACACTACACATTTCCAAATGTTATGTCAACACAATATCTATATTAACAAGAGAGAAGTTGTCACGTGGCAAAAGATGTGCGCTTTGCGAACAAGCCAATGAAAAGATGTGCGCATGAAAACTGTTCGCAACCCCCCACCCCCCCCTCCTCTTTGGCTGCTGTAATATGATCTCCCCTATGGATCTCCCTCCGTCTCCGCACTAAGCGAATGTCTTAGTAACTTGGTTTGTTCCTAACTACTACGATTAGACAGATCGCGTTTGTTATTTCGCTACTGCCAGTACTTCTGATTGCACGCACGCGCACACACACACACACACACACACACACACACACACTACCCCGTGTCCCACATACACACAACACTGCCGCGCGGATTTAAGCTGTCAAACCATACAGCATTGTCATATTTAAAAGGCGCTTTATAGCTTCTCTCAGCTCAAAGCGTGTATGAATAAGGAGATAAATGAACAGCTGACGTCGGTGGGAGAAGACGTCAGCTGTGTGTGTGCGCGCGCGCGTGTGAGAGGGACGATAAACAGTCAGCAACACGTTAAATTTCTACTTCTACTAAAGAAAGAGGCAGCGATGGAGCCATAAGTCCATATCCATAAATTTGGGGACATAAATTGCGCAAAATACTGTTAAACATGACGGCATCAGCCTGCTGCATCCTCCTAGCTGTTGTGTGCTAAGCTAAATCACATCATACAGAACCACAACAGTCAACACGGCTCTGACCAGGGTTGCCACATTGACTGAGAGGGAAACAAGCAACCAGGTCTAGGAAAATGTTAACAGGCCAGATCAAGTCATAAACTGTCAAACATCATTGTCCAATGTTGTTTTAGAGCAGTGGTTCTCAAACATTTTCATGTCATGGACCACTAATATTCTATATATATATATATATATATATATTATATATATATTATATATATATGTACTATATATATTTACTATATATACACACACCGGTATATATACAGTGTACACAAATCGTATATCTAGGTGTGCCCCCAGATTTTTAGGCTATGAAAAGTGTGCCCTGGGACAAAAAAGGTTGAGTTAAGCGGTGCCCAAAAGGTAGATCACGATCTCGGCCAGCGCCAAAAATGCTCCCCGACAGCATAATCGGAGCAAATACCGGGCAGTGTGTATGAGCCATAACGTGTTGACTACACTACACTACACTAATAAGGACACATAATAATAACTAATAACCCATCCATTACTACATGTGGAGTCAACTCCCGCAATTTCCTTCTTCCCATAGTGCGTGGCAAAGTAACTCTGGGATGAGCGGCCGCGAAATTCTAGTATTAACATATTTATAAAAGAAAAAAGCACACATACACAGACGAAAGTTAATCTGGGAACCCATCGTCAAAAGATTCATAAATAAAATAAATTTATTTAGTGCTGCGCAATTAAATCGAAAAAAGATTGCAAGCTAGATTCAGAAAACTATGCAATCTCATTTTTTGGGGCTTTTGCCTTTTATTGATAGATTTACAGTAGTTTGACATGAAAGGGGGAGAGAGATGGGTGGGAAGACACGCAGCAAAGGTCGTCGGGCTCGGGACTCGAACCCGTGACATGCTGCCAGGCTGGATTACCAGCCTTGGTGCGAGAACCGCTTGGCCGGCCCAGGCTGCAATGTAATTTCTAAATTTGAACAAGAATCATGCAGCATTGGTTGGCAGGCTGTCCAATTAATTTGAGTTAATCTTATGTTTTTGCTACAAGACAGAGACTTTAAGAGAGGTTTAAGTCAAGCACTTTGATGTTGTCTGTTTAAAGCCACAGTAGTTGGCTCCAGGTGCTACATTTTTTATGTAGTAACGTTCAACAACTACAGACCATAAATATTTTCATGGAGAAAACAAAAATCAAGATTCACATTTGAGCAAGAATCATGCAACACTAATTAAATTCCATTGAATTTGCTGCCGAGCTCTTAATCAGTCTTGAGAGATTACCCAAAAGTAGACACATAGAAGAGCTAAAATGACATATCCGTTCAAAGATTGGGTTTGGTTGTCATAGTACAGTAGCCTAGCCTCGGTCCCAGGCTTACCCATCTGCATAGGCGGAAATGTTGGGACGGAACATCCGTCAGATGTATTTCACCCGGATACAATATTTTTTGACCAATCACAACACTTGTTTAATTCACGGAGAATGTAAACAGATTTGTAAAGTGTCAACGTCATTTCCTTGAGCGGTACTTCCGCTGAAATCCCACTACTTAAACCAAATTTCAGCTATGCACTCTACAGCGTATATTGTGCCCAGCGTGGTACAGTACAGTACCCACCCTGTCTAAGTGTATAGTCCTGAAGGAGGGATTGGTTGTCACAGTACAGTACAGTACTCACCCTGTCTAAGTGTATAGTCCTGAAGGAGAGATTCGGTGGCCTCGTCCTCAGCTATATCGAGGGGGACGTCACCATCACAGTTCACAGCAGAGAGAGATGCACCCTGCAGCAAAAGGAAACTGACACACCCAAGGTTGGTCGATTTTAAGGACCCTGTCCACAACAATGCTTGCAGAGAATAGTTGATATTCTACATATTCTACATACATATCTACATTCTACTACAGCTAGCATATGGTCGTTATGGTGATCTTTGAAAACCGGGAAAGCTTCTGTGTCAATTTAGATTGAGCTAAAAGTTTTTTTTTAAAGCATTATTTGATACTTTGTCTATTTAATATAGCAGATATACAAGTGCACTTTGAACATTTTAAACTCCAATCTTTGCTTCTGGGGTCCCATGGAACAAAATATTTTGAGATTTGTGTGTGTGTGTGGGGGGGGGGGGGGGGCGGGCAAATACAGGCTTTTCAGAAAACTGTTAAGATTTAGAAGACATTGGTAGACCCAGCCTCAGGTCTTCATGGGTTAAATTTGAAGCTGAGATGTGGCAAACTACTTTGATTATCCAGAGATGTTAAACAAAAAAACAGTATAATAAAAGGTGCATACATTGCAACAGCTTTTTCATCCGTGTGTGACTGTGTGTGGTAATACGTTTCATGTGGTCTTGGGACACCGCATGCATGGGACAACAATGTTATTATTGTGGAGTGTAGAAAACATTGCCACCCACGCTGCATAATCATGTCATCACAGCGATGATTGTCACATGACAACTGTGCTAATGAAGAGTACTATGGCTATTGTGTGTGTTCGAGGAACTGCAGCTAAGCTACATACTCTGTAATGTCCAGGTTTCCGCAGGAGGCTGCAACGTGCAGCGGCGTCCAAGCCTCAATGTCCACCGGGTTAACGTTGGCACCTTGCCCCAAAAGAAACAACACCATCTCCATACTGCCATCTATACAAGCCTACGAATAGTGGAGGATGAGGGGAAACAAATTAATCGGCATAGCTACTTAAACCTAACCTACTAGTAGTATAATGCATTTCACCGTGTATACAATAACACACGGACACTATGGACATTCAAGACCAGCCTTACCTGATGGAGAGCAGTGATTCCATCAGCATTGGCACAGTTGATGATCTCAATAGCACCCTCGCCAGTGTTGTTCTTCTTGGTCTCTCTGGCTTCTTTCAGCATCTCCTGGGCCTCCTCCGTGTCACCACTGGCACAGGCTGCCAGGAACTCGGCAGCTCTGTCGAACCTCACTTTTCTCCTTAAACAAAATCAGATGCAGCACACCTCATTTAGTAGCATAATCTAATATACCGTAAGCGAAAAGCTGCTGCTACACAGTAAAACCCTCAGTGTTGATGTGTATCCATTTCCAACTCCGAGAGTGTACAAAAGACAAAACCTAACCAAAAGCACCCGTATGGGTCCATCACATGTGTACGCTCTCTGAGTGAGATTTAAAATTATTATTAATTGTGATTAATACCGTCTCTTGGAGAGATGCCCACTTGGCCCAGTGGCGTCTCCGTCTCCAGCGGCGGACTGGTCCCCGGGCTGCTGGTCGCTGTTTACGGCCTCCGTCTCATCATCGCCCCGCCATCTCCGCTTGGGCACCGCCGGCGCTTTGTCGGTGCACGAGCCGACCCAGCGTTTCAGCTGTTCCCGCCGCTTGGCCTTCGCAGAGTCCCCCATTTGTTGTTCCCGAGGGAGGACCGCTTTTATATCAAAATAGAAGATAATAATATATCGCAAGGAAAAGACACACCCTCCATGTGTACACTTCCACTTCCTTGTTCTCTTGCACTCACTCAGTTCGGTTGGGAAGCCAAATGTCTCGGGTTGCGTTCGAGGTCGTCCTGAACGCGCAGGGCTGCGCAGTGTTTTGTCTGACGTCAGACCCCCCCCCCCTTTATTTTAGCCAATCATAAGCATAACCAATCCATGCAGGAATTGTGTTTGTTTTAGCGACCATTTCTGTCCTTCTTATTATAGGCCTATTTCGATTTTGGATTCTGCAGTGATGAGCATCGCATTATCGAATTGCATTTAATTGTTACGTGACGTGACATGTTATAACCTGTCCAATTATGTAACCTTATTATTTCCAGTTCTCTTGCGGTAATGTTATCTACGTATATTTTTCAGTTAATAAAAAAGTCCCCCGCCGCCGCCACCACACACACACACACACACACACACACACACACACACACACACACACACACACACACACACACACACACACATACAACGCACACACACTGAGCCTGCCTGGCTGGGTGACAAACAAAAAAGCCATGTGGTCAATCAATGTTTAGGTCAAATTCCACATTTTCGCAACAGTTCAGTTGCTCAGTGCTTTGATTCATTACACCTCATTCACAACAACGGACACGTTTATCTTGATTTGCTTAACTTTATTTTGGTGCACTACAAAAAGTGAGTAGCTTTTGGTCATATTTAGACCTAATCATAATGTGCCATATGCTGATAGGCCTATAATGAGATATCTCTGAATCTGTGTTAAAAACACAAAAACAATGTGTGTTGCAACTTCAGCAACAGACTCTGGGCTTCAACATATTGGGTCAATCAATATGTTTTGTACTTTTTTAATATGTTCATACATGGGGAAATAGCTTAAATTATGTGGCTTCACTGGCTAGAATAGTCTACTGCAATATATTTTTCAGCCATGGGCAAACTTCATCTACACAATTGTAAAAACCTTTAGACACTTATGTCAAAAGAAATATTGGACAATGAGGGTTTGCTTTTGGTGATATTGGCTCTATTACTGCACCCCAGAGAACTGCAGCATATAGTTATTTATTTTCTGCCGTTCGAACGGTAGAAAATAAATGGATCCATGTTGTTGTTGTTGCTTATGTGCATGTGGTGCTTCATTCATTCTTTTCATTCTTCCTGTTAGCCATTTTCTTCTCTCTCAGAACACCATGCAGGCAGGCTCATCAATTGTTATGTTGCGTTCATACGGGCAGACGCAAATTAATCGATGCAATCTAGTTCGGTAACCATTCATTGTCAATTTTGGAGCAGTTATGCATCATTGTGTCTTTGCATCGTCATTGGCTTCCATTGACAATGAATGGTAGACTTTTACATTTGCCCGTGTGAACACACCATTATAGAGAGTGCGTGTGACATCATCAAACCCAGTTTGATGATGGAGGAACGCCGAGTGCCAAAAAACTACTTTCTGGCCTTGACAGCCTTTACATCCAAACAGAAAAGTCTGCTCTAACTGCATTAAATTACATTAAACAATTGTAAATTATCATCACCTGATCCGAGATATATTATATTTTTTTCCAACTCAAGATGACTCAAGCCAAACCTGAAGCAATGCACGCAATCCCACCCCTGACCCTGAGCCGACTGGCACAGAAGTGGCTGATGGAGGATACACCAAACTTTGACCCGGCAGGTGTTTGTGTGGGATCCCAGGAAGTTGAGGCTACGTTGTTCTGTAAATCACCATACAGTGTGCTGGCAGGAAGTCCCTTCTTCACGGCGGTCTTCTCTGAGGTCGGCTGTGTAGTGGAATGGATGTACCAAGACGGATCTGAGTTAGGTGGGCATTGAAAGGTTATACTGTAGGCTGTACACTTTTTCAGCCCAAAAAACCCTTAGCTGAGAGAGAGATGAAGCAATCTAAAGTCTCCCTTAGAGATAGGGTGAGAAGTTCAGTCACCTGAGAGAGACTCAGAGTAGAACCGTTGCTCCTTCGCCTGGAAAGGAGCCAGCTGAGGTGGTTCGGGCATCTGGTTAGGATGCCTCTCGGGCGCCTCCCTAGGGAGGTCTTCGACGCACGTCCCACTGGGAGGAGACCCCGGGGCAGAACAAGGCGCAGTTGGAGGAAACACATCGACTCACTGGCTCTGGTGGAGCTGTTGCTCCCCCGACCCGACTACGGATAAGCGGTTGAAGATGGATGGATAATCTGAAGTAAAACAGTATGGTTTAGCTTCCCCAGCCTTTGTCCTCCGTGAGGAGGAAGCCCAACAAACCTCGGTGAGGCCTTTAGGAGGGCCATTATAATCCACCACTCCTGAATGAAGTGCCTGGTGCTGGTAGTCTGGTCCAGGACCTGTGCGTTGCGCACAGGTCCTGGGCCTGGTGAGAGCAGGAGTGGACCTGGTGAGACGTATACGGAGGGGCCCGGACAGGAGTCAACCCACAGAGCCTAGTCCTTCCACACGCCAGAATATGGTTCTCCCAGTCCCGGCAGAGTAGTTCCGGAGCAACGGATTGTGTGGCCTTGCTCATTCCCTGATGGACTGATCGAGGGTAGCTACTAGCTACTGGGACGTAAATCGGATTTGATCAACCCCGGCCTGAGTGAGGGGTATGATGTTGGTAGACTCGAAACCCTGTTGACCTCAGGATACAACACTGAGGAATGAGGATACATCCCAGGTGCATCCATGCAATGTATTTTTAGTTATATTAATATGTGTACCTCACAAGATGTAGGATTAATTCCATCTCATGCAGCAGTTTGGCCATGACAGTCTCATGTATAAAGCATCATACTTTGTTGCTTGCCGAACATATTTTATGTGTATACATAATACATTAAGCTTTACCTTTCCTACCACCAGGTCCAGATGCTATCATGCCCACTGCTACAGTCAGAGGCCCAGCACACTGTGTCCTCCTGGGTGAGAGGCCAGCCCTCAACTGCCTGGCCCGGGCTTCAGGTATAGCTACTCGCTGCTCTCGACTCCAGAAGGTGGCCACGGCAGCAGGATGGCATGGAGAGGTGGCTGGTACACGCAAGACCACCCCAGGCTTCCGTCTGGTAGAGAAGTATGCCATGCTGGTTGGTGGTGTGTCCATGCACAGGCAGGATCTGAGCGGAATGGTGATGCTGAAGGATAACCATGTCTGGGCATCAGGAAGTATTACAAAGGTGTCTCAAGTGTTGTATGATGGTGTCATGTAAAAATAGCTCAAATACCCGGGCGGTTAGCTCAACCGTCTGGGCACCTAGGCTGCCAAGCCAGCCGGACGGCGTGCCGGGGGTTCGACTCCCGAGCCTGATGGCCTTTGCCGCGTGTCACTCCCCATCTCTCTTCCCCTTTCTTGTCTAGTTACTGTACTGGGAGCATACCTATGTTCCCCAGGTTCTATGTTCCCCACTTACCCCCGCAAAAAAGGTTCTATGTTCCCTGCTTACCCAAAAAAGGTTATATGTTCCCAGGGTTCTATGTTCCCCACTCAACTCAAAGGTTCTATGTTCCCCATGTTCCCCGCTCACCCAAAAATGCAGGAAATATTCATTTTGAATTTCAAATTATTAATATCATCTCTAAACACACATAACGGAACATAATGGGGAGAAATTACTATCAGAAACCTGCCCTTTGGGCGACCTAAGGGCACCCTGGTGGCCATCTTTGTGGTATAGACTGAGCAGTGGTTTTCAACACTGAGTCCATTATTGTCTCCACCAGACATTCCCATGTATGGGGATTAAGCTATGCATGTTTGGAATTGTAACAGCTGAAATCAATAAAAGGAGGAGACTTTTACATTTTTACAGAAAAGAAAACGTTTCTGCTTACCTAATCATTAACACATTGATTGCTAACTGTTGAAATTCTACTCAGGATTGCTTCTGCTAAGCGATTAACATTGGACTTTTGAACTTTTTAGGGGCCCACAGCGAGGGGCCTCTTATAGCACATCGCACATTGCATAAATCAAAAGGAAGCCAAACTAGTCCACTTCAATTTAAAAAAAAATATATGATTCTACCATCTTCCATTCTGGAGATATTGACCTTTTTCTAAAACCTGCTTTTCACTGCACGCTGCTCTTTTGAAAAAACAGCAGAGATATGGAAGGTTGAAGTTGACAGACATTGACAGACAGATATAAAAATGAACACAAATAATATCATATACATACTACACACTGAATGAAAGCCCTGAATGTCTACTTTTAGGAGGAAAACAAATACACATGGTCCCATGTATAGTTTGTCAGTAATTGGCTGTTGAATGCAGCTTGCGCCCACCAGAGAGGATTTCAGAAAATGCATGGACCTGAAGAACCATTATTCACAAAATAAGGCCTATAGCGACATGTACATACTATATACCGTATGAAACAGAAGACTCTCTGCTTTCATAAGAAAAATACTTCTACTGTAATAATAATACAAATCACACCCCTGTGAAGTGAGCAGTGCTTTAAATGCTTAGTATGAGGTATAAAATACAGCAGCCTTGTGTTCATAAAACAGAAAGATTGGGTATTGGGTAAGACTGAAATTATGTATCTTGCAGGATTCTTCACTGCTTTGTCTCAACCATTACTCAATGGCTCTGGTCTCAGCCATCGCGGTGGATATTAGACATTCCGTTTTATTTTATTTGTTATGTTGCCACTACTGTTGGAGCAGCCATAAACTACACAGGTTCATCTCGATGTTCTGGGCATCTTTGTAATGTTAGTGTTAGTAAAAAAGCAGGTAAAGGAGTAAAGTTTGAGGCAAACTAACATCAGTCACTCTGCCGTTCACTGTAGTGGAAGATGTGCGCCTGGTGAGGGTTTTACCCCCGCAGCTACGTCGAGTCCGCCTACAGGAAATACGTAGGCTGCGACCATGAAACCGGTACGGAATCGGTCTATAGCCAAAGAACATAACAGGAATTCATCATAAAGGAGGTAAAAAAAGGGAAAAGAAACATATACAGTGAGGGGGGAAAGGCGGTGGGGGGGGGGTTAACAGTCTTTGTATCGAGTTGTGCTTGAAATGTACTGTAATTCTGCAAACTGTTAATACATATTTCAATCAATCAATCTTCAATACTACAATGAAAACAATACCCTTGCTTACCGTAACTGTTGTAGAGTGCGCGCATCTCGCTCCAGGGCGTCGATCAGGAGGAAGGAGTCCTCGGCGGGCTCGTAAACCTCCTCAAAGTCCCCACGACCCGCGTGGGAGTACAGCGGCGTGGGATAGCCACTGGATAAACCAGTCAAACCACCCGACATGTCGTACCGCAAACACTGCACAGAGACAGACGCTTCACTCACATGGCACTGTAGTCAGTGCTAATGTTGTGTTGTTGTTTCTGTCCGTGTTGTTCCGTCGCGTTGTGTTGCGTCAACGACGACGACGCCTGGTCGCAAGTTGATGACTAAGTAGCGCTCGTCATGGCGGTCAACCCCCTAGTGTTTGCACTCCCTACATTTATCAACCCACACGGTCTACATGGACGTTCAGGTTTCAAATATAAAGTTCTCACCCCAGAGCCACGGATGTTACAATTCTCACCGCGTGGATATAAGTACCCGTATCTTCCCTATTGTTCAATAAAAAGCATTCTAATCACATGGGTGGCCATTTTCTGGGTTTTTTCCCCCCCACAGGTTTTCTACGCGCCCCTGTCGGTTGTGAGGTGTATAGCACTCTGATGCAAGTTAACTATGAGATAAATGGCCAACGATCTAATTAAAATTATTTTTTATTTAACAATAGGGAAGATACGAGTATGTATACAAATCCGATGAGAATTATAACATCTGTGGCTCTGGGGTGAGCACTTTATATTTGAAACCTGAACGTTCATGTAGATGTGTGGGTTGTAAATGGAGGAAGTGCAAACACGAGGTTGAATTGAAATATTTATTTATTAACAGTTTGTAGAATTTACAGTACATTTTAAGCACAAACTCAATTTTAAGCACAAACTCAATACATGAAGTTCCGCCATGACTAAATGCATGTGGTGTGGTCTCCGAGGCTATTGTGATATCATGACAGCCGAGTACACTGGTCGAGCGCGCACGACACACACACACACACACACACACACACACACACACACACACACACACACACACACACACACACACACACTTGAACAATGTGGACCCTGTTGTAAACAAGTGTAATGCTTAATTGGGTCGTCCACTCACAGTTAACAGTCTTTGTATTGAGTTTGTGCTTGAAATGTACTGTAAATTCTGCAAACTGTTAATAAATATTTCAATCAATTCAATCAAACCTTTAACTAGTTGATTATGGCCACTTTGCTGCCATCTCCTGGCCACACATGATTACTACAATTACTAATACTATGCAACATGGCATGTAGAACTGTTTCTCTGCATTGCATGGTATAAACTAATACTGGTTTCTTTCAAACTGGACTGGAAAAAAATAAAAATAAAAGTACAAAAAATGAGGAGGTTAATGTTTAAAGCAGGAGACCACAAGGTGAGGTTATGGACATTCCCGAAAAGGTGTTATTTCACTGCAGTCGTTTTTCATTTTTCTCCTTTATTATAGGTTTAATATTTGTTGATGACAAATATTAATATGTTGTAAATTGTAATTGCATAGTATTATTGCCTTATTTTGTATGCTATGTTGATGATTTGAATACATAGGACCACAATGGAAACAAGTCCCCAACCTCCGCAGGACATTGTGTGTGTTATCCTTTTAGCCTCATTGACTGAATGTATCTCGTGCGGTTTCCATTTCTGACAAATAAACTATTCAATGAATTAATTAAATTAATCCATATTGTATTGTATACCACGTAGTACACATTGAGCTGTAGAATGTGGATAATGTTATAGTGTAAGATGTCTGTGGTGATGTGAGAGGAGTTTTACTAACAACAACAACAACAATAATAATAATTAAATTATTATTATTATTGTTGTTACAGAGACATGCTCAATTTTCTGATGGCGCAGATATGCAACTAGTTCAAGGAACTAAAACAAAAACTGAGAAATAGTGCAATTCTTATAAGCGTGTACAACGTACATGTATCAATAGAATGACATAGTCTTAGACAGCAGAACTTTATTCGTATAGCACCTTTCATGACATGAAATGCAGCTCAAAGTGTTTACAGAGGATTAAAGAAAACTGAAAAACAGAAGCATAAAACATTAAAGTAATGGCAAAAAAGCACCAGTGAATCAGGCAAAATCAGTGAAGCCATGAATAACAACACAGAGAATTAAACATCAAACAAAAGCAACAATGAAGACATAGGCAGGGGGGTCATCATCGCCATTCTAACTTGTAGTGGAAATCTTTGTAAAAATTCCATTTAGCCACAGACATACAAAATGAGTGTGCAACTAGAAAAGTGTTCTCCACCAGGACAGGTCAGGTTGTGGCCTCCTGGTGGCGCTATAATAGGCCAATGTGAAAAGGTTGGCATTTCTTCTTATGCCTTTGACATGATTTGAGGCATTTTGTGTTTAGCAAAAATCCACCTGTTGGTGGCGCTATAACAAGCCAATGTGAAAAGGGTGGGATATATGCCTCAGCCTAGTAGGAAAGTCTGTGAAAGATTTCACATAAATTGCACACTGCGTTCATGATTTGAGGCTTTTTGTTCAAAACGGGCCAATCCAGGTTGGAATATCGGACAGATCCGTCTTGAGCACATGACTATAGAGATACTTACTTAGGATTTGCGGGATTTTAGTTTTTTTGGACAGAATCTGGAGGAGTAATATGAAAAAGAATATTTTACAAAAGTCGGCATCCTGGTGGCACTATAAAAGACAGATGCGAAAAATGCAGGTCAAAGGTTTGTCCTTGGCTTCTAGGGAGTGTGCATGCAACGCAGTTATAGGTAAAAAAATCACACCCGTGTGAACTGAGTGGTGCAACTCCCCTCCCCCCTCCCCTCTCTCTCTCATTAGCAGGCAACAGTGCAGCACTGTCTCTCTCTCTCTCTGTTTCTGGCAAACACATAGGTGGGTGAACACATAGGTGAACACATAGCTGAACACACGGACACGGACATTGCTGTTCCTTGGAGTGGTTGCACCACTCAAAAAGGTGAAAAGCTGCCTCATGGTGGTGCTATAACAGGCCGTTCTGGAAAATTTGGGGCAGACGGACGGACACACGGAGTGCAAAACATACTCTCCCTATGCCTTCGGCTGGTGGAGATAATAATATTACCAGAAACACCGCCGCAAAGGCCTTCGCACTCGCGTGTGTGACTGTGTGTGTGTGTGTGTATGTGCGCGCGCGCAAGTTTGCCTGCATATGCTTACTGTACATCGTGCGCATTGGTATTTTGTAAAATAACATATTCAACCAATAGTTGAATTAATGTAACCCAATGGGCTCGCATCTTGATAGACATTGAACCCATAACACTTAAATAAGAACTGCATTGGATCCATTTAAAAAGTAATAGTTTTGGACCACAAGCTTTTCACTCCGACACAAATAATCCAGAAATGTACAGTACTTAACCCATTCTGACCGGGCACCCATTTTGGTGTCAGCATCATGTCGTGCTTTAGCTATTGAAAAATAGCAGATCTACAAGCTCATAGCGCGCCACCGAGTGGCGCACTACGAGCTTGTAGGTCTGCTATTTTTGAAAAATCGAAGAGCGACTGACATTTCTAGAATCTGATCTCAGGTCAGAATGGGTTCATCAGGACCAGTGTGTGTCCGGCGGGAAACCTCGTATGAATCTGATCTCAGGTCAGAATGGGTTAAGTCGAAGGTAGGTTCTGTGGAGGTCCGAGGTCTGCGTCTTCAGAGTGGAAGTGGCGGTTCCATGGAGGTTCAGGCTCCACTGGACCAGTCTGTGACTCTGAAGGTCTGTCTTCCACCTCCTGGACCGCACCAAGTTCATCAAGGAGAGAGTACACCTGACGAGAGAATTATTAGTATTAGTATTAGTAGTAGTAGTAGTAGACGTGCTTGGCCTCTAATTCTATAATTCAGTTGGAGTTGGAGACTCCCTTTGGCCGTGCGACGACATCTATGCCCTCCGGTGGTAGCCTGGTTAATAAACCAGACTAATATCGCACGGACCGCGGGATATTAGTCTGGGGAGGCTCAGCTTGGATTTCATTTCCAGGGAAACATTTTCTCTTTGACGCAATTGGTCAGAGCTACTGTCAGTCAAAGGTCTCAAGCATTGAAAGTCACTGTACCAAAGCCCGCCCATATTGCATACCGTGTCCCGATTGGCCGCCCACATTCTCTGGTGTAGGAAATGGGCGTACAATTGAGCCTCTCCAGACCGTAATCCGCCGGCAGGCAATTTATTTTTGCCAACGGCTGATTCGGTCTGGTTTATTAACCAGGCTACTCCGGTGGCACAGACCCAAATACTAACGATAAACTGTGACAGTGATTTGGTCTCCAATTCAGCCTGGGAAAGGCACGCGGCCGAATCATATAGGCCTATATTAAATATATATGTTAATTTAGTTTTTTTCCCCTAAAACGGCTAGCTTGGTTCAGCCTGGACTGGCCCGGCCGTTCGGGGGTTAATTGTCCCAGATTTCCCAATGGTCAGCAGTGCACGTCCGTCCCCTCCCGACCGATCGTACATCATAACATTTAATTTAGTATGTTATTTAGAATCTGTACAGATTTGTATGGTTTTATATGATATGGTATTGTTGAAACTTTAGACTGATTCTAGGTTCTTGTTTAGCTGTGATCCTAGAATGATTACTGAGCCACTATACAGTGTAGTGGCTCAGTAATCATTCTAGGATCACAGTAGTGACTACACTGTCTGTCTCCACCTCGCTTACTGTGTATTGTGTACTATGTATTCTTTATTCATTCTTTATCCCATTCTGAACGGGCACCTATTTTGGTGTCAGCATCATATTATGCTTTAGCTATTGAAAAATAGCAGATCTACAAGCTCATATCGCGCCAACGAGTGGCGCGACACGAGCTTGTAGGTCTGCCATTTTTGAAAAATCGAAGAACGACTGACATTTTTAGAATCTGATCTCAGGTCAGAATGGGTTCATCAGACCAGTGTGTGTCCAGTGGAAACCTCGTATGAATCTGATCTCAGGTCAGAATGGGTTATTCAGATGGATCCCCATTAGCTGCCACCGAAGTAGCAGCTACTCTTCCTGAGGTCCATGACAAACAATACATAGAACACAACACAATAAAAAATAACACTACACAATTAATGTACAGTCTTGCAAAAATACATTCAGAATACATACAAATACATTTAAGACATTAAAAGTACAAGAGAAATAAAAACACTAAACAAGACATCCCCTTAAATGATGTCAGCTACTGTCTTATTGTGTAGCTGCCCTGTGGTGTATGTAATGTTTTACCTGTGCATAGTAGGGCCCACTCTAAAATTCTACTGTTTACAGATATATTAGTTCATACATATTCGGTCCATGTTGTGGTTTCTGATGTTTTGGTCCAGATATATATTATATAGAGCTGGGACTTGATTAAAAAAATTAATCTAATTAATCAGAGGCTTTGCGATTAATTAATCTAGATTAATCGCATTTTAATCGCATATCAATATTCAACCCGAGAACAGCGAGAAACCTTTTTTTTAAATGTTTTTTGGTATCCCAGTGAATCAACGAATAGTGACTACAGGATAACACTCATTTTCAACATTTTACTGTCATTAATATACCTGTTGTGGAAATAATAATAAAAAGTCACCCCATTCTGTGTTGCCTAGAACTGGAGGTCTGAAAAACAAATGAGTAACAGTAACAAGTACATCTCAGTGACATCACAAAGCTGTACTTACTTCATATTGTTACTGTTTTTTGTCAGACCTCCAGTTCTAGGCAACACAAAATGGGGTGACTTTTTATTATTTTCAGTTTTCAGTACTATAGAAAAGCGCCCAGTGAGAAACGTTGTGCGGTGAAAAAATAGGTGTGATTAATTTATCTGTAGTTAATCGCGATTATTTTTTCTGTAGTTAATTAATCTAAATTAATCGCAATTAGTCCCGGCCCTAATATTATATTTACCCTGTTGTGTTGTTGTGGTGGTGGCTGTGATGGTGTCGTTTGGGTCGAGGCGGCCCTGGCTGAACCCTGGTAGCTCTTCCACAGCCGGCCATACAGCAGGTCCACTTTGATCTTGGCGTACAGCTTGGAGGGATCGAAACCTTTTGGCTGAGATGTCTGGCTCTGGGTCTGGCCCTGGTTGTGGTTCTGGACTTGAGTCTGGTTCTGGTTGTGGTTCTGGACTTGGGTCTGCAGGGTCTGGTTGTGGACTTGGGTCTGGATCTCGGGCGCAGGGAGCGGAGGGAGGGCCCGGTTCCGAAGAGGATTCTCACTGCTTTCCTGAACGGATCGACACAGGACGACAGCTGAGACCTGAGACAAGGGGTGGCAACCGTCCCGTGGAATCATCAGGGCTGGTTATCTCTGGTCCATAGCGTTAGCTCTGGTCCATAGCGTTAGCTCTGGTCCATAGCGTTAGCTCTGGTCCATAGCGTTAGCTCTGGTCCATAGCGTTAGCTCTGGTCCATAGCGTTAGCTCTGGACCAGAGCATTGTGTGTTCTTTTTCAGTCTACAGTACACAGGGTCTCTTCACCAAAAATAGCAGATCTACAAGCTTGAGTTTGTAGATCGGCTATGTTTGGTGAATGTTCCCTACAGAATAGGGATGCTGGGGTTTAAGTGCAACACCAAATATAAAAGTGATTTTCAGTCTAATGGAAACTGTTATTCTCTCCAGTTTTCCTCATGACATACAGTACTGTATCTTAGGGGGAAAGATTTATATTTGCGTACCGTTAATACGCTAAAAAGTATGAGTGTATGAAAAGGTTATTCACAGAGGCGACCTGCTGAGGCCAAGATGTTTGAGAACCTATCATCATGTCATACACCACGTCATGTGACTTTGTTCAGAGCTGGAGGTCTGAAGCGTCCAAACCACGATAACAACAGGAAACCATACCCTTTGAGACTATGTCGTTGAGTTGTTGTTTGTTTGTCACCATGGTACTGCACAATTACAATGTAGGCATTTAGCAGACTTAATCCAGAGCGATTTATAGTAAGCAATAAGGGGGCTAAGAACAGTAGAACATGCTCTGATGAAGGCTTCATAGCCGAAACGCATAAGCGTTCCTTTTTGGTGTTCCAATAAAGACATGGAAATGTGAGTACTTTGTCCGCCGTTCATTTAATTTTTGGATGTGCTACCTTTTTGGATTTTTTAAAATTCCTATTTTTTTTGCTGATGCGCAACCTCTTTTTCTTTATTTAGTAGAATATACAGTATGTACAATGAAACGAGGAGTATACTTGCTATCTAAATGACATAAGCTTAGCCTGTGCATACACCTGTAAGGTTACAGTAGGTCGTCCAGGCTAGGGCAAGTGCTACTACGGGCTAATAAGATGGAGATATAAGATGGAGATTGAATTGAGTTGGGTACTACAGCGGAAGGTAGTGTGTAAGAGACACAGAGCTGGCACTGTGGTCCACATAGCAAAAGGTTTATTGTTGTAATGTAATGTTTTTACTTATTTATGTATCTGTCTTCTGTACACTGATTTTACGATGGTCTTTGTTGTGAATATTATTATTAGTGATTTCAGTTAACACATGTTTTATGAGTGAGATACCATGTTTATTATACAAATTAATTACTATTGGAATAGTAGTAACGTTGTTGTATTTCCACTTTTAGTTATTTAAAACAGTCACACACACCATGCGGTCTTTTTTATGGGGAGACGAGAGTAACAGCACACACGCACGCGCACACACACACACACACACACACACACACACACACACACACACACACACACACACACACACACACACACACACACACACACACACACACACACACACACACACACACAGGATGTGAAGAAATGTGTGAACCTCTGTGATGTAAAATCGCACAGACTTTCCACTGAGTTTCACAACATTATCTCCATCAGCTGGAAACCAAACCTGTACAAAGTACAAAACTTTCACTTTTCAGGAAATGGAACAAACAAAATGTGACGTGTTCCAATGGATCCAACGTATAGTTATTATTTTAGACTCAAAACGAATTATTTGTTCTTGATTATAATTATAAAAAAAATTAAAGAAACAAAGGGAAACCACTGCTGTAAGTACTAAGTTGTATGATGTTTATGAATCAACCTCACCTCACTGTCAACACTGGAGATGTTCTGATGTTTATGGACACCGTACACTCTCTTCCTGGAAATGAGATAAAAATAAATAAAAAGGCAAACCATTATCTTAGATTATGACCTCAAAGTAATGTGCATGCAAAAAGGGAATATAGAGGGGGGCTTTTACTTTACTTTACTTTACTTTACTTTTTACAGGGGACAGTTTTGAATTGCAGCCGCCCATAAGTACTCTTTGAGAGCGGTTTTAAAGTCTAGGATTCATATTTTTTTTTTCTCTTTTTTTTTTTACATTACTAGATTTCTTTGTCAAAGGGATTCATATTTCATAACGGCTGTTGGTGGGGGCGTTCCACATTTTAGTGGCATAGGAGTGAAATTAATTCAACCCCTTGTCTGAGCCGAACCTGGGCTGCACATGGTTTGTAGAACTCCCTCTGGTGTAAACACTTTATATGAGGTTAAATGGTAAATCGTGCATGTATACCAGTGTTGTTTTAGTCATAGTCTCTTGAATAGTTTTCATTTAGTTCCAGTCACATTTTAGTCACCTGGAATGTTTTAGTGTTATTCTAGTCTAGTCGACTAGAATGTATTTTAGTGGGCCTTGATGCCATCGTAATGGCTGATTTTACACGCCGATCTACAAGCTCACAAGCGTGAGCTTGTAGATCGGCTATTTTCAGCATGCATACACCAAGTGTAAAATGACTTGATGGATGGATGATCTCTTGTCCACTAGTCCCTTCCTAACATTTTAGTCTAGTTTCTACTTTGTCAGTGGAAAAAGGTAGTCGACGAACATCTTTTGTTTTAGTCGACAAAATCAACACTCATACAAATGTACCTCATACAACATCTCCACACATAGTAGCCACAGATACAGATGGCGGTCAGATACACCAGGCATCCTGACACCAATAAACACCACCGAAGAAGAGCTTGATCCTTCTCCTCCTCCTCCTCACGTCCTGGTGGGTCTGCCTCTGACGCACGCACGCACACGCGCACACGCACACACACACACACACACACACACACACACACACACACACACAGGATGAGTGAGTGAGTGAGTGAGTGTGCTCAGGAACTACAGGCTAACTCTGGCTCATTTAATGTGAAAACTGAAATGATGATTAATGAATGAACGGAGGATTGACTAAATGCATGCATGAATGAAGGATTGAATGAGTTAATGAATTAATTAATTAATTAACCCATTCTGACCGGGCACCCATTTTGGTGTCAGCATCATGTTATGCTTTAGCTATTTAAAAATAGCAGATCTACAAGCTCGTAGCGCACCACCGAGTGGCGCGCTACGAGCTTGTAGGTCTGCTATTTTTTGAAAAATCGAAGAACGACTGACATTTTTTAGAATCTGATCTCAGGTCAGAATGGGTTCATCAGACCAGTGTGTGTCCGGCGGAAACCTCGTATGAATCTGATCTCAGGTCAGAATGGGTTAAACACCTGTGTCTGCGCAGCTCTTAAACACCCCAGAAGGAAATGTGTTGAAAACACAGCAGATCTTCTCCTCCGATCTGTCTGAAAACACAACGCAGGCATTTATCTTTAGAAGTGTTTCTTGAACTCTAGCCAATAGACACGGCATCTGTATGAGCTACATATTATCATATTATTATTATATATTATCATTGAACTCTAGCCAATAGACACGGCATCTGTATGAGCTACATATTATCATATTATTATTATATATTATCATTGAACTCTAGCCAATAGACACAGCATCTGTATGAGCTACATAGTATCATATCATTATATATTATCATTGAACTCTAGCCAATAGACACAGCATATGTATGAGCTACATATTATCATATTATTATTTATTATCATTGAACTCTAGCCAATAGACATGGTATCTGTATAACACTCCACCGATCAACGAAACATTCTGTACATTTGTGGTCGGAAGAAAAATAAGACTAAACTATTGTCAAAAAACATATTTTCAGAAGGGGGTCGGCGGCCAAATATAGATAATTCTGGGGGTCCTTGACATGAAATAGTTTGAGCGCCACTGACATAGAAACATGAGTTTTTCAGAAAACCTTTTTGTAGAATTGTCCTCAGTTCTAAATGGGTTAAGAAACCAAACCCCACCTCTCTCCGTGAGGGTCATCTCCAGGTGGGAGGAGCGTTCCTGGGCGTCGCCTCGTAGCTCCGCCCCCCTGCTGAACCGCGGCTCCACGTGCACGCCATAGCGCGGGTGGAAGGTGCCCACTTTGATGACATCACTTCCTGTGGCCGGCAGCAGCTCCCAGTTGACCTGGTTGAGCTCCTCGTTGGCGAGGAGACGACAGGAGACGGCCACGGTGCCCGACGACCTTTGAACCTGCACTGAGATCTGATCCGCTGCCCTGCCTGGAAAATCATAAAATGTTACAATGAAAAACTATCCCAAGAGTGGCATTATACTGGACCCCAGAAGGCAAGAGGAAGAAAGGGAGGCCGAAAATGACATGGCGGAGCAGTAGACGATGGAGAAGGAGCTCCAGCAACGACATCAGAGCTGGGGGACCATAGAGAAGATGGCCAAAGACATCAGAGCTGGGGGGACCACAGAGAAGATGGCCAAAGACATCAGAGCTGGGGGACCATAGAGAAGATGGCCAAAGACATCAGAGCTGGGGGACCATAGAGAAGATGGCCAAAGACATCAGAGCTGGGGGACCATAGAGAAGATGGCCAAAGACATCAGAGCTGGGGGACCATAGAGAAGATGGCCAAAGACATCAGAGCTGGGGGACCATAGAGAAGATGGCCAAAGACATCAGAGCTAGGGGGGACCATAGAGAAGATGGCCAAAGACATCAGAGCTGGGGGACCACAGAGAAGATGGCCAAAGACATCAGAGCTGGGGGACCATAGAGAAGATGGCCAAAGACATCAGAGCTAGGGGGGACCATAGAGAAGATGGCCAAAGACATCAGAGCTAGGGGGGACCATAGAGAAGATGGCCAAAGACATCAGAGCTGGGGGACCATAGAGAAGATGGCCAAAGACATCAGAGCTAGGGGGGACCATAGAGAAGATGGCCAAAGACATCAGAGCTAGGGGGGACCATAGAGAAG
The DNA here is from genome assembly GCF_964188405.1 of Protomyctophum parallelum. Classification (NCBI taxonomy): domain Eukaryota; kingdom Metazoa; phylum Chordata; class Actinopteri; order Myctophiformes; family Myctophidae; genus Protomyctophum; species Protomyctophum parallelum. Next base: position 10,722,821 of record NC_139716.1, on the reverse strand, counting down.
ATGGCCAAAGACATCAGAGCTGGGGGACCACAGAGAAGATGGCCAAAGACATCAGAGCTGGGGGGACCATAGAGAAGATGGCCAAAGACATCAGAGCTGGGGGACCACAGAGAAGATGGCCAAAGACATCAGAGCTGGGGGACCATAGAGAAGATGGCCAAAGACAGATGCAAGTGGAGGAACTTTGTTGCTGTCCTATGCACCAGCCGGCGTAATGGGGATAAGTAAGTAAGTAAGTAAACAATAAAAAACTAATATGAAATATTTACAGTATTTTATATAACATCAAATAAAGTAAATATGAACATTTAATTAAGCAACATCAAATAATAACCAACTACATGAGACATGTTTAAAAACAATTAAATGCTTATGAAATATTATAAAAACGCTGTTATTATAAAAACATGTTGCCATTCTAATATAATCTAATAGTCTATGTAAAATTGTAAAGCATGCCAAAATATAGTTGGTAGTCAGTTTTATCCATACAGTAAATGACATAGTTGGTAAAGTAGTGAGTTTTCTTACCAGTTTGTATCAGCAACATCAGTAGAATACAGAAGTTCTGCCATCCAGTCATCTCAACCTATACAACTATAAAACTGGATAAATATACCGGTACAATAATGTATAATTTCTACAAATATACAACTGAATAAATTCAGTTTAATTTCTAAAATATACATTAATGTCTATACATGAATGGCTGTCGTTTCATTTCTACAACTATGACAATCCTGATCCATTCACCTTATCATCCAGTCTTCAAACCTCTCGTCAGGACAAGATGGTGGAATAGCCTAGTCTACAATGATGCTCTCTCTGTCCAGGTCTTGCGAGAAACAAGCAACCAGGTTTATAATTATGGAAACGGACAAGCCCAAAAGAAAGGACTATCCTTTATCCTATCCTATAATAGGCCACACAAGCACTTAAGTCTCTCTCTCTCTCTCTCTCTCAGTTGTGGGTTTGTTTCTCAGATAGAAAAACGGCCCTCTATCTCATATACGACCTGTCACTTCCTGCCTGCGCAGGAAATGGAAGGTTGAGTGTACGCACACAACTCCTTTGATGTCGTCACCTCACAATGGCCTTTTTACCTCCCCACCACCCACAGTCTGTGACTCAGTCTGTGAAGTGTGTGAAGTGTGTTAACCCATCCTTGATGTCAGTTCCAGCGTAGCCTCGCAGAGGCCAGGCGCGAATGTGCGTTCGACAGGGTGATACGAGTCTGGCCAAGAAGCCAGGCTAGTTCCAGCAGTTTTCCAAACTCAAGACCCAAAAGAGAGATTAGACGTTTTCCTGGGAAGCAAACTAGTGAGAACAGCAGATTGCGATTTACGCTAATTTTAACTAATGCAATTACTTAGATCAGGTGCGTGGTGAAAACCAGGTATACTTAATGAACTGGTGGGTGTGTACACTATTTTGAAAGAAATCTTCCTCCTAGTATAATCATAATACCTGATGATCATGTTTTAGGGGGTGGGGGGGAATCACGGCACGGCAAGTTGGCGATTACCGTAATTGTCAACTTGCCGTGTTTAATTTTTAAGTAAAATATTTGCATTGAACATTGAATTTGTATTTCTGTTTGATCACAGACACATTTAATATTTATTTTATAATGTTTTTCTTTCCAAAACAATTACAAGCTACAAAATTGCAACAAGTCGTGTTTTAAATTGACGATTATGCAAAAACGTCAGTCAAATAATGAAATAAATGTAATCATTGTAACAGGCCTATGTAATGGGTTCGTTTTGTCCGACGTACTGACATCCGACAGGCATTAGTCCGACATCCTGTACCCCAAATCCTAACCTAAACTCACAGAAGCCACAGGTGAGTTTGAACCAGCAACGCATGTCAGGAGCCACGGGTGAGTCTTAAGGCCTATTCATAGTCTGGATTTTCGGTGGTGGTGAGGTGACCACCGGAGCTGAAATAACGTTGAGCGGTGGTGAGTAAAAACAGGCTGGAAAGGGCTGAAAATCCAGACTATGTAGGGGCTTTTAAAGGAGAATTCCACACTAAAAGGCTTTCTTACCTTTCTTTGTAGTTGTTACGTCCCCACCAAAGAGGTCCAGGTGTTATTTTGTGCAAAAGCTCCTTATTGGCTATTTCCCCTACCATAAGCCCTACATGAATTGCATTGAATTGAATGGGATTTGAATGGGGCTATGGGGTGTTGTGCTAATTCGGTTATTTCCATCGCTCAAAATTATAATTTCTTTGTATATCCTCTCTTCATAATGTAAATAATATCCCAAGCGGCACACTTTACTACTTCTTTCGATGGAAATAAGCGAACTAGCATAACACCCCATAGCCCCATTCAATTCCCATTCAATGCAATGCAATTCATTGAGGGCTTTATGGTAGGGAAAATAGCCAATAAGGAGTTTTTGCACAAAAAAACACCTGGACCTCTTTGGTGGGGACGTAACAACTACAAAGAAAGGTAAGAAAGATAAGAAAGCATTCTAGCATGGAATTCTCCTTTAAGCGGCCCACGCATGTGTCGGACTGTCGCATGTCGTACTGTTAGTACGTCGGAACCAACGTATGCGCCGCCCCTATGTGACAGTGTTTTTGAAGTGGTGGGAGTTCTTAAACTCCTGGTACAAGGTGAAGAGGACGTGTAGAGACTGCACTCGGTGGTTCTTGTAGACGGGGACGTCCAGAAGCCCACAGACGACGTCCACATAGTCCCTGAGGTCACAGTCCAGGTCGGCCCCTGGGAGCCCCACCTGGGACCCCCCCAGGAGCTCCTCCAGCAGGGGGGGCCACTCCTGCATCAGGCTGTCGATGTCCGGCATGGAGCGGCTGGACGGAAAAAACCAAAGGTTTACATTTTATTTTGTCACTATAGCCCCTGGGGGTCAATGCCATTTTGTTTGTCACTATAGCCTAGTAGCCTGGGATCAATACCATTTTAACCCATTCTGACCTGAGATCAGATTCATACGAGGTTTCCGCCGGACACACACTGGTCCTGATGAACCCATTCTGACCTGAGATCAGATTCTAAAAATGTCAGTTGATTTTTTTCAAAAATAGCAGACCTACAAGCTCGTATCGCGCCACTCGGTGGCGCGATATGAGCTTGTAGATCTGCTATTTTTCAATAGCTAAAGCATAACATGATGCTGACACCAAAATGGGTGCCCGGTCAGAATGGGTTAACTACCTCTATACTAGCCTGGGATCAATGCCAATTTATTCATTGCCAACTTGTGTGCAAAGCGCAAGTAGGCACTCGACAAGAGTGCATTTCTAGTTATCTTTGTGGTCGGGAAAGCAAAAATCGCACCCGTGTGAAATGAGGGGCACTCTTGTCATCGTACGTCAATTTATGTTAGCGGACATTTGACATTGCTACATAAGGTCAGGTCCCTTACATATGACGCAAGTTTTCCCTTGAATGTCAATGGCTTACGTCAAATTCTGATTTACGATTGTCGGGATGCGCGACAGCTCACCATTGACGGCGCTCGAAGCTTTAGAGATACAAGGCTTTGAAAATCCTGTTATAATGGGAGGCTCAATGGAGCTGGATTTAAAAATCCCATGGCTGGTGAGCACGGAGGCTCTCCATAGCAACCGGAGCAATACCAAAAGGTAAATTGACAGTCGCCGCTTTCATATATGGAGTATACGGTTGTCTACGAACATGTACGTAGTTAGCACCTTTAGTGCCCTAAAAGTTAAAGACACAAAGATAATAATGGAGGCATGGATCTGCAGTACCTGTAACAGTGGCTAGGGGGCAGTACCTGTAATGCACGGTGGCCGGAGGCTTGGATCTGTGCAGCTCTGAGATGCTGTCCATCCAACTGTCCAACGCTCTGGGGTTCTTCTGGGCGTTCGACACACTGGACACCTTCTTTACCTGAGAGAGAGGGAGAGAGGGGGGGGGGGGGGGCAGACAGAGATAGAGATATTCTGTCATGGTCAAGAGACAGTTTCTCCCCTGATCAAGCTCTATTAGCTCAATGGTAAACATTTCGGAACTCGCGCCAGGTTCAAATCATGGTTCAAATAGAAGAGGAAAGCTGCTTTTAAGCCGCATCAAAGCCAGAAACAGCACATGAATAATAACTTCTAATCCAATCCAATTCATTTACCGTATTGTGCCGAATATAAGACGTTTGTTTTATTCCAATGAAAACATCCTAAACAAACTGGGTCGTACTATATTCAAGGTCTAGACTATTTTACATGTCCTTATTACACACATCCACACCGTCCGTACCGGCGTACCGCTGAAACCAGGCTTATGAATGGAGTGATTGAAGCAACACACACACACACACACACACAGACAACGAACGACTACAGCTGTGATGTAAGATGGAGGAACGGCGTGACTATCTCGAACAGAGTGGTTCAAGTAGGAGACGTTTTGGAGAGGTTTTGATGCCTTCTTTATTCAACTGGAACCAACACAGCAGCGCAGTAACTTAAAGACACATCGCTTCCACATCGCTTCCGGTGCGCTGCTCAGCGGCTGAGCTGCGACCCAGCGTGCCTTGTACTACATCCACATATGATAACAGCATCCTAAGGTTAGCAAGGAATATCACCTCTAATACTAAGCATGTGTTGTATGGAGAATATAGGTTGCTACCTTCAGGAAGGAGATATGGTGTATACCAGCATACAATAAGGTCAGACTAAAGAGGTCCTTTGTCTACCAGTCGACCTTGAGGCTTAATTAGGAGATGTAGTAGCCACAGGATAATCTAAGCGGTGGATATTGCTCATGTCTTTATGTATGTAAATTGTCTTGTTATTTGTGTGTTGTATATGTGTTTCTGCATACTTGGCTGCTGTGTCGCAAGACACATTTCAGTGTGAACTGACAATAAAGTACTATATCATATCATATCATATCATATCATATCATAACACCCAGAGTGTAGCGCTGATCAGAGCCGTAGATTGAAGAAGCGAGTCGCGACACACTTTGATCTCGCCGCAAAGCGGGGTTGTATGGGCTATAGTTCCAAACGCTGGAACTATCCCATTGAGATAGAATGAGCACTTCCGCATTCCATTGTTACGATGGGAACCAACGCTATAGTGTCGTCGTCACTCTCATACTAGGTCACGCTGGCGCTGATAACACCGCTAGGCCTGTCCCACACTTTCACTGTCCCCCTATCAACATTGGCAGGTAGGAACTAACTTTACATGATAAAGCAACTGGTTTAAGAAATACCAAGAGACTATAGTTTATTTTCAATTTGGTTACTGTACCTATTTACTATGGTACCCTATTGTGAAATGAAAATCATTTTATTTTAAAATTATTATAGAAACATTTTAAAATAAAATAATTTTGTCTTCAATTTGTTTTCCACATATGAGTCTTGAAAAATGGGGCACAATACGGTATATAGCACAATTAACAAACACACGGTAACATTTTAATAAAAATAAAAAATTGGAACCCATAACAAAGTGAGACATCAAATACCAGCAAGGAGACTTAGTTCAAGCTGGATTAAAAGCATAAAAGCATACAAATTAGACTTCAGGCGGAATTAAAAAGTTTCAACAGTTGAACACTTTATTATTGAAAAGGCACGGCCTCTCTAGTTTTAAAATGTGTACCTGAGTAGTGTGTTGTTTGGTATCTTCAGACAGCCACAGCGACAGAACTGTAGGGTCTGACTGTTTGACACACGGCTCATCTAAAACCAACAGACCCAGACTGTCTGTCACCCCATCTGGTCTGGGAACCTGAGAGAGAGAGAGAGAGAGAAAGTTTACAATGCTATCTAAATTACATTTCCGGTGAGGAGCCCCCACCGGGAGGACGTACTGTTGTATCCTAATGAGATCACCTACTAGTGAGGAGCCACCTGCCAGTGAGGACGTACTGTTGTATCCTACTGACTCACCTGCCAGTTAGGAGCGCCCGCCGGGAGGACTTAGAGCCTTCGTCCTACTCCTCCCACCCAACACTCTGACTCTGATGCTGGCATAATCCGCCCCAAGGCCCATCATTTATTCGGCATTTGAGCCACGGACGGACCACCATTTTTGCGCACAATTCCTTTGCTGTATTGATGTGGTACCATTAGGAAAGATGGAGAACAAGACTGCCGAAGCAGACAACCCGGCCGCAACACTCCACGTTAGAGAAAAATCCTTCTAGGTGCAAGGCAAGGCATCAGAATGGGAAGAAAATGCCAGCACTCAATACATTTCCTTTTCACATGATTTTTTTATTTACCTCGGACGAGCAAACAGCAAACGCGTTTCGGCCTAGTGGGCCTTCAACGCTGAGGAACGCTGGCATTTTCTTCCCTTTGTGTTTTACCATTAGGATAGATAACAGGCAAATATTAATCAAAATAAAAATGACTCTACAGTCTCTCTAAATCTGTAGACTTCTTGTAAATGTAATGCAGACTTTTAACAAATGGACCCAAATGGACCCGGGATGGTCCATTTGGTTTCATTTCCGCTCTCAAGAGTTAAAGATAGGGTCCATTTGGTTACCAACTCCCCTGTCATTTAGCTGGGGGACCACCTGGAATCCCCTTAAGGACCACTGGTGGGTCCCCGGACCACCGGTTGACAACCACTGGTATAGACGCTCGACAACGCCGGATGCACCACAGTGGATTTGAACCCACAACCTTCTGTGTTGCTATGGTTACGTGACTAGTATACCTTGATGAAGGCGTCGATGTCTCCCACTGCAGGAATGAAGTCTGGTATGAAGGGCTTCAGTTTATGATCCAAATCTACTGTCTGAGGAGTATATCTGTAAAATATATATATACACTTATTAACCCACACAGCCCTGGGTCTTAAAATGTTTATGATAGTACATTATCACAAATCACAGCCCTGGCCCCTGCAGGGTCTTAAAATGTTTATGATAGTAAACCTGGGCCGGTTGCTAGGCAACGCCTTGCTCACCCCCCCCCCGCACGCATGGAACGTTTCTTGCGCATGGGTAGACAGACTACTGTTATAATTACGGTCTGCTCTGGCGTTGCTGTCCGTTGTGCTGATCAGACATCCGAGGTTCGGATGTGATTTTGGCTTTTTCACAGCATCGCCATTGAAATGTTAATGTTTCGCTTACGCATGTTTCATGATAAATGCTTTTATGTGATGTATTCCCATGCTTTTGTTCTTGCTTAAATGTAAGTCGCTCTGGATTAAGAGCGTCTGCTAAATGCCTAAATTGTAATTGTAAATTGTCTGGAGAAAGATAGCTAGTGTGAGCAAATGCTTACGCTCAAACATTAGCCTTTCCTTCTCCTCTCATTTGCCCCGAGACGTTTAAAGTGTGTTAAAATGTTTATGATAGTAAATCTGATCGATAAATCACACAGTCCGGGGTCTTACTTATTTTCTGTAGTTTTGATTCAGTGGTATTCAACCTTTTTCATATTAAAAAACCCTTTGAGCCACACGGACCACCATTTGATGAGATTTAGCCTCTCAAGACTCAAAACCCTTTGACATTTTTGTTGTTGAATAAGACTTTGTTTGATTTTGTGTTGGTAAATAAAACGGGGGTCAACGATTGGCCGGTAAATAAAGGGCGTTACCGTGTGATGTACTGGAACAGTTCCAGATAAAGGCTGTTAGTTACCGTGTGATGTACTGGAACAGCTCCTTGATCTCCGTGGAAACGGGCAGGTTGGCGTAGTCGGCAGGATGGTACGCCCCCTCCGGTCCGCCCCCCCGCTCATCTTCGTCATCGTCGTCTTCGTCGTCGTCGGAGTCCTCCTCCTCCTCCTCCTCTGACTCCTCCTCTTCCTCTGGCCCCGCCCCCTCATTAGCAGGCCTGTCAAGATTACAAATTTAAGCTGAAGATTCAGATTTAATTGCGGGGTTTTTTTTGCATTGAACAATGCAATGCGTTATAATTTCTATTTCTGTTTGCCTTTTTAGGCTTCGTAATCACAAATTGCACAGGGCAGATATGACAAATGACTTCAATCTAAAACTTGAAATCACCGACACATTTAATATTTTTGTATATATATTTTTCTTTCCATACAAAATAGCGGAAATAGTTGATCTACAAGCTTGTAGATTTTCAGTTCCTGCTATTTTTGTGTATGGACATTTTTCAACATGGAAACGAATGACGATTATGCAAAAATAATTGCGATTATCACAAAATAGGTGATGATGTAATAGGCTAATCGTGACTGGCCTACCCCTCATTAGCGCCCAGGAGGCCAGGCTGCCGTCCCATTGGCTGGTTAGGGCTCAGGAGGCCTGCAGGCCGTCGTCCCATTGGCTCTTTGGCCTTCCGCTGCTGCTCCTCCTCCTCGTCAAACTCGTCGCTGCTGCTATTGGCTGCCGCCATCAGGCCACGCCCCTTCCTGTTCCCGTGGCTGCTTCCTGTCTGACATGCAGGGGTGTAACAGCTAATAGATTTAATTGATTATCCAACTATAAATGCATCACGTCTCTGTCTGTCTATCTGTGTCTGTGTGTCTGTATGTATGCGTACGGTTGTAATGCACGTAACTTTGCCCCACCGACTTCAAATTCGACACACGCGTTCCACACCCCCGCAGGGAGTGCAGTGCCCGGTATCGAGTCGGTCTGACCCACGGTTGTCCAGAACCACCACAAAAGGCTCTGGTCAGGCTCTGCCAGTGGGCCTAATGAGCCCAAGTCCCCTCACCTACAGTATGCAATTTCCAGCCTCTGCCTCAGCCAATTGATTGCCATGGCAACCCCACACCTGCCAATTGATTACTTAACCAATCCACTTTTCAGTCAGTTTGCACTTTGCACTCTTCAGACGGACAGATACAGAGATCTCCATGCGGGACACAGACAGACAGTTAAAACGGGTGCTATGACAAGTTGACAGGTATTATTAGGTTCTCAAGTAGGCCGGTGGCCGACGGGCACGTACAGGTCTAGTAATAATAATAACCCAATTGATTAAAAAAATGTAAAGAAAATAGTGGATATACATGCTTGCGATGTGACGTGTTGTGAGTTTGTAGATCAGCTATTTGCATTGAAAAATATGTATTTATTCTGTACAGTGTGTGTGTGTGTGTGTGTGTGTGTGTGTGTGTGTGTGTGTGTGTGTGTGTGTGTGTGTGTGCGTGCATGTGTGCGACGTGCGTTTTACCTTGCTGTGTGTGTGGGGGGTGGGGGTGTAGATACTCGCTACATCCTCAGAGTCGTGAACTTCCACACTTTCATCATAAGGCTGGTTAGAGATCAGTTTACCACTGTTACCAGGCTCCATCTGACACTGAGGGGGGAGGAGATGAGGCAAGAGGAGAGAGGAGGCAAGAGGAGGAGAGAGGAGGCAAGAGGAGGAGAGAGGAGGTAAGAGGAGGAGAGAGGAGGTAAGGGGAGGAGAGGAGAGGAGGAGAGGAGAACATTTAACAGTGGTGTAAAACATATCAATACTGCAGTATAGAGATGTGTCACAGAGACTAAAATCTTTTGGGAGCGTTCTGGAGAACGGTAGGCTTTATTTCAGGCTCAGCCGATTAGGTGAAAGTAGTTTATCAGACTATTTTTTATAGTGTTCCAGTTCCAATTTTGTGAGATCTCTTATCTCTATCCTAGCTGATTGGATAAGCTGGTATCCTGACCTGATCATTTGCATATCTACAAGATCCTATTTTCAAATGGACAAGAGATGAAACTATAGGGCTGAAGTTGTATAATCAAAATCTACAAAGTAACTATAGTAACTAAAGTTTTCAGTCGTTTAGTGGCGTAAAAAGTACAATATTTGGATCTGAGATGGAATTAAAAAGTATTGGAAATTAGAAATAGACCTACTCCAGTGAAGTAAATTAAACATAGGCCTAGTATGTCGTTTTTCATGGTTTTTGAGTTGGATGTTCTGTTTATTAAAAAGAGACAGATCGACTGACACATAGAGGAGCTAGCATACCTGTCTGGATCAGCTTTAGCAACACAGCTAAAAAGCTAAACTCTCGCGAAGTCTTCGGTCATTTAAAGATGTGCTGACGTCGCACGATGCTCACCGGCGGCTGTTATTCACTCATACATACACATATGACGTAATAATAATATAAAACATGACGTATTAAACCAAGACGGGAGTCTAATGCTACAGACGCAGCTGATCGCTGGCGTTGTCCTAGCAACAACAACAGTCCCGCGCTGTGCATCATGGGATATTGAGTCTCCTTTGGATCTGTGTGGCAGTGTAGCCGTAGCGTATCCCCAGCGCCTCCTGCTGCAGTGGAGGTATCTAGAAACACCACTGCAGTCAGTGCAGCATCATGGGGATAGATAGGGGATTATTATAGTGATTCATAACTACTATTTTACTAGAGAATTCCAATTCTCTGTACTCTTCTACTCCACTATCAGATCCAGATATTGTACTTATTTCGAAGTGAAGAGGACACGGTTATTACACATTTAAAACCTAATTGCGACCAAAGGTTTTTCTGACAATCGTTTTGACAATTTTGTTTCGTGACAGCACTATAAAATCATCAGGGATAGTAAGCCCATATACGGGACTGTGATCCTTCCTCTTCGATGTCTCCCTTTTGCCTGATACCTGTCAATTTAAACTCAAGACGGGCCTGCCCCAAAGTTATTTGTGCAGCCACCCCCGGGCAGCTGGCGAAAACTAGAGTTGATAGTCAAAGTTACTTTAAGCAACTCAACTCATATAAACTAGCCTACTGTCCAAGTATCCCAATTTGCCTGCATACTGTTTATAAATCAATACATTGAAACTGGGACTCAACTGATACAAATTACAGCAATGTTGTTATTCAATTGAACCATATGTCACATCTATAACCATAAGTGTTCACTTCGTAAATGTGTGTCAACCCCCATCCTCTGCCAGAGAAATGCCTGCTGCCTCTTAAGGTTACATATCCTTAATATTATACTACAAACGTATACATCTTTGGGGTATTCCTGAATGTTATGTCATATTATGGTAGCCTACATATAATTATGCAATTCTTAAAGGTATATTCAGTGATTTCGCTCAAAAAACCTTAGGTTTCGTTTTTGGCTGTGGGACCCAGCCTTTCGTCCAATCAGGATAGAGAGTCAAAAACGAAACCTAAGGTTTTTTGACCCCCAGGGGTTAACTGGGGACAGGGAGGAACTCCTTATATGGTCAGCACACTCTATAGTAGGGAGGATTATCACAACAAAACAAAAAAATAAGTGATATTTGAATTAAGTGAAATCACTGAATATACCTTTAACCCATAAGACACAGGCTACAAGAGGAAATATCAGATTCCACTAGAAGGCTGAAACTAACTTGATATACCGGACATATTATATTAAATCATTCCTGATTCTTATATAGAAGTGTATAATTGTAAGTCTCTAAAATGTTCTGATGAATTGAAAATGGTGGGCCTTATTGTAAACAAGTGCAATGCTTCATCATAGTGTCCACAGTTTTTGTATTGAGTTGTACTTTTGTTTGAATTAAATGTACTCATTCTGCATACTGTTTATAAATCAATACATTGAAACTGGGACTCAACTGATGCAAATTACAGCAATGTTATTCAATTGAGCCATTTAAACATTATATTAATTGCATTTCTGTTATATTAAATATGCTAAAGTGGCTTACATTTATTTAAATTGCGTTTGTACATGTTTTTTTTTAAATAAACAAAACAAAAGGAAGTTCACATTGGTGCTGCATTATTTCATAGGCCAGTGGTCTACTTCAAGAACAGGAGCGCCACCAACAGGTGGATTTTTTAAAATGACTCAAATCATAAAGGCAGTGTGCAATTTACGTGGAATCTTTCACAGACTTTCATACTAGGCTGAGGAATATATCCCACCCTTTTCACATTGGCAAGTTATAGCGCCACCAACAGGTGGATCTGTTGTTGTTGTTCTTGTAGTAACGACCCAGCACACTCAAACAAAAGAGGCTGATGACCCCCCCTTGGGCCCCCTCAACTCTCACTATAACTAGACACTTTACCCCCCCTCTCTCTGTTTAAAAGTAGGCTACAGAAAAAATCTCAAAGTCCAGGTGAAAATATAGTACAGGTCTCTCTCTCTCTCTCTCTCTCTCTCTGAGATGGCTCGCCCCACGGCTTGGGAAGCCGTGGATATACACGGCTTGACCTTTATCGTGGAGAAAGTCCTACTTTTGTCCGTCAAAGTCTTATTGTAATTTATATAGAGCTGCAGGTCCAGACTCTGGGATGTTGTTACACCGTTTCTCCAGCAGATGGCTCCGACTGACATCTTTTGCAATGTGCAACAGAGAAAACACCATAGTCTGTGACATCTAAAGAGCTGCAGCCTCAGTCAGTGGACATTTTTAACATCAATACTTCTGTTTCACCAACCAGGCATGTAGAGAATGTCCTCTCTGACGTCCGTCCGTCCCCCGAGATGTATTGAACCGTTTGTTTTTGTCACAATATAATAAATGCCTCTGTCTGGGTTTTTAGTTCTGTTGGAAGTGCTATACCTTGTAGTCTTATGCAAAAGGTACTTAAAATGTAATTAAATTATATAACCAGGTCCATTTGGTGACCTGGCATCCTATAGTTTCAATTATTCATTTGATATTATGTTTATTATGTCTGATTTTAGGTTAGATTACTGAGGCACTACACTGTCGCTCTGCATTTGATGTGTTTACCTGCCTACTGTAAATCACTCACTGGATTAAGAGCATCTGCTGAATGCCTACATTAGAAATTGTCTATACAAATAAAATGTACATACTGCCGAACAATATGTTTGCTCCCCATCTTCTCTTTATTTCAACCAAACAATGTTTCGCCTGTCCGGGCTTTCTAAAGGTACATCATATGGACGATATAGAGCCATCTCCCTGGCAATATCACAGAGACAGTTTGTTTATTTTAGAACCCCCCCCCCCCCCCCATATAACCCCGTATAAACACTGCTAGAGTTCACAGTTATAATATTGGTTCCCTTCTGCCGTACCTGACTGCCTTCACTCATCACTTGTTCTTATCTGACGTGATATGAAAAATGACTATGGGAATTCAGAAAGGAGGAAAAAAAGGAAGAAAAAACCCCTGCCAAAACAGGTATGATGTGAAATTACATTAGACTTTTGGCTATTCAAAACTACAAGTTCAACAGCATCACCCCACCATCCTTTTGATTTTCTTTGGTGGAAAAACCTTGCAAATGTTTGTGAAAAATGCAGAATAAACACAAATCTTCTCATTCAGAGGACGGGGGTCTGCGGCCTACATCAATTTGTCCTCGACATGAAAACGATTCTAGACCCACTGCCCTATAGCAGCCCTATCCCTGTTCTGGGGGCTGGACATTCGGCTAAGACAGTGGCTCTGCAATGTTAGCCCAATGTATTCGGGGTAGATCAGATGGCCTAGTACAGACCCATGTGAGACTCCAGAGGGTTTAATCCATTCTGACCTGAGATCAGATTCATACGAGGTTTCCGCCGGACACACACTGGTCCTGATGAACCCATTCTGACCTGAGATCAGATTCTAAAAATGTCAGTCCCTCTTCGATTTTTTTCAAAAATAGCAGACCTACAAGCTCGTATCGCGCCACTCGGTGGCGCGATATGAGCTTGTAGATCTGCTATTTTTCAATAGCTAAAGCATGACATGATGCCAACACCAAAATGGGTGCCCGGTCAGAATGGGTTAAGTGCTTCAGTGAATGAACAGTAAAGAAAGTAGGAGATTTCCTGAAAAAACAAACTTTTATTGAAGTATTACATTTTACTTTTCAGTACAAATTAACACGTATAAGTGTGCATGTTTCTGTGTGTGTGTGTGTGTGTGTGTGTGTGTGCATCAGTGTGTAGAACACTTGGGCACTTGGTCTCCGGTCAGAACCGTTCTCTCCACTCCGCTCTCGTTGATGGCAGCCAGTCTGATCACCCCCCCACTGGACCCGTCTCTCTCCATGGCAAGGGCCAGGGCTGAGAGAGAGAGACAGAGAGAGAGAGAGAGAGAGAGAGAACAATTCATCGTTCAGGTCTTCTAAGGAGAGCGTTTTTGGAAAACCTTTTTTCCCCACAAAATGATTCAGATTCAGAATTTAGTTTTTTTACTTAACAACCAAACTAAAGCAGTGTTCCCACAAAAATGTGCGTGCGTGCGTGCGTCTCACCAGAAGCAGTGAGTTCCAGACATTGCTCCTTGGTCATTCCAGGTCTGTACTTTGTATCCATGAAGCCGTAGATGTAAGAACTGCCACTTCCTCCAATGGACACAGGCTGTCTGACCATCATGCCTCCTATTGGTACAGAATACACCTGGTAGAGAGACATATACAATACAGAGAGAGAGAGTTAGACCTATTCGTACAGAATACACCTGGTAGAGACACAGTCTACAGACAACAGTCATTAAGACATGCAAATCCCTTGACTCCTTCAAAACCGCTCTGAAAGGGCACCTACGGACGGTTGCAATTCGAAACTGGCCCCTGTAAAATCTGAACTTTTTCCCCACACTGTATACGTTTCTTTTCCTTTTTCCCTTTTTTATGATGAATTCCTGTTCTTTTTTTTTTTTACTATTTATGGAAGTGTCTATTTGTACATGTAAATGTTTTGATGATTTGAACAAGGTGGACCCTGTTGTAAACAAGTGTAATGCTTTATTGGGTCGTCCACTCACAGTTAACAGCCTTTGTATTGAGTTGTGCTGGAAATGTACTGTAATTCTGCAAACTGTTAATACATATTTCAATCAATCAATCAATCAATGCCTCCTATAATTGGTACAGATAGGTTAGGTTTAGGGTTACCTGTCCCTTGTCCCATCCCGCCACTATGATCCCAGCAGACAGACAGACATTAGGGGCTGTATTTTGCGTGTCTTAAGTACCAGGTCTTATTCCCTAACTTGAGTAAACTAAAGACCTGGAGGCGTGATCAATGCCATTTGGCTATTCTGAGTGGCCAAAGAGCATTGATCACGCCTCCAGGTCTTTAGTTTACTCAAGTTAGGGAATAAGACCTGGTACTTAAGACACGCAAAATACAGCCCCCTAGGTGCGATAGGTTTAGGGTTACCTGTCCTCCTTTCCTCTTGTCCCATCCCGCCACTATGATCCCGGCACTCAGCTCTTCTCTGTAGCGGTAGCAGGAAGCTTTGAACAGATTGGCGGCCGTCTCCACCAATGGGGGCTCATCAAGCTCGATGCTGGCGGTGACAATATTATTTAATTGCGTTAATGAGTGAGTGTCACTGTACTGTACACATTTAAGTGGTGCTCACAAATTGTTTTGTACTCGCCGGTCTACCAACTCGCCGCAGCGAAAGGTGGAGAGAAACATGTTTCAATGTCTTCATCGTTATGCTAACATGCTGTCTTCATCAGTGCAGTATGTCAAACCCACAGGTTATAGTTCATTTCTAAAGTTATCACATTATTTCAGCTACAGGTACATAATGATAAAAAAAAAATGTGAATACCAATGATAGTACAAATGATATTTCAGGATATTGTTCACTAATGGATTACATTGTTTCTGTAAGTGTAAGTGTTAAAACTTTAGCATTCCTACTTCATCTAGTGTAAACTCTAAACAACTATCCTCTCTCTCTCTCTCTCAATTCAATGCAATTTAAATAAAGGTGAAGTAAAACTAAGATGCACTAAACCGCGGCGAGTCGGAAAACCGGCAAGTTCTCTGGTCACCATGAAGCCTTGAATTCATGCAAATGTTTTTGTTACATTCATGAGACAAAATGTGATGACCGGTGGAATCGGTCATCGTGTGTGTGCGCGCGTGCTTGAGCACCAATATGGAAGCCCAGCTCGTACACCAGCACTGCAGTGTGTGTGTGTGTGTGTGTGTGTGTGTGTGTGTGTGTGGCTTGCGTGCATACCTACCTATGGAAGCCCAGCTGGTAGGCCACAATTTCAGCGATGGCCTGAGTGTCAGCAGCAGAACCAGACCTTTTAACACACGCACAGTCGCACACACACACACACACACACACGTTAATGTCGTCTCAGCATTTTATGACTTTCATCAACTTAACAGCCTTATCGTGTGCTGTCGTTATTATAGTTCATCGTGAAAAAAAAGAACACTCAACTAACTCAACAATCGTATCGTGGAGACTTTAATTTATGGCGTAATTGTCCTCCGTCATACTATACACTAGGTCTAGGATGATGAATTAGCTTTAGTTGAGATGCAAATTCAGCACCACTTAAACCCTCTAGTCTATATAGTATAGTTACACTTAAACAGTCTATAAAGTTGATAAAACAGGCCTGTAATTAAAGAGTGCATTTGGTACACTCTCACAACGCGTCGCGAGCTTGTAAAGAGAGGTCGATGTTTCTTTTTACGCCCTCCGAAATTCACTCCGATATTCGGAGCAACAACAAAAAAAAAACTGCACCATGTGCAACTACCTTTATAGTTATAGTACAGTGGTGGACTGACCTGCAGCAGAAGATACGGTTGTGGATGGGAGTCAGTTTGTCTGTCACTCTGTTGGCTATGTACGCCCTGTACGGACACACAGACACACACAGGTTGTTGTCACACAATATATCATGTGCTTTAACCCATTCTGACCTGAGATCAGATTCATACGAAGGTTTCCACCGGACACACACTGGTCTGATGAACCCATTCTGACCTGAGATCAGATTCTAGAAATGTCAGTCGTTCTTCGATTTTTCAAAGAATAGCAGACCTACAAGCTCGTATCGCGCCACTCGGTGGCGCGATATGAGCTTGTAGATCTGCTATTTTTCAATAGCTAAAGCATAACATGATGCTGACACCAAAATGGGTGCCCGGTCAGAATGCTTTAACTCATTTACTGTAGCACTGAGACCAGATTCTACAATTGTCATCTTAACAGTTCTCTGAAAAACCTATATTTCAATATCAGTGGTTCTAAACCTATTTCATGTCAATGATATGTACCGTTATTGGCCACCGACCCCCGTCTGAAAATACTGTATTTTGTTCCAGCCACCCCCCCCCCCCCCCAGTTGTGAAAGAATGTACACATTTTCACGACTTTTCAAAAATAGCAGCTCTACAAACTCATAACCCAGTCCTTAATGGGTTAATGTTGCACACACACACTTACCCAGTGGTTGTACGGGAATCAGCTCCCATCACAACACCCTCATCATATTCTACCGCCATGATGGTAGTCTGAGAGAGAGAGAGAGAGAGAGAGAGAGAAAGAGATAGATATTACATGATTACAGGCCATTCCACCGTGTCAAATTATATATTATAAAATGATAAAAACGTGATATTAAGTGACAACTCAAATTAATTACATTTTTATAGCGCTTTTCCAAGTGCACAAAGCACTTTACAATGGTTAATTCATTCATACATTGGGAGGTGAAGCGGCGAACAGTCGACACCAGCGTCCTCACTTCCCACATTCACACACCAAAGGTGGCAAGCTCACACCGACCGACAGGAGGAGCCGGGATTCGAACCGCCGACCCACGGATCATTGGACGACCTGCTCTACCTCCTGAGCCACAGCCGCCCCAACTCAAGGATGCAGATGAGCTGTGGGGGTGGCTATATAATGTACGTTATATGCAGCTTACTGCAAACATTACTTCTAATTTAAATGTTTAATAATATTACCAAGGAGAAAAACACTAAGATGCAGGGCCCTAACTAGTAACCACACCAAAGGAAAGGTACTATGTTTACCCAGGGTAACTGGACTAAGCTCAAGAACTTGTTTACAGCCAGGCCCTGCTCATAGAACATTTCATGGTAGGGGTTCAATGCCTTGTCCAAGGGCACTTCAGCGGTGGTAATTTTAAGTTTTTAACGTGCCGGTCCAGGGATACGAACTAGCGACCTTCCGATATCAAGACCGCTCTGCAAACCGTTCGGCCACCGCTGCCCCTGACCAAAGGGTCACCATGCAACTCCTTGGGTCCAAACGGTTGCAAGGAGTTAACGCTAAAACCATCTTGATCCTTTGGTGTGGTTTGGGCCAATGGCATGCGTTGAATCACTAGGTTCAACGTGGTTCAACGTGCAACAAGACATATCACACCGCAGGGACAACGCTACAACCGTCTTGACCCTTTGGTGTGGTTAGGGCTTAAGATTTAAACTCTCGTAGATGTATAGAGTGTAGAGTGTAAATCTTAGGCTAGGTAACTGACAATCCTCCCGATCTACGAGCATTGGGCACTTGATACTGACATTTGTGTTGTCTCCAGAATCTCCATGTGGTCTATACATCAGTGGTTTTCAACCCTTTTCATATCAAGGTCCATTATTTATTGGGTAGCCGCATTTGAACGACGGACCATCTGATGACATTTAGCCTCTCAAACCCAAAACTAAAGAATATGTTGTTGTCGTTGGATAAGATTTTGTCCACAATTCCATGCTGTGTTGACCATTAGGAGATAACAGGCAAACACTTCTTGTAAATTAAGTAATGCACAAGTCTAACAATAATTTAACTCTTGAATGTTTCATTTTACGCTCTCAAGAGTTAAAGATCTAATAAGAGTCCATACCAACTCTCCATCATTTAGCTGGGGACCACCTGGAACCCCCTCAAGGACCACTGGTGGTCCCCGGACCACTGGTTGAAAACCACTGGTATATTGATTGATGTCCACTTGTCCAGCAGTATGATAAGCCTGATTGACAGATTAAACTGAACACTAAGGCATTGGGCGGTGGCAGTGGCTCAGGGGTAGAGTGTCTGGTTGCGGTTGCCAGTTCGAACCCGGGCTCCCCCAGAGTTAGTGTCGAAGTGTCCTTGAGCAAGACGCTGAACCCCTAATTGCTCCTGATGTGCTGGTTGGTGCCTTGCATGGTTTCCGCCACCATCGGTGTATGAATGTGAATGGGTGAATGTAATGCACTATGTAAAGCGCCTTGGATAAAGGCGCTATACCATTTACCATTTATTATTTCATCAATATATGTGAAGTATTTCAGAAAGCAGGATTATCATAACCAATTATCTCCAACACACCATAAATCAAAAACGAATAAAAGCAAGTGTTTCCACATTGTTTGTCAGATTATTTCTCACTCACTCACTCACTCACACACACACAATAAATAAAGTGCTGTCTCATTGAGAGCCGATTGTAACAGCGGCATGAACCATGGCTAATTGCGTCTTAGCTTAGCAGTATGAAACCTATTTTAAAGCAGTGTCTATGTGTTTCGGGGTCATAACTCACCCCTGTGGTGACTTCATTAGCGCACCATTCTGGAACCAGGTCGGTGTTATTGTTATAAACGTTCATATTATTCTCTCTAAACTTCATCATGTAAAAAGCTCTGTCTCTGTCACTTTAGCCGGTAGCTTCTACACAGTACCACCGCGCCTGCGCTATCTGCACAGCACCACGACGCATGCGCCGCGATATGATCAAGGAGTATGTTGAAGAAGGAAAGGTCGGGTCCTTCCGTGACGTCACGTTGATTGATTGAAAATTGGACCGATTGATTGATTTATGGATTGATTGATTGAACATTTAATTTCACAGTATGTAGAACGGATAGCACAAGTCAATACAAAAACTTTGTGGACGAATGAAATGCACAAGACTTGTTTACATCAGGGTTCACTATTTTCAATTCATCATAACAATTAAAGGTGTAGCCTATATACACTTCTATGAAAAAACAGGAAATCATCATATAAAGAAAGTAAATAAGGGAAAAACATGCAGGCCTACAGTATGGGAAAAAGGGGTGGGGGGGGCAGGACAGATTTGCATTATGGCTGCCAGACAGTTTCGAATAATTTGAATTGATTCATTGCAAGGTGTTGTTTCATATTACACACTGACCAACCTACACACTGACCAACCAAGCAGTATATGTGAGCGGTGAGTCTCTAGGGGAAGGACGCACGTACGTACGTACGCACGCACGCATGGCACACACGCACACACACACACACACACACACACACACACACACACACACACACACACACACACACACACACACACACACACACACACACACACACAGAGAGACAGTCTAATCAAGAGTTATTTATGTAAATGAAGTACTGGTATATAAAACGCCTATTTTAAATATCACTCTCAAATTCTAATCAAGCTTTGCTGATCATATACATTTAAACTAAAGCCTATCCTTTCAAAGCTCCTCTCCACCGAATGAAACTGCTCCAATAAATGGAAGTCTTCTCAAAGATTGTTGTTCAACCACATGAGACACCACATGCATCAGCCTACCTAGCTCTGGTCCATAGCTCTAATGCGTAAACAAAACACATTAGAGCTATGGACCAGAGCTACAGCCTAACATAACAACAGTGAACTAGAAAAAGTGCCCTTCTGGGCACAGGTCTCCACCAGGAGGATAGGCGTGTGTGTGATGTTTGGCAATAAGTTTAGGAGTAATATAAACATGTTTTTCTTCATTTTGTTGAGGAAATGCAGAGCCAGATCACTCATAGCATCTCTGGATGAGCAGGACATGTGCAGCCAATCAGTGTAGAATCTGAGAAATCCAACAGACTCGTCTTGAATTGATCACATGACTACAGAGATAATGTGTAACGATTTTGTGTGAGATTTGGATGAAATCTGTGCGACTAACATAAACAATGTTTTACAGAAATCGGCCTCATGGTGGCGCTATAACCGGCAGATGTGGACGGATGCAGGGAAAATGTTTTTCCATGGCCTCTAGGGAGTGCGCATACATAATTTGTATACAGATTGATGCCGTTATAGGTAAAAACAGGAATTGCCCTGTTATAGCACCACTGTGAGTCTGATTTGGAAAAAGATTAGTGGCATGTCGTCCTCGGCCTAGTGGAAATGTGCGTGTATAATTTCACCGAAGATATACCGAATTATACCGAATTGTGTGATGTATGAATAAAATGTGTACGAGTAATCTACAGAAATGTGTTTTGCCTAAATTGGCCTCATGGTGGCGCTATAACAGGCAGTTGAGGAATATTTGGGGCAGAGGTTCTCGTTGGCATCCAGGGAGTGTGTGTGCAAAGTTTAGCATGGATCGGGCCAACGGTGGCGGAGATTAGCTGGTAACGGACGGACGGACGCACACACACGCACGCACACACACACAAATGGACGGAGTGCAAAACATACTCTCTCCCCATGTCTTCGGCCTGGTGGAGACAATTACCATCACACAGGACACACAGAGTTCTCCGATTTGAAAATGTTAGACTGAAACACTCCTGGGCACCAGTTAATCATCAATCAATGTCGTTAATATTATATTTCATGTTTTACTTATTAGCCATGACTGTCGATATACATGTAAATTATATACGTACAATATATATTCATATATGCAATGACAATTAGATAGCCAATTACACTGTAAATGTATATTTATACACTGTTGACTTTAGCTGCACTAATTCAGTGGAGATATCTATGGCCAGCAACTCTGTTTTTATATTAACCTTTGTATTATTCATTCTTCTGTTTCTACCTGAACTGCTATCGCTGCTGTGATACCTGAATTTAATCTAGTCCTGTCTCATCTTGTTTCTAGGGCAGGCAGTTAAAAAATATGTCCTTTTTCTCGTACTTTAGTGGTCAGCGCCCGACAATAGATCTCCTCACATAGAGATCACGATGTGGGCCTGCTGTTGCTGAGGTAATAATAATGATAATGAAAAAAGCACATTTATTACCAGTGCCTAGTGCCTACTGTAGGTTGGTTTTACAGGAAAGGGAAAACAACAGAAGGGAGGCATACATCCTCAGGGTGGCCATAAGGTCAAAACAACAAACCAAAATGCCACATTGCCTGCAAAGGGAACAAACAAACAAAAACAAACAGAAAGAACAGAACAAATAGTCTTCACCAACCCCCCAAAAAACACGGGAACAAAAGAAACAGCTAGCAGCACATCCCTACGCTCAGCTTCCCTTGTCTACCCCTTTGAACAAAAAGCATTAGCATAAAAGGGTTGAGCGCACATGTACTAGGATGAACAATGACAAAAAGGCTGGAGTGGTCATCAGGTTTTGAATGCAGACTGGATGATTGATAATACGACCACTGAAAGCAGAGGCTATCTATTGGGTGGAAACCTTGTATATGTCTAAAGCTGTAACAAAAAGTGTTATTCCTATTTATTGCCTTCGTCAATTTAAGACATGTAATGAATAGAGTAACATATTACACACACACACACACACACACACACACACACACACACACACACGCACACACGCACACACACACACACACACACACACACACACACACACACACACACACACACACACACACACACACACTTCCTCTGCAGGTCTGTTTGTTCTGTCTCCATTTTAAATCTTTGAGTATTGATTATGATGTATGTATGTATGTATGTATGTATATATATGTGTATGTGTATATGTGTACACATACATGTGTATATGTATGTGTGTGTGTATGTACGTGCTTGTGTAATATGTTGTATATATATATATTTCTTGCATCATTTTACTACTATTTTACTACTATGTTTTTTAACCTGATTGTTTTATATTGTGTCACTGACTGTTCAGCACTTTGTAACCTTGTTTCGAAAGGTGCTCTATAAATAAAAATGTACTTACTTACTTACTTACTTAGGCAATTAATTTGCCGAGCTGTCTGGTTTCACACAGCAGGGAGGTTGTCATTGCTAATGCTGAGTACCACTGACATAATCACGTTCAAATTCATTTATATAGAGGTTAATTTCACAGAAATGCACACAGCATCTGTCTCTTTCACCTCACCTCACCTCATCAAATCAAATGATTCCTTCAGATGGCGTCCTGGTGGAGATTGTGATGAGCAACTTGTGAATGCACAAGCCGCGGTTGGAAAGAAGGAAAACTAATTACATTGTTGTCAGGCTCTTATCTCTTCTATAAGTGACAAACATTTCATGCATAATGCAAATTACTGTTGCCAGGCTTTCACGTCAACGTGTGAAATCAATGTGTGGGTGGCACAAGTTCTGCTAGCGTTGTACTTAATTGCCAGCCAAGGCGACATTATTTGCCATTTTGGTTATTTCCCTGTCAAACGATGCAAGTCGGAAACCTATTGTACAATGCACCTATAGCTCTGGTCCATAGCTTTACTGCTCTTGCTGCTGTTGCATTAAGGCTATGGAACTGATTGGCTTCCTGCCTCATATGAAATGCAGACCAGCCTCTCCTGAAAAAATACAGAAAATAAAAATAATGTTTTACCTACTCACCAATACAAATATGGGTTGTGTAATTAGAAAGCCTACTTTCCTTAGTGGACGCACTTTGAGCCCCCCCCACCACACGTATAAATGCACTTTTTGGCCAGAAAGGGATTTTGTTTTCACCGGGAAAAATAATAATTTTAGTTACTCCACTGTGACCTCTACCGATATTGCTAAGAGAAAATCCTCAGAGAAGATTTTTCCTTCGAGTGAAAAAAAAAATCCCTTTCTGACCAAAAAGTGCATTTATACGTGTGGTGGGGGGGGGGGGGGGGGGGGGGGCTCAAAATTACACAACCCGTCTTTGTATTGGTGAGTAGGTAAACCATTATTTTGTATGTTCGCTACAGAGGAGAGGCTGGTCTGCATTTATGCGAGCCCCGGAAGTCGACAGTAACATAGCTCTAAATGCGACAAAAAATGCATTAGAGCTATGGACCAGAGCTACAATGCACCCATCATTGATCATTACTATCAGTGTGCAGGTAAATGAGAGAAAAGTCACAGTATTTACACAACCGTTTGAGTCCTATATCCACCAGCAATTTATGAGATGGCACAATGCCTCCCCCGTGGCCTCCCAGATGGCACAGCGGCGCGCCTTGCCGCTTAACGGTGCTGCTCACCTCTCAGCATTTCTCTGCTAATGTAAGCTCTAGTCCTGGCTGCCATGTGCAAAGTGTGTCTGTTTCTCTCCATCTGGAACTGTCAAGAGGCCATATATATATACCTTTATTGAAAGGATAAGCCCCTTGAGATGTCGCATCTCATTTTAGAGGGGGTCCTCAGCACAGATACATTGTACAATACAGTTCACAAAGCAATACAACAGTACAACCATACACACAGAAAGGACAAAACAAAACAAGACAAAACAAAAGCTCCCCCAAAGATAGCTCCCACCCCACTGTTTCAACCCTAAATAGCAGAGTTCATATGGGGGAAAATATATACCCTTTGCACAATAAGACCATGTTATTAGGCAAAAAAAAAAAAAAAAAAAGCAAACAAGCAATACCAGCATGCATAATGTGATAATAATGAACAGCAGCATCGAGCCAGCAGGGAACACATATGAAGGTACATACAGATCGGTCGGTATGTGACTGATATGACTGATATCTGTCACATACAAATCTTAAATCACAGTGTGTGTACAATACGTATAGTTTGTCTGTTATGGCTGCCCAAGCTGCCATAACGACCAGTGAGACTAGGTATAAAGAAGAGTTAGGGTAGGCCTATATAATCTCATTTGATCAATTCAAAAATAGAGCATACATAATTTGTATTGATTAGAGATGCATACATGTAACGTAATGACGATAGAACTATATGTTTCCTTCCGTCAGTCTGTCCCCTTGCCCACCAAGACCAACCATATGAGCTGTTCTTTTCCATGCAGCTGAATTATTTACCAGTGCCCTGAAAAGGCTTGTGGGCTAGTGCTTCATATTATGTATGGACAAACGCACTAAAAGGTCACATTGTAGATGAAACATCCAGAGAGCAGGAAACTCTATGCCAAGCATCTTACACTGGCACCATATATATTTACGTTAACAGGAGAGAAACAACACCTACAGCTCAGACAGATGTCAAAACGCCTTCACAACTAGTAACAAGATCAGCTTTCTTTGTAGCAATGGTAGACTATCTAATGGTAGACTAGAGGATACAGGATAAGAATAAGGTTGCGAACACAAGCGACCGGAATACGTTTTCTCTGATGGGTGGCTGGCATCTCCCTTAGAGAAGACAAAAGTGTGTAAACACAAACATTGAAGACAAAAGTGAGGATGCAAATTGTGATTGGCCAGAATGGGATGATGTATGATGACATATGATGATAAGAGTGCACCTCACTTCACACGGGTGCGACCTTTTATTTATTCAGAGAGTTTTATAGCTTTATAATTGTGCGTACAATTGTACAATTGTGCGTGTGATTTCTGGGAGGCATACTATGATCCGACCGACCATTGCTCCGAAGGAGCATTGGTCCCGAGGTGCGCTGGGGGTCGGGAGAGGGTTGGGGTTAGGTTTAGGTGTCTGCCCCGGGGGAGGTTAGGGTTAGGGTGAGGGTTTGAGGTAGGTTGTCGATCGGACCAATGCTCCGTCGGGACCAAAGTATAGTAACTGAGATTTCTATCAGGGTGTAATAATAGTATCAGCCAAGTCAGAAGTGCGGAGGAGTGAGGTGGGTTCAAGTGCTGAGCATTTCATTGGGGAATTGCTGTCATGCCTGGGTTCATCCATACACTGACTGCACTCAGCATGTATAATGTAATAACGAGTGCTATCAGCACCTTTATGGCCATGGTCAATTTTCAAGAGGATCATGCTGTTGTAATGGTTTTTTAGCATGCTGCAGATGCTGTCAGAGAGGTTTTAAAGGAGTAAATGTAATTTTGTCCAGTGTGAAGAATCACTGCTATTCTCCACAGCACATCATCCCACTATCTACTGTCATAGTAACGCAGACTGAGGTCATTGATACGGATTATATTTTTTGGTTTAGATGGGATTATCCTGTGCGATCAATGTGGCCATATTATACTGTAAATTCATCCTGATTCATTCAAATTGTTTCATGTTTTTAACAATGGAGCAATACGTTTAATCTCTACATATGCAGTGTGTTTTTTTTCCTTCCAGATTTGGGTCCTTCCAACATAAAAAAACATTGTCGTTGTCGTCGAATATTCTATGTTCATCTTAATATAAAAATCACGTGTTGACCAAGTTCACCGGCTAATAAGCAAAGCCAGGGTAGGTCATGATCAAGGGACTAATTTGTCTGTCCTGCTCCGTCGTCGTACCGCATGTGTCAACATTCCATGTAATTAATTAAGGATCCATTGAACACAGAACGTTGGATCGATTAAGGGGGTCTTAACACTCACTTTCATGCCCACATCACTGCCAATGCTTTCCATATGTGAACATGCAGGATGTATGGGCACTGAATGCATGTTGCACTTTCCTTAAGCCCTTCTGACCTGAGATCAGATTCATACATGGTTTCCACTGGACACACACTGGTTCTGATTAACCCATTCTGACCTGAGATCAGATTCTAAAAATGTCAGTCGCTCTTCGATTTTTCAAAAATAGCAGACCTACAAGCTCGTATCGCGCCACTCGGTGGCGCGATATGAGCTTGTAGATCTGCTATTTTTAAATAGCTAAAGCATAACATGATGCTGACACCAAAATGGGTGCCCGGTCAGAATGGGTTAAGCCCTCATATAAATTGTAATTGATGTAGTAATTAGTAATTACCCCTTGGGATTTATTCAAGGGAAGAGGCGTTCCGGAGTACAATGAACAGCTAATGGACCCTAACAACTAGGTGATTCAACTTTCAGTGGTTGGTGATTGCTACGTCGTACACTGCCAAATCCTGAGGGTTTAATATAACTGTGAGAGTTCTCAGGGTAAAATCAATCAACACTCAGGATTTTTGCAGTATGTGTATAGGTGGTACATTTGTCTCACTCTCTTCAGATGCAGTACGTGCCATGTAATCTATCCAGCAAAGTTATTCATGTCACTCCACATAAATGTATCTCTAAAGAAAAAGTAGTCTCTTTGAAGACACCGTGATTAACTCATAAACGTTATACGCAACGACACCTTATACAAGTCTTGACTTGTACTTTGTTATAGTAATCCATAAGTCATTTACACCATACAGCATTTCCTGTCAGCACTGCTTCGACAGACAGGGTCTCAGACATCAAAAGCCTGATGCAACAAACACAGACGTTGCAGACAGTTGAAATCATCACAGTGTGCAGACGGAGCCTATACTGTATGGACAAATTATAAGGCACAGCAGGATGTGTCTGAGTTCTGACACCAAGAACGCCAGAAAGGTGAAAGGGCCGCCTGGAGTGCCTGTCGTTGATGATGTGCACTCCAGGACACGTGACGTGACTGACGTCTAATCACAATTGATAAAACGGCAACATTTGGAGGGTTATTTGCCTTTTTGAATATGAATTCAGGATTGTAGTTGTCTCCTTATTGGCCTTGTGCATCAGCAGGACTCTGAGATGACAAGGATGTAATGTTCAGCTGCTGTTAGTGTAACAACAGATGAGTCTGAAGGGGAGCATTCCTATGCAAGTAAAATGCATTTTTTTGTGAAATAGGGAACCTAATCAGTTCATATTTTGGTACTGCCGAGCTGAAAGTCAAATAGGTCAAGTTGATTATTTTATAATCACTATCTTTCCTATACCCACTATTGCCAATTACTTGGAATATTGAAATGCTTCTTTTGAAATAATGTGGATACTGCCTATAGGCAGAAGTGTGACCGTAGCCTTACACTATAGGTCTTACACAGGAATTTGTTATATCAAGAAATCTATGTTCATAAATAATACTCCACTGTATGTTGTTATGAACCAGTCGGTTTAATTGACAACGGCTTCAAGCTGACAAGTCCATAATGAATAATTATTTCCCCCAATCAACCTTGCTTTAAAGGCATTATTATATATACTAGCTCATAAGGCCAAACTATAGCACGCTATTATCAATAATACCGATTTTTCTTATAGGGCCACTTATCAAAACACTGAACCTCACCGCAAGGCAATACAAAGGGTTTGAAAGGGCAGCCTATAGTATAGCGCATTAGTAGATGTGACCTTCCTTCCGTCCAAGCGTTATACAATGAATGCTGTGTCAGCAAAGCTTGAAGAATCATCAAAGATCCGAGTCACTCTACAACCACGGTTTCAGATGATGCCGCATGGGAAATGACTACATACGTATAGCTACAGGGCCAGTGGCAGCAGGCTGCTAATAAAGAGCTGCATGCCATGAACAAGGCAAAAACAAAGTCAGCCTGCAGAGCAAAAGCAAAAGGCTTCACTCTCAAACGGTTTATATTAATTTCAAGGCCCGGCACTTTGAGAACGACAGCATGTTGTCATCCTGGGAGTCAAACTGTCACTTTACAGCCGAACTGCATGCTTTATGTACGCCTTTATGGTCCGGGCGGCTCCCAGGCCACAACAAAGAAGGGAAACAATAAGGAATAAATGTAAAGTCTATTAAATAGAATAATGCATTTTAACCCATTCTGACCTGAGATCAGATTCATACGAGGTTTCCGCCGGACACACACTGGTCTGATGAACCCATTCTGACCTGAGATCAGATTCAAAAAATGTCAGTCGCTCTTCGATTTTTCAAAAATAGCAGACCTACAAGCTCGTATCGCGCCACTCGGTGGCGCGATACGAGCTTGTAGATCTGCTATTTTTAAATAGCTAAAGCATAACATGATGCCGACACCAAAATGGGTGGTCAGAATGGGTTAAAGAAGATTAGATTTGTGTTTCTGGTGGTAATGATCCATAGTTTCCTTTCGTGGCTGTTTACATTCGAGGGTATAGTCGGTCCTCTCGAACGGAGTTTAATTAACGTCATGCCCAGGACGTAAAATGTTAAAGAAGATAAAGCAAAGGTTTCCAGCAGAAACTAAACTGCCACCACAAACAAATTACTGAGTCGTGTGTTTGGTCCGACGGAGCATTGGTCCGATCGACAAACCCTCACCCTAACCCTAACCTCCCCCGGCCCGGGCAGCATAACCTAAACTTAACCCCAACCCTCTCCCGACTCCCAGCTCACCTCGGACAATGGTCCGTCGGATCATAGTATGCCTCCCACAAACAATATGCTCTGTGTGGCCATGCTTGGGTGCATGTGGCCCAGGTGGAAGGAGCTATAGGAACTTAGGAAGGTGCAGGGCTCTTTTATAGTGATTGGAGGCACTGGCTATAGCTGCCGTCAATCCTTGATTGCCGCCACTCTCCAACCAGGTCCCATCACACTGAAAGACAGATTACTATTAGTAAGGCACATGGTGCCGACCGTGGCGCCCTACAAATATTTTGAATGTATACCTTTTAGAATTATTGGGGAACATTGTATGCATTTTTCTGCACCCCATCCCCCTACAGTACTGTACATAGAACATCAGTAGTCAGACACAAGATGAAGATGAACAAACGTTACCCCCATTCAGCAACTGACATTGGAGGCTGTCTGATGAGTCGGGAGCAGCAAAATGGCCCAAAAGTGAGGCTTAGCTGGAGTTGGTGCTGCTATACTGTCCAGGTTCAGAGTTAACAGCTAGAACTGTTCACCGTTTCATCAGTGGCGTGCACAGACATTTAGAGGGGCAGGTGCTCAAGTAAAACAGGGCACCTTGTGCAGCGCATTTTGGTGCTTTAGCTATTGAAAAGTAGCAGATCTACAAGCTCATAGCGCGCCACCGAGTGGCGCGCTACGAGCTTGTAGGTCTGCTATTTATTTTTTAATCGAAGAACCACTGACATAGAAACATAGCTTTAGATTGTGGGGGCCTAAATAATATAGTTTTTATCAAGATTTGATCAATGTCACTGCATGGTCCACACACTACAAATTAGGAAAAAAGGGCAGGGGGGTGCTCTAGCACCCCCTAGTGTCTATCTGTGCACGCCACTGCGTTTCATTTTGTACTAATGGGACGGCAGGGCCTGTCACTGACTGCACCCATCCTATATGATGGTGGATGTTGCAATCAGCCAAATGTCAGTTGACATATTAGATAGCTTTGTTTCGCAATAACAATGAATACTGATCCTTAAAATGGACTGGTAAATGGAATTATTTAGTAGCCATTCAGCATGAGTCATGACATATTCGTAATGATTTATTTATGTATGTGACAGATGCCGCTAGAGTGCTAACAATCTGTTAAACTTGAAAGAGGCACTATAGTCTGCCAGCTGGCATTCTGGCAGACTAGATCATTGAATGATGGACAGTATTCCAAATTAGGGTGATACACAGAATGATGGCAGAATTACGGCCTCCTTGTGCCAAATCTAGCGAGTGTTTTCTGTGCAACTAATGCTTGGAATGGGTTCAGAATCATGACAAGCCCCTAGTTTGACACGTCACATGCTACTTAACCCATTCTGACCGGGCACCCATTTTGGTGTCAGCATCATGTCGTGCTTTAGCTATTTAAAAATAGCAGATCTACAAGCTCATATCGCGCCACCGAGTGGCGCGATACGAGCTTGTAGGTCTGCTATTTTTGAAAAATCGAAGAGCGACTGACATTTTTAGAATCTGATCTCGGGTCAGAATGGGTTCATCAGACCAGTGTGTGTCCGGCGGAAAACCTCGTATGAATCTGATCTCAGGTCAGCATAATGACATTTCGAACAATTTGCCATATGGTTGTTGATGTACCCCAACTTTCAGCAGCTGTCAAAAGTTCCCCTAGGGTGGTTGAATAGAAACCAATGTGGGATGTTAGTAGACACACAATGGTGAAGAAAAGTCCCAAATTTGACATTATTCTGAAAATACCGTATTCCTTGACTATATGGGGAGATATGGTTTGACAAAAAAACATGTTCAAGCCAGCTGACCAGCTCTGCATTCTACTCATCACCAAAACACTATTTATCCATCCATTGAAAACAAAGTTATCAAAATACAAAGTGCAATAGTAAAAAGCACAACTAAAACAAACTACATTGGCAGGTTGCATTCATGTGACTCAGTTCACAATGGCCACACCGTCTCATCAAACTGCATCTGTACACTGAATGTCACCACATAAAAGGATATGGGAATGTTACACGAAAGCACAATTGTCATAGAATGTTACACAGAATCACAAGCTAAAATGTATAATCGACTTTACACGTACAAAGACACCTGGTTCATCTCTGCGTAGCCAAGGCTATACTTATTGTCTGCCTGCAAACCCATTTATATGGATATGCTTTTTTATGGATTCCTGTAGTTTTTTAGGACTTAGCCTATTTATATTCAGAGCATTGTCTTGCATTTGATATATTATTTATTCTTGTATGAGTCTGTGTTGTCTTTGAACTAGGAGAAACATATCTTTTCTGCTGCTACAGTTGGAAAGAGTCTGTGTTGTCTTTGAACTAGGAGAAACATTTTTCTTTCTGCTGCTACAGACAAATAAAGCAATCTTGAATCTTGGACCTTGAATTGTTCTCTGCCTGCAGATCAACCCAGTTTATGCTAGGTTAGCACGTGTTATTCTACCCGTTTTAGAGCTCTGCCCGTCCCCAGTTATTCTTTGCCTGACACCTTAACCTTTGCCTGTTCATCCTAGAACCGCTGTGTATGGACCTGGACCGATCGAACTCTTGACATACAGCTTGCCTAATCCCTATCGGAACCGACGCTCCACGGATGGCCTTTCCGGAACCCTGACCCCCACTATCCCTACCGACGTCGTCTCTGCCTTTTCCCTTTGGCTTTATTAAAACCCGTCAAAGCTTATTACTGTCTCCGTCTGCATGCCTGCTTTTGAGTCCTAACTTTTCTGGTGCCTGACAGAGAGAGTGTACACAGGGTTTGATGAGGGCCCAGGTAGGGCCGGGCCTTAATTCTCGTGCCCGTTGTCGAGAACTCTAGTTTTCACCGGCTGCCGGGCGTGCGGCTGCACTAATAACTTTGGGGCAGACCCGTCTAGAGGTTGAATGGAATGGACAGGTATACGTCAAAAGGCATCGAAGAGGAAGGATGGATGGAAAGGGTCAACATGTGGAATGTCAGAACAGGTTCTGACATATATCCATATATGGAGATCTAAGGGTTTGAGGTCAGATGTAGAGTTGCTGGCCAATATTGATGACGGCAGGTCGCATTTACTACGACATCACTGATGATGTCACGTGATGTCACGAGACCTGGGCACCATTATATGGTGGCTTTCCCCATGTATGGGGATTTTGAGTGATACACTGTGTCAGGGTGCGATCAGAGGACCCAAAAGGCAAGATTCAAAGTTCAGGATGTTTATTAAATTATAAACTTAAACTTCCCATAAAATGGGGCAGGCAAAACAAGGACACAGTAAACACGCTGACATGGAATGACGAGCTGACAAGGGACTGAACAAACTGGGGCATATAAATAGACAAAGACTAACTAGACACAGGTGACTATAGGATACAATAATCAGGTAGGAAAGACAGAACAGGAAACACAAACAAGAGGAGGCAGGAAGGCACAGAACAATACTACAAAACAAGATACACAAAACCAACCGGGTAACAGAAAACCAAACAGAACAAGACATGGCAAAATACTGAACATAAAACAACCACATAACCATTAAGGTCAAGCCACATATTTAGTCCAGTGGTTTGGACCTAAGTCAATGCTCACATACAAAGGCAGAGGAGCGAGGCGTGACAGACTGACTGACTGACGGACAAAAAACTTACGATTTCATAGTAAATGCGACCTGCAGTCGGAATAAATACTCTAAAAGACTACTATAAAGACGACTTAGCATCCAACCATAGACTGTAAAAAATATGGACAAAGCGTTCCCCGGGTCTAACATGAACGTAAAATGAAGCCTGTAATAATATGCTAATTCCTGATGTAAGTCGCCATCTTTGGTACCAGCTGGCCATTGGCTGGCTCCGTTTTGTATACCAGCTGGTCATTGGCTGCCCAGACAACGAGGCGGGACTTCCCCCCTTCTTCTCCGTTGGTTTTTATTTTGACTCGAGTGGGAGGGGAATCCCGATCATAGACTGTAATGGTAGCCACGCCCCTCAGAACATACGCGATGGTTTTTTTTCTTTATGGTCATTTTTTTAATTAATGGGACCATAATTTTCCAAAAAGAATATTATGACATTAGAAATGAGACTTTAAACTAGTGACTGGAAGAAGAAAGTATTCATGACCATGTTTATTAAGGTAATACAGTCTAGGTGAAGTTGGGCCAAAATACATGGGCCTCTATGGAGCTATGGGGCTTTTTGGGTCCGGTCCAGCGCCACAACAGGCCATTATATGAACTACCGATTTCAAATGAGGCTTCACGAAATATCTGGCTGACTGCCCCCCTGCATCCAACCTGACCCTCTGTGCCTTGGCAGGTCATGTGTGCATATAGTAAAGGCCACCAGTGCAGTTGTGCATTCATAATTAAGAACGATATAATATACTGTACGTACTGTAAGACCTATACTATAGGAGTTGCATGGCTAAGTCAAAACACTGCCCGGACAACATGAATAATGTGCAATCTTATCACAGTAATCAAATATCGATTGAGGCAGTAGATATACTGTCTAGGTATGTATTAGTTAGAAATGATTATCAGAATAATTATCACACTAAGTATCCACACATGGCATTTAATTGACAGTGTGACGATATATGATCATGAAGGATGGCCCTGAGGGCTGAGGGCCATGATGGTGAATGTTGCAGAGCAAAATGCAACGGGTGATTTAAGGACAACCGTCCCCTTGATGGAGTGCACTTAAAAGGTGAACGCATCTCAATGTTATGACCCTATAGCTGTCACCTAGCTGAGCCACAGCCGATGTGTCTGATATAGACAGTGGGTCATTCATTTACCTGTTCCATATGGGCTCTGTCAAAGTGCAATGAATCTTTGCATGAGGAGAAGAGACTGGAGCAGCACGGACATTTAGAGCCTTTTATTTAGGTGCCGAGTATACAAAAACGAGTCGTTTTTGTATACTAAATAAAAGGCTCTAAATGTCCGTGCTGCTCCAGTCTCTTCTCCTTATGCAACTTTGATGTCCCTTGCACCTGTGAAGCACCGGATCAGCCGTTTCAGGCTTGAGGCGCGTTGGTAGACTCCCTTTCTGCAATGAATCTTTCTTTCATATAATGGAAATGATTTATGTAATAGTGTGACCAATATGCCTCCTATATACAGTATGTGCCCTTTTGTTTTTCATCATGATTATAATGCCTTTCTGAATCCAACAATGAATAGGACCAACGTGTTGAAATGGATTTTTGGCAGTGTTTTCCCCTGATAATTAATCATACCTCCCTTTGTTGTCGATCGCCTCGTGGGTGTTTGGGCTATACATCTAGCTACTTCAGCTACATCTGCCTGGTGTTCTTGAAATGTGCTCCGTTGCTGCAAATCGCTTGGCACTCTGATTTAATGGTCCTAAATCCCCCCCCGGGCGTTCGGGGTGTTAACGGAAGATGAATATACTGCAATGTGCTTCTGGGTGAGATATGACAAAAAAATCCCAAGCCAGTCCAGAGCAGAGTTCCCATTAATGCAGGATTTGCAGCCACCTGTAAGTGGCTTTCAGGAAAATAAGCTAAGTTTTGAAGGAGTCACACTTTTATGACTGTTGGTAGCGCATTCCACATTTTTGGTGGCATACAGTGGCATTGTTTGAGCCGAATCTGGGTTGAACGTGATTTGTGTTCACAAGTTCACAATACCCACCTTCACAGTACAAATATTTGGTTCCAAACTATCCTTTAGCTGGGGGGACCCCCTGAAACTCCCTCAAGGACCCCACTTTGGGAACCACTGCGGGCTAAAGAGCCAGGCTCGCTAGCAAGCAACAATGCAGCACCCTATACAGCCTATAATCAGAATCAAGCTTTATTTTCACGTCACATTACAGGTAACATGGGTGAAACACTTACACTAGTTCTACTCCCACAAGCTCTCCACAAAAATCCTGTTTGGTTGAATCACCTCCACCAGCAACCTGTGCCAATCCCTCCTCTGTAACTGCACCCACATGCCAAAGTGACATCTGACTCATACTGCAGTGTGCACATAATACACACATGGATAACATTTAGAAGTGGAAGAACCGCCAAGAACCTAAAAATGTAGGGGACCATACTTTGGTCCGACATTATCATTGGTTCGAAGGAGCATATTGGTCCGACTCGGAGATAGGGTTGGGGGTTGGGGTTATAGGTTTAGGTGTGCTGCCCCGTGCTCGCGGTTAAGGTTAGGGTGAGGGTTGGGGTTAGGTTTAGGTGTGCTGCCCCGTGCTCGCGGTTATGTTTAGGGTGAGGGTTTGGGGTAGGTAGTCGATCGGACCAATGGTATGTCGGACCAAAGTATAGTAACCAAAAATGTATGACCAATGGTTTATTTTATTGCTGATCTTGAATCTTAAGCAAAGTATTTCTGCTGAAAATGACTTACTTACTTACTTACTTACATGTACTTGGGTACTACTTACGCCTACTACCCCTTCTGGGGCATATAGACCATCAAAAGGCGATCTCCAGGCATCTCTGTCTTCAGCTGTTCACTCCAGTTGGTTGCAGGTCGCAAAGGCATATATAAGTCACATCTGCTTCCAGGTCGCTGAAAATGAGCGGCCTCCATTTCCCCCGCCATGTCCTTGGACAAGACGTCGACGCATAGATTGCACAGCGAGAGTAATCCTGAAACTAGGACACATGTGAAAAAGACACGCCGCAGTGGCGGATGTCACGGTGATTGACAAGCCTTAAACCTGATTCAGCTGATGATTGCTTTCCGGCTGACCTGACCTGGCTCGGCCCAGCCTGCCCAGGTATGGCAATTAACTGTTGAACTTTCACTTGAATGTCATTTTTTTCTTTCCACCACATCCCCATCCCCGGGGGAACCATAACCTGCTGTGCTACCGCCACAGCAGCATACAGTATAGGTCCATCCAATCTCATCCCATCCACAGTCTGACAACATTCAAGGACTTTTCACTATGAGAGGGTCTTTGTGTGCGCGTCTGTCTGTCTGTCTGTCCAGTCATGCCCAAGGTCTGTTTCCTCTGCTAGCCACTTTCAGATCGGTGTTTTCGCCCCTGTCCGTCCGTCCGTCCGTCCGTCTGTGTTGTGTCGGTCCATATGTCCGTGACAGTCTGTCTTGTCTGTGTAGAGCTAAACTCCGTCGTAGAGCTAATCTCCGATAGACCTCTGTGCGCACGCGCATGCACACACACACACACACACACACACACACACACACACACACACACACACACACACACACACACACACACACACACACACACACACACACACACACACACACACACACACACACACTCTCTCTCTCTCTCTCTGTCGTCTGCCTCAAATCTTTCACATCGGCCTGTTATAGCACAAAAGTACTCCTTTAAAAAGTAATGGCTTTTGAACAACTGAAGGGGAAATATGACTTGTTAAACAGGGATTTTTTCTGTTTTTTACAACTAAGGGATTACCTTAGAAGGATGTTAGGGCCAGAAATGACTTTACCTGTGTTTAGTGATGTGGAGAATTTATTACATAATGATCAAGGTTCATACGGATTCATTTCTATTATGTACTCTCTATTGCGTGGCCAATGCCCAAGGGAGGGCATACACAAATCTAGAGAAAGGTGGGAGTCAGATTTAAATATTATTATTGATGAAGATCTATGGTCTGATTTGTGTCGTGACAGCCTCTCTGCTACTGTCAATTCTAGGTATAGACTGTCTCATTATAATTTTCTCCACCAACTTTATTATACACCTCAAAAGTTACATAGATACAAACCTGAGATCTCAGATTTATGTTTTAGGTGCGGTACGGAAGAAGGCTCATTTTTGCACTGTACATGGCAATGTATAAAAGTGAAAACATTCTGGCATGATATTTGTGATACACTGGCTAAAATTATAGATGCTCCCTTCCCGTTGGATCCTGAACTTTGCCTTTTAGGAAACTTCAATCAGTGCAAATTTAGGTAGACACAAAATAAATTTTATAGAGGTGGCACTCGGGGTTGCTAGAAAATGTATTGCAATAACGTGGAAGTCTGACTCCCCCCCACCGATCGCAAGATGGTTCTCAGAATTGAACA
Source organism: Protomyctophum parallelum (assembly GCF_964188405.1). NCBI lineage: Eukaryota > Metazoa > Chordata > Actinopteri > Myctophiformes > Myctophidae > Protomyctophum > Protomyctophum parallelum. The sequence continues at coordinate 10,685,885 of NC_139716.1, read as the reverse complement.
GTTGTGTCCCTCTTGAGAAGATTACATATACTTTGAGAAGTTCAAGGGGTTTTGAGAATTTTTTGAAGATTTGGCAGCCCTATTTGAATTACATGGAGACTTTGTCCTTACCTGTATCAGTATTGTTATAGCTATCTCAGTCTGGATCGACTGCTACCGGAAACAAATTTCTAGTGTATAGTAGATTTGTCTCTTGTTTTGTTTTGTTTTGTTTAGTTTAGTTTTTTTGTTTGTTTTTCACGTTTTTTGTATAATATTATTGTTGTTATTATGCTTTAACTGTGTTGTATTCTATGTATGTGGGTTTGTATGTGGGGAGGGGGGAGGGCTGTGGACGGGTGTTCTGTGTATTTTGTGAAAAATTGAAAATAAAAAACAGAATATAAAAAAAAAAAAAAAAGTAATGGCATTATAATTAGAAGTTTACCATTTTCTCCATAGTCATTAATGTCAATGTTATCTAAACATCATTCCGTAATAGTTTTTCCTCTGAGTATTTTCGTCTGGACTTTTAAATCAATCCATACTTTAAAATGCATTAAAACACAATAATGTAACATTGACAAAACAAGTTCACTGTGTTCGATTCAAGCAGGTTTCAACTCTCTGCAAGTTGGTTTTGATACCATACAGACATAAGAGACCGTCCGTCATTTCCATCCTTTGATTGATTGATTGATTGATTGAAGAATGTATTAACAGATTGGAGAATTACAGTACATTTCAAGCACAACTCAATACAAAACTGTTAACTGTGGATGACACCATAAAGCATTATACTTCTTTACAATAGGGTCCACCATGTTCAATTCATCATAACACTAGAGACGTACAGTTAAATATAACCAAAAACGGCCCAGGCCGTAGCGTAACGGTCTGGGCACCGGACTGGTGATCCAGTCGCGGTGTGCCGCGGGTTCGACTCCCGGACCCGACACGGCCTTTACCGCATGTCATCCCCCCATCTCTCTCCCGTTTCCTGTCAGCCTACTTTCTATCCCTTAAAAAAATCAATAAAGGCGTAAGCCGCAAAAAAATATCTTAAAAAAAAATATATATAACCAAAAACAGGAAATCATCATAGAGGAGGTAAAAAGCGAGGAAAAAACAACATAAAAACATATACAGTTATAGGGGAAAAAGGGTGGGTGGGGGATTCAGATTTTACGGGGGCCAGTTTAAAATTGCAGACGTCCGTAGGTGCCCTTTGAGAGCGGTTTTGAAGGAGTCAAGGGAGTCAATTTCTTCATAAATCTCAGAATGCATATTGGAAGCAACTCTATTTAGTATTGAAGCTGCGATATCCGTCCTAGCACTTCCTGGCAAAGAAATCTGAATAGTGGGCCAGACACCATGAAATCAAGATTGTTCCAGTCCCAGATCGCTGACATCAGCTGTTTGAAAATGTAATTTAATTTTTTAATTTAATTTAAAAATTTAATTTTTAATTTATAATTCGAGTTTTTTACTCTGTGTAACTGTGTAAACTGTGTATGTTTACAGAGATCACCACCCTTGCCACCTCCAATTTAATGTGTGGATTGATCGAACAAGCTTGTGTGATGTCTAGGACTTCTGGCATTATGAATTAACTAGAATCTCGCCAATCTAACGCCATTGTTTCTCCGTGAGGACCGTGAATATTGTGTGTCCGAGTGAGAGAGACACACAAACTGTACATTTTGAATGAAGGCAGACAGCGATGTGTTTGGCAACTGACGATACAGAAAAGTGTTTTTACTTTCACTTTCAACACCAAGCGACAGACTGCTGCTCGTATAGGAAAGCCCCGCTGTGATTGGCCAGTAATCGCACACCCGGCGCCCAGCATGGGTTGAAGACGCAGAGGTAACGTAACACGACCAGAAAGCACAGGCGTAAATGGCACTTCTGCATACGTCACAAAGTTGTTCGCTCCATGGGCACAAAATTGTGGCCGTGGAATTCTCTGAAATGTAATAATAGATTTGTAAACTTGCTACAACCCATTGCACCTTACCTAAACATACACTATATATACTAACTATATACAGTATAGACCTAGCTATACATATTGTATACTCTAGCAACTAGCATGCAGTTGCGTGAAACATATACTCTTCTACATTTCCACACACAAATGTAGTACAAAGTTTGAGTGTGCACCGACAGTACCAACTTATCATGGCTCAACTGACAGGGTTTTCCAAACCCTGGGTTTTGTTTTCTAGTCCAGTAATAATGTAATTTGTGTCAAACTATAGGGTTTTCATGATGCTGAATCCATTCCAAGCATTCGTTTTGCATAAAAACACTCATTGGGCTACATTTGGCCATAGCCACTTGCCCAAATGTGTTGACCTCATCCCATTTGTGATGACCATTATGGCCGTTTTTAGCCCAATGAGTGTTTTTATGTAAAACTAATGCTTGGAATGGATTCAGCATCATGAAAACCCCCTGGTTTGACACAGTATGTCACATGCTACTTATAAAGCAAAAGGAAATCTAGAAAATATGGTGGCCATACTGTACAGGCCATTTTCTAAACTTTCCCCTCAGACAATTCCAGGCAACTTTTTTTTCTGTCTTTCAGGATATTGAAGATACAAAATCAGCTGAGTTTGTTTTTTTTGCAATTAGATTTCCTGTGCTATTCCGGCATCCTCTCCTTATTTGTTCCTGGTTTCACCGTAGGTATCAGGTATAGATGACACTACGTAGGTTGTGGTTAGGAGGACCATGACCATGACTGGTTGGCGTGGTGGTAATATGCCTACCCACCACTGCAGAGGCTGCGGCTGGTGCATCCGGCTTTGTCGATAATTGGCCAGTGTCTTGGGGTGTGAAGCCGGGCCGGGACGGTGATAATTGTCACTGCAAGCTATCCTACGGGCTGGTGTGGCGTCTGTCAGCAGGGAGTCGCCCATGTCTGTGTACTTGATCGTGAGACACAGTGTACCTGATATGTATCGTGTACTGCCTGAACTGTAGCATACTTCATAGTTAGGCTACGAGAGACATCTCAGACAGCAAGAGATTTACGTCATATTGTTCCTCATTACGTCACATTGTCTCTTTATTGAGAGACACATCGTCTCTTTATTGTTAATGGCATTTAATGTTTGTGTTTGCACCGTTTGTTTTACATCACCTAATCAACATGAGTTAAACTATTAGCACCCCTCCCTTCACACTGGTGTGATTTTTTATATTTTGTGTAGAGCAAAAACATGAGGACATTATAACAAAGAAAATAAACAACAGCAGCATATCTCAAAAATGTAAGTCAAAAGCACAAAAAGTCAACTTCTAGGAAAGATATTGAATGGACCCAGGTTCATTTAGCTGACCATTATGGAAAGTATTTGGTGGTTACGAGAAGCAAGATATTCTTGAATTGGAAACTCCCATAGATAATGTCAGAGAATTCCATATTTTAGTAGTCCGGTTACACCCCGGCATTCCGACGCCCCCCCGTTCCGACGCCCCCCCGTTCCGACGCCCCCCCATTCCGACGCACCCCCGTTCCGATGCCCCCCCATTCCGACGCACCCCGTTCCGACGCCCCCCCGTTCCGACGCAACACAAGCACCCTCGGAAATGTATACACAAACAATGCCCCCCCCCCCTCCGATATTTAAACACCGCCATCCGACGCACAGGCAAGGGCGCACATAATGCAGAATGCATGCCAAATGATAATTTGCAACACCTCTTTTGTCCTCACTGTCCGGACTGTTTACGTTTGCGCAGTTCAAGCATTCAAATGCAAAGGAGTGCGGGGGGCGGGGCGGGTCACCGTGAAAATTATAAGAACTTATAATTGTCTGCTCAGCTGTGTGTGTGTGTGTGTGTGTGTGTGTGTGTGTGTGTGTGTGTGTGTGTGTGTGTGTGTGTGTGTGTGAGAGACAGTGTGCGTGTGTGTGTGTGTGTGTGTGTGTGTGTGTGTGTGTGTGTGTGTGTGTGTGTGTGTGTGTCGTAGGGATGACATAATTTGCACCTTCGTCAAAGCATATTAATCTGTCATTAATCCCATCATTTTATTAAATTAAATAAAGATGTATATAGCCTACATCTGCCTCGCCTGTTATTCTGTCAGCAACACGGCCGTAATGTGTGTGTGTGTGTGTGTGTGTGTGTGTGTGTGTGTGTGTGTGTGTGTGTGTGTGTGTGTGTGTGTGTGTGTGTGTGTGTGTGTGTGTGTGTGTGTGTGTGTGTGCGACTGTGCGTGCGTCAAAGTCACAAGTTGTCTATATCTGATTATGTCCATTTTAATAACCTTACACGGTCGGGAAGACATAGCCTATATGATATGTCTGTGCACGTTAGTTATATTCATCAACATATTATTATTATTATTAGGCTATCCAATGTGCAGCCCCTGGCGTCTCACTTCAGACGCACTCTTCCCCTCTGACGGACGGGAGTCACGGGACGCACGCACGCATGCCCCATGCTGTTTTATGTAGCCTATATTGTTTTGCATACTTAACTGTATTTTTGGAATGAACATGCAAAGCAGTGATGTGCGCAGCTGGGAACCCCATATTGCACAATGATGATGATTAGCTGGATTTAGGCCTATATCATTCATGTGTAGGCCTACTCTAATCAATCCACAAGGCCTCAGTTAGATTGATCCCCCCCCCCCCCCCCGCCCCATTTCCCCTCACTGTATATGTATCTTTTCCCTTTTTGCTTCCTATATGATGAATTCCTGTTCTGTTCTTTAGCTACATAGAAGTGTCTATTTGTATGTCTCTAAATGTTTTGATGAATTGAACAATGTGGACCCTGTTGTAAACAAGTGTAATGCTTAATTGGGTCGTCCACTCACAGTTAACAGTCTTTGTATTGAGTTTGTGCTTAAAATGTAGGCCTACTGTAAATTCTACAAACTGTTAATAAATATTTCAATCAATCAATCAATCAATCAATAGGCATATTGTGCGTTCCTCATAAACACTATGTCTGGAGCGCAGGAATCACCTTAGATTGTTGTTGAGTTAAAACTCATAAATGGAGCATGGATCTTCAAGACACCTCAGACCTCAGACTACATCTCCCAGAGTGAATCAGCTGCAAGATGGCTGCTGGTGCTCATTTGGCTGATTGAACACCTGTTAAAGGCTGGTGGTGGTGACACTCACACAACTAACAAACAAGCAAGCTGAAGGTCTACCCAAGAGCTCTATACCCCCAAAGACGCCAATGGTCTGTTATGTCTACTGTATTTTCTTCTTCTACTTTATGCTTACTGCTTAATGTGGTTAAAAATCTGGCCTTAATGGGCTAATGCCTGTAGATTAAGTTCAGTTTGGAACTTTAAGTATGTCCTCAATTTGTTTGAGTTTGCATTTAAATTTATATTTACTAATTTAAGAGACTACAAAAATGTGAATATATGATTTACCTGCATGTTTAAAGGCATGCCAAATGCCTAGGTTACTTGTAGCTGATCTACAAGCTATACAAGCTCAAAGTTCAGTTTTTCCCTTTAAATTCTTATACATACTTTACTTACTTACTTAAATACATAACATTTGTTGTTACTAAATTATTCTAGCTTAAAGGTTACAGTTCTAAAATGTTTAATTAAAAATGACTTTAATAATTTGGTTAAAATGTCGACTTTACATTTTGGCATTTATTGTTAAAACGCATTGTTTAAAAGACGTTTGATTATTTAAAAAATATATTTAATGTTTAAAATCAAGCATGTTTAAAAAGGGAACTTATTGTTTTGAAAAGATACGTTTATTGTTTGGCATTGTTAAAACCTGTTTCTTTGTTTTCGAAGGTTTTCAACCTAATTGAAGAACCAACCAGTCAACAACACAAGCAACTGTGCAACCGCAACTGCATGTGCAAAAAAACTGAAAATGGTCAAAGTTCAAAATGTCAAAATGCGTTGGCAGGCCGCAGGAAGGAACAACCCAAACTAACTGCTCCGATAAATCTCAACATTAGTGTATTCATTCAACCCATTCAATAGACAATTAGACACATACACAGAACCACTATACTTCAAGAAATACTCTGTTACAAGTAAGTCCGGTAATAAACATTTATTGATTGAAATAAAAAAGGGCCTTATATCAAACCCATAGCCATGGGCACACAAACTGTAGGCTACAGCTACAAAAGCCTATAGGCCTACATTTTTTTTAGTTTACAAATAAATAAATAAATGCATTTACAGTAAATTTTAAATTAAACAAAGTTATGGATTTTATTAAACCAACTACAGGTGCCCATTGGCCATTGCAGTTATATTTATGAACATTCATCGTTTTTCTTTCTACATAAACCTGTGCGTAAACCTGTGCGTAATACAGCTCTGAGCCTCTATGGTGTTCATATTGACATTGTGACCCACATCGGACCCTATAGAGCGTTGACATGCAGTCATTTATAATCCTCAGACAAAATGAAATGAAACCCTCTTTTAGGCTACAGCTACAAAAGCCTATAGGCCTACATTTTTTTTAGTTTACAAATAAATAAATAAATGCATTTACAGTAAATTTTTTAATTAAACAAAGTTATGGATTTTATTAAACCAACTACAGGTGCCCATTGGCCATTGCAGTTATATTTATGAACATTCATCGTTTTTCTTTCTACATAAACCTGTGCGTAAACCTGTGCGTAATACAGCTCTGAGCCTCTATGGTGTTCATATTGACATTGTGACCCACATCGGACCCTATAGAGCGTTGACATGCAGTCATTTATAATCCTCAGACAAAATGAAACCCTCTTTTATAGTTGTCGTCCACCGCCCCCATCTTTTTGTACTGGTATGTACATGGTATGGTACTGGAGCTTGGAGTTCATCAACGTCAGCGGTCAACCTCTTGGTCTTCGCTAGCTGGGTGCTGTAGTCAGCTTTCTTCTGGTTGAACGCTTCCTCCAGATTCCTCCACTGAGTCAGAGCATGAGCCAGGTCGCTCTCCTTCTTCTGGTTCCTGGCTCTGAGCTTGGTGAGCTCCTCGGACAGGTTTCCGACCTCCAGCTGCTGCCGGGCCCGCTCGTTGGCCATCTCATCCAGGGACTTGCGAGCGTCGGCCAGCTCTGTCTCGTAGAGCCGCCGCACGGTGCTCAGCTCCCGGGTCTTGGACTCCTCATTCTCATCGAGGAGCAGCACCATGGCCGACCTCCGTCTCTCCTGGGTGTGCAGCATCCTCCGTCTCTCCTGGGTGTGCAGCATCCTCCGTCTCTCCTGGGTGTGCAGCATCCTCCGTATCTCCTGGGTGTGCAGCATCCTCCGTATCTCCTGGGTGTGCAGCATCCTCTATGTCTCCTCAGTGTGCAGCTCCGCCTGCAGCCCCACCTCCTGAGCCTGCAGCTCCGCCTGCAGCCCCACCTCCTGAGCCTGCAGCTCCGCCTGCAGCCCCACCTCCTGAGCCTGCAGCTCCGCCTGCAGCCCCACCCCCTGAGCCTGCAGCTCTGCCTGCAGCCCCACCTCCTGAGCCTGCAGCTCTGCCTGCAGCCCCACCCCCTGAGCCTGCAGCTCTGCCTGCAGCCCCACCCCCTGAGCCTGCAGCTCTGCCTGCAGCCCCACCTCCTGAGCCTGCAGCTCCACCTTCCGAGCCTGCAGCACCTACGGCTTCGCCTCTGCCTGCAGCACCTCCGGCTTCGCCTCTGCCTGCAGCAACTCTGGCCCTGCCTCCGCCTGCGGCTTCGGCCTCGTCTCAGCCCCCGGGGCGACCGCCCGACGACAACTTGACCTCCTCGTCTCGGCCTCCCGGTCGTCCGCCCGACGACGGCTTCACCGCCTCGTCTCGGCCTCCCGGTCGTCCGCCCGACGACAACTTCACCGCCTCGTCTCGGCCTCCCGGTCGTCCGCCCGACGACGGCTTCACCGCCTCGTCTCGGCCTCCCGGTCGTCCGCCCGACGACAGCTTCACCGCCTCGTCTCAGCCTCCCGGTCGTCCGCCCGACGACAGCTTCACCGCCTCGTCTCGGCCTCCCGGTCGTCCGCCCGACGACAGCTTCACCGCCTCGTCTCGGCCTCCCGGTCGTCCGCCCGACGACGGCTTCACCGCCTCGTCTCGGCCTCCCGGTCGTCCGCCCGACGACAGCTTCACCGCCTCGTCTCAGCCTCCCGGTCGTCCGCCCGACGACAACTTCACCGCCTCGTCTCGGCCTCCCGGTCGTCCGCCCGACGACAACTTCACCGCCTCGTCTCGGCCTCCCGGTCGTCCGCCCGACGACAGCTTCACCGCCTCGTCTCGGCCTCCCGGTCGTCCGCCTGATGACGTCTCGTCTGTCTCGTCCCAGCCCCCAGGCCCTCCGCCTGACCCCTCGTCCCAGCATCCTGGCCGCCCACCTGACGTCATCTGCTCAGCATCAGTTCCCCTCCCCCAGACCCCCTCCACCCACCCTGCTCTGTGTTCTGGGCCAGCGTGGTGGGACGTCTGGAAGCCGTCCCTTAAGAGGGAGGTACTGTCATGGTCTGTCACTCTACAGACCATGTCTCCACATCAGCCACTCCCATTCTCCATTCCCTCTCTCAGCCCTTGTCACACACCTGTTTCCACCCCCTCTTCAGCCCAACAGTGCCATGCCCATTCCACACCTGAGAACACTTCTGCAATCACCCTGCTCCCTATAAGACTGGACTCATTTCACAAACAAACTGTCAGTACATACTTCCTTGTTCCAGTGTTCTTCCTTGGACTCCTCGTGTGTGTTTTTGGGCTTCTAAGAGGTATTTGTGTTTTGCATAGCTTATAAGTTTTGGACTCCTGGTTTATGCATTTATGCATTTGAAAGTATTTGCATTTTTTGGACTTCATGAGATTTTGCATTTTGTTCCTGAAGTTGTGCGTTTTTGGAATTCCTAGTTTACTCCTTGCATTTCCCTATTTTTGTTGTAAACTATTTCTGCCTTAATAAATAAGTTAATTTGATACATTTTCTGCTTTTGTCTCTGCAATTGGGTTCAGTCATTCCTGGAAACCGTAACAGAATGTACTGACCGATCTGTACATCGTGCACCTGGCGGAGCTGCTGCATGGCCTCGGCCAGCTTCGTGTCAAAATCTACATGCCTTCCTGAATCCACCTCCACCAGGCGGCTTTCATGCTTGCGCCGGATCTCGTGGAGTTCATCTGGGTCTTTGTGTCCGCCAGCACTGCATCCAAATGCGGTCAACCTCTTGGTCTTCGCTAGCTGGGTGCTGTAGTCAGCTTTCTTCTGGTTGAACGCTTCCTCCAGATTCCTCCACTGAGTCAGAGCATGAGCCAGGTCGCTCTCCTTCTTCTGGTTCCTGGCTCTGAGCTTGGTGAGCTCCTCGGACAGGTTTCCGACCTCCAGCTGCTTCCGGGCCCGCTCGTTGGCCATCTCATCCAGGGACTTGCGAGCGTCGGCCAGCTCGGTCTCTCGGCCTCCCGGTCGTCCGCCCGACGACAGCTTCACCGCCTCGTCTCGGCCTCCCGGTCGTCCGCCCGACGACAACTTCACCGCCTCGTCTCGGCCTCCCGGTCGTCCGCCCGACGACGGCTTCACCGCCTCGTCTCGGCCTCCCGGTCGTCCGCCCGACGACAGCTTCACCGCCTCGTCTCGGCCTCCCGGTCGTCCGCCTGATGACGTCTCGTCCCAGCCCCCAGGCCCTCCGCCTGACCCCTCGTCCCAGCATCCTGGCCGCCCACCTGACGTCATCTGCTCAGCATCAGTTCCCCTCCCCCAGACCCCCTCCACCCACCCTGCTCTGTGTTCTGGGCCAGCGTGGTGGGACGTCTGGAAGCCGTCCCTTAAGAGGGAGGTACTGTCATGGTCTGTCACTCTACAGACCATGTCTCCACATCAGCCACTCCCATTCTCCATTCCCTCTCTCAGCCCTTGTCACACACCTGTTTCCACCCCCTCTTCAGCCCAACAGTGCCATGCCCATTCCACACCTGAGAACACTTCTGCAATCACCCTGCTCCCTATAAGACTGGACTCATTTCACAAACAAACTGTCAGTACATACTTCCTTGTTCCAGTGTTCTTCCTTGGACTCCTCGTGTGTGTTTTTGGGCTTCTAAGAGGTATTTGTGTTTTGCATAGCTTATAAGTTTTGGACTCCTGGTTTATGCATTTATGCATTTGAAAGTATTTGCATTTTTTGGACTTCATGAGATTTTGCATTTTGTTCCTGAAGTTGTGCGTTTTTGGAATTCCTAGTTTACTCCTTGCATTTCCCTATTTTTGTTGTAAACTATTTCTGCCTTAATAAATAAGTTAATTTGATACATTTTCTGCTTTTGTCTCTGCAATTGGGTTCAGTCATTCCTGGAAACCGTAACAACACTGTATACTGTGAGCAACATACAGTACCGTAGCTGTAATGCTAGAAACGCCACAGGGGCGTTTCTAGCGTTGTTTAACCATTCTGACCGGGCACCCATTTTGGTGTTAGCATCATGTTATGCTTTATCTATTGAAAAATAGCAGATCTACAAGCTCATATCGCGCCACCGAGTGGCGCGATACGAGCTTGTAGGTCTGCTATTTTTTAAAAATCGAAGAGTGACTGACATTTTTAGAATCTGATCTCAGGTCAGAATGGGTTCATCAGACCAGTGTGTGTCCGGCGGAAACCTCGTATGAATCTGATCTCAGGTTAAGATGAGAGGCTTAGCCCATGCAGTCGGGTCCAGGGGCGTTCTTCCCCCGGAAGACAATGTTCTGAATTCTAAATGCAGACATTTGAAGACTTCTCCAAAGGGGATAATCATGCTAAATATTGTGGAGGAAAACAGTCTGTTTTAAATTAGCTACAATAAACAGGTTACGGTCATCCCTATACAAAATCCGCTATGCAGTTCGGAAGAGTTCAAATCACCAGGGTCTCCTCATGCACACATGCTCCAAATAATTCAACATTTTCCCCAAATATTCCTCAGTATTCTGGCTATTATAATAGCTTATTGTCTCCACCAGGCCGAAGGCATGTGGGGAGAGTATGTTTTGCACTTCGTCCGTCCGTGTGTCCGTCCGTCCGTGTGTGTGTCCGTCCGTGTGTCCGTGAACAGCTAATCTCGGCCACCGTTAACCCGGTCGATGCCAAATTTTGCACACACACTCCCTGGATGCCAACGATGAACCTCTGCCCCAAACTTTCCAGAACGGCCTGTTATAGCGCCACCAGGAGGCCGCTTTGTGCAAAACAAGTTTTTTCACAGTACACCTACAGATTTTGTCCAAACATCACGCAAATTAGTACACAGTCTCTCTAGAGCCATTCAACGAAACGGGTCTTTCAGATTTCTCAGACTCCATCCTGATTGGTTAAGATTGGCTTCCAAAGTTCACAGGAGTGCTCAGTTTCAAACAAAATGCTGCAAATCATGAACACATCGCGTGATTTCCGTGAAATTGTGCACGCACATTCCCACTAGGCCGAGGACGAAATGCCACATGAACAATTTCAACTCAGCCTCAAGGTGGCGCTATAACTGGCCGAAAAGTGTTTTTATCTCTAACTGCACGGATCTGTGGATAACCTGGTGGAGACCTGTGCCCAGAAGGGCACTTTTTCTAGTTATATTATGTTCACTTCATGGGGCCATGCAGTCCAATGGCGGCTCTTCTACATAAGACTTCTATTGGCGAATAGTGACAAAGGCCTGAACCGGAAGTTGACAGAATGCATTGGAGTCTATAGAGCGCCCGAAGTCCAGACGTCACACTCATCCACTGGTTCATGGAAGTTTTTCTCTATGGAGAATAACATGGGGTCATCTTAAAATCGTGCATGTAACAATTCACCTATAGCCAAGACCCGGCCTCTCCCACTTGGACACTCCCACTTGGACACTTTCCAGCCGAGCTCATTCATTCCAATGTAAATATCATGGATTTTACACATTAAATAATGGTTCATTTTTGGAACCATACCTTCAAAATCTCTTTCAAATCCAACAACAAGGCCTGCCATATAATGCACTGGAAAAATACTATTGGAGAGGTTGGTCTAAGCCATGTTATGCTTAGCTGTGATTGGACCATAGCAGTTTGGGGAGGGGCTTAGCTATAGGTCAACTGCGGTCCAACAATAAACAAACTGTCTCGAGAAATTTCCGGGTAGGTGTCTCTGTATCGTTTACGACCGTCAGTCAGTCAGTCATATTTCGTGTAGTCTGTTTCTAGCTAAATCTAAAATCCCCCTATGGGGTTTACAATGCAAATAAAAAAGTACATGAACCAGTGGACTTCGGTGTTCTATTATGGCTTTACAGTGACAACCGAGTTACATGAACCAAGTGACCGGGCTGTTTTCTGCCCCCTCAATGTCGTAACTCAGTCTCTCTATGGCTCTGGTGTAGGTGTGGCTGTAGAATACGTTTGTATGTGAACCATCAGTGTGTGAACTAAACCAAACTAAAGAAGTGTGCAGCACAGGAGAGAGGTCACACGCACTAGAAACTGACAGCAGCCTCATTATGTTGAGGGGTATAGGCCTACTGTGCACCTGGGAGTATCCTCAGCCCTAATGAGCTGCCTCCCAAACTAGAATGACTCAAAGTGGTCTCTCAGGTGAACTTATAATTAAGGCTGGAATCTTGGACTTATTTTAATTAATGTACTTATTTCCATTCTTAATTTCTTTGTGAATTCACCCCCAAAAGCATATTTACGCATGCACACCCTACATGTTACTCTTACAAAATAAGTAATTAACAGTATGGCCCAAAATAACTACAAACATGAAAGTATAAGCCAAGCTATTTTAAAATAGTAGTTATAGCCTGCAACTGCAGCATGATATGTTCTGTGTAACTGATGTTCTCACGAACCATATAAATATAAATGACCATATAAAGTTTGCCTGTGTGGCCTGAATTGCACAGAGCTGCTGTGTGTGATGGATTACGGTAGTTATTATTACACATTGGGAGCAAACAAGGGCCAGTTGAGATTATGAACCTGCTGTGCTCTAGTCTTTTTAGACAAAATACCACGTCTATAATCCAGCATACTGTTTGTCTCACGCTTTGCCGAATAATACCATAGGTAAAAGATAAAAGTTACGTTTGGCGTGACATGGCTTTCCTTTTTTATTTAACCTTTTTTTGACCAGTAAAAACACATTGAGACCAGTTCCCACTTGTTGGGTACGTCCCATGTTGACTGTTGACTGTTGACTGTTTTTATGGGAGCCCCTCCTTTTTAAGTCCACTTCCTCCTGGGTGCTTCTGTGTTTTGGAGCGGTGCCTAACCACTTCAATGAAGAGCTATGTGTGTCCGTCTGTCCCTATGTATAGTATGTCCGTCCGAGTACGGACAGCTGCAATACCGCTGGGTGACCTAAAGCAGTGTCACTGTTGAGCATTATAATGATTATTTTCAACTTCTTTCAGCTATGCTCCTTTCAAATACCTTTTTGGCATTTCTACAGGAATACTACAGGATTTGAATAGGCTTATACTTGTTACTACAGGATTTATATAGGCTTATACGTCATACTACAGGGTTTGAATAGGCTTATATAATCAAAATCAATATAAAAAACACACTCACGCAGAGTAGACACAGACGCACTTGTTTTCTTTCTATTGCTAGGGCAGCCACTTGTGAATTACATTTCATTTCTTGTTTCCTATTAACAGCGTCACTACATGTTTAACCCATGTAGACCTGAGGCCGATTCTAAAATAATGTCTTCTAAATCCTGACAGTTTTCAGAAAAACCTATGTTTCTATGTCAGTGGTGCTTTTTTTTATGTCAAGAATGATCTGTATTTGGCTGCGGACACCCATGTGAAAATATGTTGCTCCAGGGACCCCTTGTAGATCTGCAATTTTTGGGCAGTGGTTCTGACAGATTCTGCTGTTTGTGAATATGGCTTGAGACTAGTTGAGAGATTAGTTATTGTCCACTCCAGACCAATTTAGTATGTGAAAGGTTAATAAACGTGTTAGGTGAAGTCACAGTGACCTTGACCTTTGACCATGTACTTATTTTGTTATTTTAAGATTTTTTGGGGCCTTTTCTGCCTTTATAAGCCAACAGGAATTGGGTGGAGAGAGATGGGGAGTGACACGCACCGGCGACACGCTGTCATGCTGGATTAGCAGCCTGTGGGCTCCATTTTCGTCACCGCTAAACCCCTTATCCCTAAACGTCTTTGCCTTTCTTTTTACTATTTTGAAAAACATTTTTGAATAGTTCAACTAGCCAATCTACATTGACACGTTGTGAGCTTGTAGACTGGCCATTTTAACTATTCAAAAATGTTTAGCAAAATATTTTAAAAAGGCAAAGAAGTTTAGGGATAAGAGGTTTATAGCAGTGACGAACATGGAGCCCTAGGTGCCCGGACCGCTAGGCCGGCCTGGGCCTAATCAGTTCATTCAAGTGGATGTTTCTGCCAAATATCATAAAATCCCCTCATAAAAGGTGTTCCATCCTGAGATATCACGTTCACTAGAACTGCACAGATATGAGGTCACAGTAACTTTTACCTTTGACAACCTGGGTCTATATAGTCTACTGTTAGACTGATGATTATTATTATTAATTATTAATTATTAGTGAATTATTACTTAGTCATCCTAGATGACTCTCTCTATGCATTAACTTGTGGTGTTCTTGCTTACTGTAACTCTGGATTAAGAGCATCTGCTAAATGCCTAAATAGTACATTATAAATTGTCAATGATTTTAATTCTTTATAAGTTAACCCTTGACCCTTATCTGTACTAAATGTCATGAAATTCCCCCAGGGCGTTACTATGATTAAATCGCCAACAATGTACATAATTTGGTGTACATTGCACATATATATTCGAACGGGTAAGGACCAAGTATATACAATAATTCAAACATGACGTGACCCTCTGTAGTAACTCTGAGGACCTCCTAGGGGTCCCGGACCCCCTGCTGAAGACCCCTGGCATACAGTATGTATCTCAAACCCCTACATGGTCAGTCAAGCAATGTTAATACTGTACAACGTACAGCATTTACATCTTAATGAGCTCCGTTTCTGCACTGCATTCACTGTTGTGTGGAATAACGCAAAAAGCAGCATTGATCACAGGAGGCAACACAGATTATTTTAAAGACATATTTTGAACCTGGCTTGGAAGACTCTTCTCTGTTTTTGAAAATCTGTTATTTTGGCCATGAAGTATAAATGAACGCATCATGGGGACTGGGGACTGTGGGACCATTCGTCATGTGAGACGTTCATTATTACATTTGTGCAGGGGTGGCTCAAATGGTCTTCCTTTGACAACTAGGGAGGAAAATAAGTCTTTGTAGTGTTGACAGGAATCCGAGGAAAGTGTTTCATCCATTTTCGGCAGCTCCAGCTCTGGTCGAAATGATAGTGGAGCGCACAGCCTGTGCTCCACTCTTTCATTTGGACCATTTGACAGGAGAGTAAAGTGGTGTCAAAGAACCGAGCCTGCAGCTTTTTTGCACTGATGGTGAGTTGTGAGATCATCCGTGTGTCCGAGCTCCTTCATCATCACACATGTTAGCTACACTATGATTTATTACTGGCTGAAGACAATTTTTTTACATAACTCACCACACATTTACAAGGAAGGTAATGCACGAGGCAGTTTCAGTAAACTGCATTGTACAGCAACCTCTTATGAAGTGTGGCTTTGCAGAATATAATCTAATATTATAATGTGAGCTGTCCTACTTTATACAAGTTTTAGTCTAGTTTATTCAGTTAAATAGGCCTTATATTAAAAGGGAAATACCAATCATATAACCACCTGGATCCCATCCCATGGGAAACCCAAACATCAAGAGGAATATTAGGCTTCTGGACACAGGCAGGACATACTATATATAGTTATTGTTTAGTATTTAGTTTGTCAGATGCATATATACCGTGCCAAAAGGGAAGGGAAGGCCGGGGCACCGGGTGAGCGAGCATGCGGCACCGGCTGAAATGACAGCTTCTACTGGTTTCTCACATACTGTATATACTGTAGGCCTACACCGTATATATACACGTGTGTGTGTGTGTGACTGTGTGTGTGTGTGTGTGTGTGTTCAGGTGCTCCTAATGAGAAGCGGCCATTTTGCTGTGGCACTCTGGAAAGTGTTTGACATAGTGTGATGTTGGCCATATATGGAAGATGCCTATAGCAAAACCTCCACAGTGGAGGCTCCACTACTGAGTTTTGACCAAAAACACACACACACACACACACACACACACACACACACACACACACACACACACACACACACACACACAGGCTAAATTAATGCAATCATGGTGGTCCTCGATCTTGAGCGAGGTAAAACGCAAACTACAAATCAAGAGTATATAGCGAGCAAGCCCCAAAAGGAAAGTCAGCTGTGTGGGACAGTTTAGTTGCGATTGTCGAATGTCGACGGCTCTGGTATGAAAGTCGGTGCAACGCTCCTCTAGAGGCGAGGGTGACTCGAGCATCGCAGTCCCGCCCCCTTTCATGACGACAACTGGCCCAGGAAATAATTCCCCATTCATTTTTCTCAGACATTTCAAAAAAGTTAAAGACCTTTTAAGCGTCAAACAAAGCCAACTCGGACCGTGACAAATCATGACAATAAACACAATATTTTGGGCCGAACAAATAATTACAAAGAAGAAAAACAACAAAAACAGTGTTGTATACCCGGCCCTATTTTTCTTCTTTCTAATTATTTGTTCGCCCCAAAATATTGTGTTTGTTGGACATCATGCTTTGTCACGATCCGAGTTGGCTTTGTTTGAGGCTTACAGATAAATAAATACTTTTTGAAATATCTATGGGACAGTCGTCGTCATGAAAGGGGGCGGGACATGCCATGGTGAACATAAGCATAATATGGCATCGGACACACTATGGGTCCAAATAATTAGTATAATTAGTCTTGTTGGGTGAGGAATTCAGTTTCACATTGTTTTTGCCCACGGCCGTGGTCGGTATTTGTCCTGTTTAGGATCGGATCCAATTTTAATCTGCTCCGTTGGACCGTTTCAGACCGAATCCAATCCTTCTTGGTGCCGTTTCGGGGAGGGCGCGGTTAATTAGAATGTTTCTCGGGGCCTTAGTTTTACTACGGTTAAGGTTAGGAATAAGGTTAGGTTTGACTGTTTAACTATAGTTACTTAGGTTACGTTTAGGAATACCAGGCTGTACAGTTCCGCCAACTGTACGCCCGGGCGAGGTGGTAAAAAAAGGGTGACCTCTCCAGTATTAACTTGGAGGATGATGATGATGATGATGATGACAGATTCTTTTTTAGTGTTTCTGACAATAGGGGAGTCCCTTAACACAGAAGAGGGTTAGCAGTGTTTTTCTGTGGCTCAACTGCCAAATAGCCAAGTTCTTTTCGGAACATTCTTGTCACCTTATGGTCACAAAAGCTTTTGTAATTTCCCCTGGGCCCTTTTGGATGGCAGTAAAGCCATTGAAGCCAAGATAAAAATGAAAACAACAATACACAAATATGCTTTTTCTCTTCCGTGGTGCATAGTCAGCCCCAGCAAAAAGTAATTAACACACATTGGATTCATTAAAAATACATTGTTTAGCCTCAAGACCAGCCTCAAAAAAGCAGAATATAACCTGGAGACCAACATATATTTTAGTTAATCCAATACAGAGGTGATTAGTGTTCCTTTGGTTTCTTTGATAGGTAAATGTAGTCCTTGGACTGAAAGGTAAAAAAACTAAAAGTAATATATAAAATAAAACTGGTACTCTGTCTTCTGTTTATTTCACTGGATTAAAAAAAATCACACCCGTGTGAAGTGAGGGGCGCCCTTATCATTATACAACATCATACATCATCTTTGCTCGTCTACATATGACGTAAATTTTCCCTTCATTGATGGCATTTAAAACCCATTCTGACCGGGCACCCATTTTGGTGTCAGCATCATGTTATGCTTTAGCTATTTAAAAATAGCAGATCTACAAGCTCATATCCCGCCACCGAGTGGCGCGATACGAGCTTGTAGGTCTGCTATTTTTGAAAAATCGAAGAGCGACTGACATTTTTTAGAATCTGATCTCAGGTCAGAATGGGTTCATCAGACCAGTGTGTGTCCGGCGGAAACCTCGTATGAATCTGATCTCAGGTCAGAATGGGTTAATGTTTGTGTTGGCACAAATTGACGTCATATTTGGCGGACATTTGACCTAATTTCTCCTTTCATTGTCAATGGCAAATATGAGACGTGTGGGGACAAAAGCTCCTCAAAAATATACTGAGGATAGTACCCATTTGGCACATTCATACACACCTTTCTACACAATGAATTCCCGCTGTGTCTGTACACCGACACTGAACATCGATTGTATACACAATAGACTAAACTATAACGTTTTCAGCAACAGACTTACTTTTGATTACTTATAGGTTACGTGTTTTCCTAAACGTTTCCATGCCAAGGACCCCCACATATAGGCATAGACTCTGGCAGTACGTGGTCCCCCCTAATTAGCAAAAACTAACTGATCTAGCAAAAAAGCATTGTGAGCTTGATAAACTATTCTTTTGAGGGGTGCACCGTGGCTTTCCGAAATTACGTCATATAGGCCAGCCAAGTCTATGGACTTTTAATGTTTGTCGAGAGCCTATAAATGTCCCACCCCAGCCAAGTCTACAGACTTTAATATTAGTTTAGGGTAAGTTAGGATGTAATTTGTGCCAGCCAAGTCCATGGACTAAATAAGGTAAATAATCATGCAGCGATGTCATCTTGCCGAGACATGAGAACATCAACGTGCCCCCAAAAGTCTGGGCGCCACTCACTTCACACAAGTGTGATTTCTTTTTAAACTATTTACAATATTGACATGCCCAAATTAGGGATGCCAATAATCATTATGAATTTTAATTGGAATTTAAATTAAAATAGTCATGTATATTGTTTTTCGTCATTTATAATTTATATTATGTGCATGAGCTTGTAGATCTAAAGCCAATGGTAGTGGTGCATTTAGCAACAAACAAAAAAGCATGTGGCTATACATTTAGTTTTTCTTGAATCTGAGCATGTGGCTGTTAATTTATTTTGAGATAATACATTTCATGTATTACCTTCATGTTATCTCTTTGCAGTGTTTAGTCAAGGACAGATAGAAATCTTTGACTCAACTTTGTTGAACGCATGACTACAATCCTGCAAGAGATTGCACACTTTTACATTCTGTGTCACAAACTCACAACACCTCGGAGCGTGATCTGAAGCCACATGGCAATATGTCTTCTTTCATTTGAATGTCTTTCCAGACCGAAAGGCTTTTTTGGGGGGAAACTTCAAATAATTGTCTAATCTGCTTTGGTGCATCGCTCAACCGGCACTGCCAAAGCTACACATGAAGAACTTCTCAAAAACAAACAAGGTTTCAGATACCAAACTGCAGTGAGGATAAAGAATACATTGTCAATTTGTCTTTAATGGGGATGAAATTTGGGAGTATATCCTGGTTGTTGAACAAGAACCTTGATATCAATGCACGGTGTCACTCCCCTCAGCACAGGATAAGTGCTAGGGGATGCACTGCCCTTCCTAAAAAAAAAAGATATAAATCCCCAAAGAACATTGGCTACAGCAGCGCAAATTCATCTCTGTCTGACCTTTATAAAGACAATGTAATCTAGCTAATACCAGCATGTTTGAGTCACATGTTTGAATTGGTAGCACATTAAATGGCACATTTGGTTTTGGTAGATGATTTATAAAACAAATGGCTATATCCTACATTAGTTTCATTGTAGTGTGAGTGTTTATGGCAGTGGTTCCCAAAGTGGGGTACGGGGACCCCTAGGGGTCCTTGAGGGCGTTCCAGGGTGTACCCAGCAAAATGATAGTTTGGAACCAAATGGACCCTTATGGGTCTGTAACTCTGAGAGTGTACAGGTGGAACCAATAGATGGATGGAGAGAGGTGACAGATACAGTACGTGTCTAGAACAGGGGACTTTAACATTTCTCAGCCCAAGGGCCCCTTAGCTGAGAGGACCTCCATCTACTACAGAATTAAGTGTGTACTGCATATAGTATGTGTTGTATCAACCACTTTAAAAGAAACTGTGCATCTGTGTATTTATTCTCCCTACAGATTTATTTAAAAAAAAATCTGCAATTTATTATTCAGGCAATTGAACAGACTGTGATATCGCATTCCTTTTCTTTGCTGTGATTGTGACCTCACATTTATGCTGACAGTTAACATCAACAATGGCACACAGAGTTATTATAAAGAGATTGTCTCTTGTTCTTTTATAGGTTCCATGCCCAGCCTCAGCAAAAACAAACTACCTTAATATTAGAGAAAATACATCATAAATAAACACTGAAACCAGATATAATCAAGTTTATGCATACACTATGTGTACTATGTAAACTCTAAATTTTCATTCTCCAGCCATTCAGTTGCTTTTATTTTTATCTTTTTGAAAAAGAATTGGGGTCACGAGTCATGACCCCCAGGTGGAGAAGCCCTGGTGGTGTAAAGCACTTTGAATTGTCTTGTTGTTGTTGTTGAAATGTGTTATACAAATAAACGTGTCTTGCCTTCATGCCTTTTGCCTTGTCGCGTATAGGAGAAATTCTGTTTCACATGGTTTTTGCCCACAGGGGCCGTGGTCGGTATTAGATTAAGGCGAAGTGAGGCTAGAGCGTCAAACCTGGAAAAAGCTTTGCTAACGCCTTCAAATTGACATGGAAGGTCCCCCAACAGAAGGACCCAACCTTTATCTGACCCCATTACTACTAGTGCAACTGTATTGATTCCCACAGTGCCACCTCGGTCTGCTGAATGTGCGCGCGCACGCACGCACGTGCTCACTCACACACGCACACTTGCTTCTTCAAAGTAATAATGATAGCTTTAGTTTAAAAAAATCTGAAAATGATCTCATTTACACTTCAAAGATAAAACAAAAAACGAAAATCAGAACATCCCTTAAACTACTTTTATGTATAGCCTAGTTTTTATGCACATGTTTTTACTCTGTATAGCATTTGTTTTTGTTTCAAATGCATTATAAATCAAATGTTGTCCTACGCCTACTACTACTACTATTTGACACTTATTCCTGCATGAGGAAATACTTCAGCAGTAAATTGTATATAGCTCCAACATCACAAAATAGGATTATGTATGATTTCTTCAGCCTTTATTTTGCATGACACAGCAGACGACTTAAGCGAGGGAAAATGTAATGCACTTTCCAAAGTTTGAATGCAAAAACAGCTCAAGAAATCACAGAAACATGGATTGTTTTGTTTCGTTTCCAACCCCTCAAATAAATGCTCCCGTTTTTTTGCTCGAAAACATTCAGTAGTTCATCCATGGGCACTGCGAAAACAAGAGCCTCTTATTGAACACCATAGAAACAGCTAATTGACGTGTCACTTTGTTGTCTTAACCCATTCTGACCGGGCACCCATTTTGGTGTCGGCATCATGTCATGCTTTAGCTATTTAAAAATAACAGATCTACAAGCTCATATCGCGCCACCGAGTGGCGCGATACGAGCTTGTAGGTCTGCTATTTTTTGAAAAATCGAAGAACGACTGACATTTTTTTAATCTGATCTCAGGTCAGAATGGGTTCATCAGACCAGTGTGTGTCCGGCGGAAACCTCGTATGAATCTGATCTCAGGTCAGACAGAGTTCCACTGTGCAGCTGTATAGTTTTCCTCCGGGTCACAGGTACACTTCCTGGGGGGACATGTCACACACACCACCATCCATATGTCTTTTGGCTTGATCATATTTTCAGTCTGTATATGGCAGCATTCAGATGTGTCAATTCAAACATAATCTATAACATACACCATGACAGGCCTGGGCAGTCGACCCGATAGCCGAATGGTCGGGGAGCATTATAGCTTAATATACCACATGGGCACCGCAAATGCCTGTCTGCCTGTTCTTGGTTTGAACTCGCGGCCATGCCTGAGTGTTTGCTGCAGTGTCATTCCTCCGCTCTCTGTCTGCCTCTCCCTTATGTCTACCCTCAGTCACTCCCACTCCCGCTGTCACAATTGAAATAAGGCCCAGTAATAAATCACGACGGGCCAAGGAAATAGATGTTAAGATGTCATTCAACCACTAGGCAGCATTCCAATTAAATATCTGGGGTTTGAATGGAGGCCACAAAGGGTCAGAACAGAACACCCCCCCGGGGTCGCCCCGCCCCCGCCCCCCCCCCCCCCCGCCTCTTGCTGTGTGTATGTGGAATTTGGAGAAGGCTTGAACAAAGATGCCACACTAAGCATTAGAGAGCATACCTCAGTATGCAGAGTGCAAACAAACAAACACAACATGCACAATTGCCAGTAAGCAGCCGAGAGTACGAGTGTACAAATACATCAGAATATTGTAGACACAATAGTTATATATATATATATATATACTGTATATATATATAGTAGGCCTACATTCCATTAATGTCACTTGGTTGAGAGATTGTCATGGTCATCATTGTGCAATGGCTTTTTCTTCATAATCTAAAATGACTTCTTCCACGACTTGCACAGAATCTTCTGGAAGGCTTGTCGGAAATCCTGGTTGAAAATGGTGTATATGGCGGGGTTGAGGGAGCTGTTGCAGTAGCCAATCCAGAAAAAGAATTTAAAGAGGGGGTCGGGGATCTTACAGGAGTCCCTGCACACGCCATACAAGCTGTAGCTAAAGAAAAACGGGAACCAACACACCACGAACACCCCCATGACCACGGCCAGGACGAAAGTGAACCTCTTTTCCCTGGCCTGGGAGATTTTGTTCCTGGACGCCGAGCTCCGCCGCCGGCGTTGCCTCCTGGACGTAAAGAGATCCATGGACTTGTTACTGGCTCTGGAAAGGCGGCTGGAGTGTTTGGACAGCAAGGAGCTGCTCTTTTGAATGGCTGCTCTCTTCACCTTCGTGGAGTTCGGATCGCGAGGCGGGTGACCTTTACCCTCCGAGGAGGTGCTCTCCTCAGCTTCCACCTCCGTGGTGGTGCAGGGCCGACTGGGCGTAGGCGGGCACCGACAGTGTCCGTTCTCTCGCTCCTCGTGCAGCGGAGAGGTGGCTGCTTTGCTCAGCCCGTTCTCGGTCTGCGTGACACCCGCGTCTGTCCCCCCGGGCCTTTTCTCCGACATGTTCCTGGTCCTGGTCTTGGCCACCTGGTATATTCGGATGTACACCAGAATCATAATTACGCACGGCGCGAAGAACGACGCCATGCTGGAGGAGAGGATGTACCATGTGTCGTCGTTGAGCTCACACTGTGGCTGATATAAGCTCGCGTCGGTATTGTTGCCCTCGATCGATATCAACGGCGGAGAAGAAATAAACGCAGATATAAGCCACACGATCACAATTATGCACTTGACGCGCTTGGGAGTTCGTTTCAGGTTGTACTCCACGGCTTGCGTAACGGACCAATAGCGGTCCAAGCTGATTGCGCACAGATGGACGATGGACGAGGTGCAGAACAAGACGTCCAGTGCCAGGTAAATACCGCACCAAACTTTTCCAAAATACCAGTAGCCCATGAGTTCGTTTGCCAGCGAAAAGGGCATTACTAAAGTGGCGACCAGAATGTCTGCGGTGGCCAAAGACACAAGGAAAAGGTTCTGCGGGGCTTTCAATGCCCTGCTTGTCAACACCGCTATTACGACTAATATGTTCCCAACAACGGTAAACAGAATGAGAAAACTCACAAGAGCGGCTATGCCAGCTATCACCGGCAAAGAATAGCCACTGTCCAACCCCAGGGTCCATGAGGAATTGAAAAGGATCACCGGAGACGCGTCTAATCCGCTGGAATTAAACGAATCCATGCCGATTTGCGCCCGTTATCCAAAACTGACCGAAATGTGGTCAATGTCACTCCAGTGATGAAGAAGAGTCCATCAGAAGCTCACATGTCCACGGTAAGAAGAAACCGTGTTCATGTTGGCGAGATGAAAGCGGCGCGCGCGTCATTGGATACATGTAGCCTATAAATCCAAATGACGCAGTATATAGTAAAGTTGGGGGAAAAGCTATAAATGTCACTTAAAATATATCAGGCAGCTATAACGCGGCTCTGCTATAAGTTCTTCTGTTCTTCTATTATAAAAAAAAACGTACAAAATTAATTTCCCCAGTTAGACTATACACTTGTATGTCTGCCGTTTCAGGCGTTCTCTCTCCAGAGAGTCCAGACACTCTCCTGCTCGAGCGCAGAGCTCTTAATCAGTGCCGTCTCACTCACTGTGTGAGTGTGTGCGTGGTGTGCGTGCGTGGCCCATGTGTTGTTGTTCTCATGAAGCGAGCCCATTTTTGACACGCCCCCCGACTGAGTAGCCTACCTACATTATTGTTCTGCAATCGTTTTAATATCGTTGACGCTTAAAACGTCTGTCAAGTGTGAACACCACGTGCATTTCATCGCCACAGAAAACAACCTATATGTGTTTATTATAGGCCTATACCTAAACTCAATTCGTTTCTGCCAAAAACCCTCAAAAATCAATACGTTATGAACATAAAACATAACTCAAAAATCAATACATAAAACATAAAAATCTAAATATCAATACATTATGAACATAAAACATAATGTGAAAATCTATAGAAACCACTGTAGCATCTGCATCTTCACAAAGCAACACACTGGAGGTCAGTGTTGCTCATGCGTTCAGAATGAAGTCATCCTTTGAGGTTTTTCCTCAGCAGCTGTGCCTGTGAGATCATGGCAGAGCAAAGGACTGTCTCGGGCCCCTTTAGGTCACGGCCATTCATGGAAATGTCATGACAGGGACAGGGGTGACAGAATGGTATAGCACGTTGCATGAGGTGAGAGTATTGTATGGTGTTGTAGCACTTTGAATGATGCAGCATGGTGTTGGCAGTGGCGTGCACATACAGACACTAGGGGGTGCTAGAGCACCCCCTGCCCTTTTGGCAATGTGCTCTTAAAAAAAACAAAAAAAAAACATTGATCAATTCTTGATAAAAACGCTTCTACTATATTATTTAGGCCCACACAATCTAAAGCTATATGTTTCTATGTCAGTGGTTCTTCGATAAAAAAAAAATAGCAGACCTACAAGCTCGTAGCGCGCCACTCGGTGGCGCGCTATGAGCTTGTAGATCTGCTATTTCTCAATAGCTAAAGCACCAAAATGGTTTTCCGCCCGAAAATGCGCTGCACAAGGTGTCCCTTTTTTTCACTTGAGCACCTGCCCCTCTAAATGTCTGTGCACACCACTGGGTGTTGGTGTGAGCGAGAAAGAGAGTAGAGTGTGTGTGTGTGTGTGTGCGCGCGTGTGTGCGCGCGTGCGTACGAGAGTGATGTTTCCTAAATCATGTGAGACTGGGCTGGATTTACACCTTATATACACAATACATGCCAGATATGATCAACCTGCAGGCTATAAGCATTAAGCATTTATTTTGGTGGGATTCGTCTGATCCGACATGTATAAATTCAGCCCAAACTTCACTTCCCCCGCACGTCTTGGGAGGTCACGTTCCGTTCCTCGATCGCGCCGGGGCAGACTGCATAATCACTGAATAAATTAGACAACACACACACCACGCAGACGGCTTGCATTTCCCACAGTCTGCTCAGCTGCTGCAATCCACTGCTCCTTAAGCCTCTCACACACTCGGTCTGTTCTCTCTCCGTGTCTCAATTGTTTTTTGGAGACCTTCAAAATCGAACGAGGAAATAACTATAGGGCGTGCGGGTGCACGATTATGAAATTACGACCGATAACCGATCTCCAATTATCTGCAGGGTCATATCTGCCGATTCTGACCGATTCCGATATTATACAGAGGACCACAATGGAAACAAGCCTATTAATAATAATAATAAACTTTATTTATATAGCACCTTTCATACATAAATGTAGCTCAAAGTGCTTTACAGAGCAGAAAAGATAATAAAAGCAAAGCAAAACAGCATTAAAACAGGCAAGCAGTTAAAACAATAGGACAATAGTACAAAGATAAGAACAGATAAAATAAGGCAACGACATTAAAAACATTGGCCCAAAGCCTGTTAATAGAGTATTCAATCAATCAATAAATAGCATATACTCTGTTCCAAGTGTCTGTTTTCACAACTGAATGACTATACTGAATGAGAGGAGTACACAAATTAAAATTTCATTATTATTGAAAACCGATAATAATAATAATAATAATCTGTATTATTTTGAGACTGTTCCGATATACCGATATGGCATTTTTATGGCCGATATGGCCATAATCCGATCACGCTACAGATTAATCGTGCATCCCTAGACGTAACCATTCATTGTGTTGAGTATTCACATAGACCGAGCCTTAAGTTGTGTTTGCTGTGTAGTGCACATATAACACAGTCATAGTATTTGATCAGTGAACGTGTCTGTGTGCTGCTGATGTTTCACTGTTGACTCAGGTGTACTGACACGGAGATGTAGAATGGCCACCATCATCATCAGAAAATAAATGTGTGTGTGTGTGTGTGTGTGTGTGTGTGTGTGTGTGTGTGTGTGTGTGTGTGTGTGTGTGTGTGTGTGTGTGTGTGTGTGTGTGTGCATGTGCGCGTCTGTCGGTTTGTATATTAGCTTTGTTTATTTCAGTCCATTTTGTGGCAACATAAAGTTCACATTTCATAGGTAATGCAAATTACTGTCTCTCTTTATCTGTATCTAATCTTGACAACTGGACTGGTCATATTTCTTGTGCGCACTGGCAAAGCATCTATAGGTGTCCTACTGGACCTTTTCCTCAAAGCTCAGGTAAAAAGAAAACACAAAGTTCGCAGCACATGCTTTTTTCCACCTACGCAACAGATTTGACAGAATCCGTCCAGTCCTTTCCACCCCTAACCTCCACAAAGTCATCAAAGAAAGCCCTCATTTCATTTCGCCTGGATCACTGCAACGCCCTTTGTTCAAATCTCAACAAAGGAGCTATATACACCGCCTACAGTTAGTACAGAATGCAACATTTTACCGACACTGACTGCACTGGCTGCCAGTAACGTTTAGAATTGATTTTAAGATTTTATTGTTGACTTTTAAAGCCCTTAAACGGCCTGGCACCCAAATATATATCTGACCTCGTGGAACCATGCACATGTGCGGCCTAAAACCAATCTGGTGACCAGGGCCTTTGCAGCCAGGGCCCCCAGACTCTGGAGCAGACTCCCACTGGACCTCAGGGTTGCTAGTTCTCGCACAATTTTTTAAATAAAACTAAAGACACATTTCTACAGAGAACTTGACACCTTTATTCCCCCTGATTTTTGGTTGTAATTGTTGTGATGTTTGTGATTGCTTGATTGTTTTATTTTATGTTGTTAAGCACTTTGGAACATTGGTTTAAAAGTTTGTTTGAATTAATCGTACCTTAGTTGGCAAACTTGCACATTGCATGAAAACAAATGTACCCCACAGTCCCCACCATTATGTTGGATTATGTTTTATACAATTTGTCCTAATTGAAACTGATATACAGCAACAACAAAAAATTGAATGCGTGTTGCAGTATATACAGCTTTTGTTCCACACAAGACGCAGGACATAAAGTAACATTATGTAAAGTCCCAATTACATAATGTGTGTCTAACAAAGGACTCAGTAATCACAACTGTTAATTAATAGCTGTTATATAAATAAATTAACATAATAATAAATAAATTGACAAAAGTACAATAAGACTTTGCGGATTACAGCGACAACGACAGAAATCTATTCAGAACTATGTCAGTGATCTTAGTGGAGCTCAGAGTGTTGCGCACATGACATTGCAATGTATGCTATTATTTGTCAGACTACTCTTCAATGTGTTCAGTGTCCAAAGATGTCTCTTCTTATAGCCTGTCTACTCTGGTTCCCAAAGTGGGGTCCTTGAGGGAGTTCCAGGGGGTACTCGGCTAAATAATAGTTTGTAACCAAATGAGTTACATTAACATTGATTTTACAATATAAATTGGGGGGTCCCAGAGATAGAAATGCCAGTGAATGGGGGTCTGTATAATATGCATGTCATGTCGGGTTGAGAATCACAGCTAGAGCCGTCAAAATCTTCTCATGGAGGTCCCTGGCATGTCTTTTTCAAATGGGTCTCTACAGTGTCAATTTGGGGGTCCTTGACATGAAAAAGTTTGGGAACCACTGCTGTAGTATATCCCTTCCTCTTATTGCCCCGTGACTTTTAATACTCATGCACAACCTAAAATAAAAATAAGCTAAATAACAGAAGAGCTCTTCTCAGAGCTAACAGAAGAGCTCTTCTCAGAGCTAACAGAAGAGCTCTTCTGTTAGCTCTTCTCAGAGCTAACAGCAGAGTTTCAAACGTGGCTAGCACAATCTCAAAATAGTGTCACCCCAGACAGAGTGATGAGCGAGACAGGGAGAAATATGTTCCATGATCGATGTACTACTGATAATAACATGCAACATGGCTGTATGCTGTTCCAATATTATAAATTGCTATTATTATTATTATTGGGGCATGCCTCCTGGCTCTTGTATGAGTGAGTGCACAAATAAACCATTCTGAACGTGCACCCATTTTGGTGTCAGCATCATGTTATGCTTTAGCTATTGAAAAATAGCAGATCTACAAGCTCATATCGCGCCAACGAGTGGCGCGATACGAGCTTGTAGGTCTGCTATTTTTGAAAAATCGAAGAGCGACTGACATTTCTAGAATCTGATCTCAGGTCAGAATGGGTTCATCAGACCAGTGTGTGTCCAGTGGAAACCTGGTATGAATCTGATCTCAGGTCAGAATGGGATAAACACTTCTTGATCCTTGGCTGACATCTGCGCTACACTGTGCACACCTTTCTTGTTATGTTGCGTTTTTCCACACAGCTCCACCACCACACATGAAAGAGCACTACGCAAGAAATGGAGAACGGGAGGGGATTCGTTACATAGTGCCTGCATGGAGGAACTGCGATTCTGCTGCCAGTCACTCTTAGAGCTAATATTATTATCAGCAGAGCGTAAGAATGGGTGGGCCGCAGTGGCC
Source organism: Protomyctophum parallelum (assembly GCF_964188405.1). Taxonomy (NCBI): domain Eukaryota; kingdom Metazoa; phylum Chordata; class Actinopteri; order Myctophiformes; family Myctophidae; genus Protomyctophum; species Protomyctophum parallelum. Next base: position 10,656,939 of record NC_139716.1, on the reverse strand, counting down.
TTCATGGGAATTGTAACGTTCACAGTTTGATTCTGGTTCCTCCATGGCTTCATGGCCAAATGTCCCTGAACGATACACATACATACATAGCCCCTAACTGCTTCCCAAGTGCTTATATGCCAACTTCTAATAACGATCAAATAAATGCAAAGGACAGATTTCAGGTATGAAAACGTAATTTAATAAGTAACCAAGTATAAATCAGACGTTATCCTCTGAGTCTGCACAAAAACCACAGGCTGTCACTTCATCTACCAACCGTTCATCACTTTTCTCAGACAACACATCCAGATCCCAGTCTGAACTGTCCAGAATCTGATGAGCTCCCCGTTGGTACCCCCACACATTCAGAATGCCTGCTGTGTGTCCATGCTTATGCACTGACACCCAATTATAGTGGTGGACAAAGTACACAACCCAGTACTTAACCCATTCTGACCTGAGATCAGATTCATACGAGGTTTCCGCCGGACACACACTGGTCTGATGAACCCATTCTGACCTGAGATCAGATTCTAAAAATGTCAGTCGCTCTTCGATTTTTCAAAAAATAGCAGACCTACAAGCTCGTATCGCGCCACTCGGTGGCGCGATATGAGCTTGTAGATCTGCTATTTTTCAATAGATAAAGCATAACATGATGCCAACACCAAAATGGGTGCCCGTTCAGAATGGGTTAAAGGTATATTCCAGGGGTACTCAACTGGCGGACCGCGGTCCGCGACCGGACCGCGGACCACCTCTTTGCGGACCACCCAAAAAAGAAAAGAAAAAAACTATATATATATATATTTTTTTTAAGTTAATAATATAAATAACATCAGATGGTATATTTCTCATGTGAAATTGCTGCAAAGGCCCCCAAAATGTCCCCCAAGGGCCTCCAAAATTCTGGCGCGCGCTATGCGCGCGCACAGTGTGGCCTGCCAGGGCATATAACTCCCGGCCTGATTTGGAGTTCCACTCCGGGCCTGCACTCTGCACCCCATTATTGGTTGGGTGGAAGGGGATCTGATTTGTATAAGCTTGGCTTGACCATACTAAACGGGCATAGAGCCCCGCTCTCCGAAGGACGCCGCGCATGGGACCGGACCTCGGTCTTATTCAAAAAAAAATTGTGGACCTTCATCATTTCTAGTTGAGGACCCCTGGTATATTCACTTAATTCAAATACAAATCCTCCCTACTATAGAGTGTGCTGACCATATAATTAGTTCCTCCCTGTCCCCAGTGAGCCGCACCAAGCAAGCACGGTGAGGACCTGGACGAATTAGTGACGTCTCAATTGTGGCCAGATCAGGTCAAACCAAGACTAGTCACGTCTGGCCCAGAATATCACCTGATTTCAACCAACGTACTGTACATTCTGCCCACTAAGACGGACGTCCCTGGAGGGATCGAGGCCAGATCCACTTAAGTCATATCATAACTAGTCAGATCTGGCCCAGAATAAGCTATACTGGTGAACTGGAAATGATGTAACACACAAGTGTGCGTGTGTGTGTGTGTGTGTGTGTGCATGCGTGCATGCTTGAAATGCAATTAACGGCAAAATCGTCTGTTTATGTACGATAGATTGGTTCGACTTTAACCCCCACATCTGACTTTGTCTGTGACCCGTGGTAGGTCCCCATAGAGTTTGGGTTATTAATATTCATAATTAGCATATATAAATTACACACAGGTTGAGAACCCCTGAAGTACAGTGTGGTACAGTACGTTACAGTACAGTATATTATGGTACAGTACAGTAACGGTACAGTTAAATACAGTACAGTACGGTGATGCATACTGTTTCACTGGTCATGTTCATACCCGTCATATCCTGTCATATCCTGGATGTAATTTAATTTCACTACTATTTAGCCTTTCTTACGCTTTGCTACAAACACTGTCATAAATGTACAACATGACAATACACAACTAATCTTAATTCCAACTACTTCCCGTCTGCATTTACACCCCATTCTCCATGTGCATCAATCACACTTACTCACACCAACACCTTCCTTGCTCACTACAATTAGCAGTGCAAACATTGCAAGGATGACTTCGTCGCAAGGGAGCCAACGACACGTGGAACTAGTCGCGACCGGCCAAAGGTCGGTCAAGGTGCTAGTCGCTACAATGAACGGGACATTACCTTCGCACACTAGGTGGCAGCGGTGGCCGAATGGTTTGCGGAGCGGTCTTGATACCGGAAGGTCGCCAGTTCGCATCCCCGGACCGGCACGTTAAAATGACCACCGCTGAAGTGCCCTTGAGCAAGGCATTGAACCAGTACCATGAAATGTTCTATGAGCAGGGTGTGGCTGTAAACAAGTCCTTGGCTTAGTCCACTTCCCTGGGTAAACAAAGAACTTTGCTTTGCTTTACCAGGACAGGACAGCAATTTACAATTTAGGCATTTAGCAGACGCTCTTAATCCAGAGCGACTTACATTTAAGCAGCTTGACGTGGTTCCTCCCTGCGGGGTTTTGCCACAATCTGCTGCTCTGCTAAGGAAATAAAATATTCACAGTGCGCACAATCTGGTTGAAATACATATTCATGTACCCCCCCTTGAAGTCCCTTATCATCCAAGTTTGTTTCCGGAAAAAGTTACTACAGAAACATTGCGATTTTCTTATTCTTTGATCTATGCAAGAGATGCAAAGATTAATGAAATGATCAAAGTTAAATGGGGATATATCACACCGAGACAGGCTACAGGCGCAGATGCTTCAAAAACGCTTTGCAAAACAGCCCATCAGACAAAACAATTTGGTGCACTTGTGGACCTGACCTGTGTACATAAATGGGAGATGAAATCATTAATCACAGAGAATACATGGATTCAAGCAGATTAGTCTTGAGTCTGCCTTTGTCATAACGTCATTAAAACACATTCTGTACATAGGACGTCTGGAAACGTCATAAGGATAGTGCCTACGACGTCTGTGGACGTCCTAGCGACGTCCCAGCTACGCGGGGCGAGATAAGAATATTCAGAATTTTTCCTTTTTTTTATTTTGGCATTTCGCTTTTCGCTTTCCGTACGCCAACGCTCTGTGTAACTATTAGCTTGTCATTGACTCCCATGTTAGCGCGGCGGAAAGAATGACTCGTATCTCCTAATCCAAGGCGCTCTCCGTGGTGATGAATGGATCGATATGCTGGCGCTTCATTTCTGCTCCTCATCCGTCTCTCTCCCGCAAAATATGAACGTTTTTTGGAGCGTAAACAAATTAATTAAGATGATCGGGGATGTGAGGTCTCTTTGCAAAGTCAACTTTTTTAGGAAAGTGTTTCCGGTTCATGGCTTTCAGAGTAAAAGCGATCAGACAACTCTGGCACCCCGGAGCTTCTATTTTGATGCACTTCCGGCACTGATTGTGTTTTAAGGTGCAACCAGAGTGACAGGCTATGGAGTGAACACATTAAAAAGTAGTGTGGGATGTTGTCATCAGAATCAGAATCATCGTTGTCGTCACATCACAGTTTTACAAGTCAAAAGGGTGGGTGAAATTCGTAAATAATTTAGATGAGCCCACATTTAGGATGTGGAATAGTTCCAGTGGAGCCGTTTGGAACTTGGTACCGTTCAAGGGCATTTATAAGACTTAAAGGTATATTTAGTGATTTCACTCAAAAAACCTTAGGTTTCGTTTTTGGCTGTGGGACCCAGCCTTTCGTCCAATCAGGATAGAGAGTAAAAAACGAAACCTAAGGTTTTTTTACCCCCAGGGGTTAACTTAACCTGACGCTGCCAGATCCAAGAAGCTTGCTACACAAATTTGTTTCACAGCTTATTGGGATCTGGGATCGCGGAAGCAAATTCGATGACGGGGCTGTTCCTTTTTTCAAGATACTTGGTAGATGATTGGATGGGACCGTCTGTCTATCACCGTGTGGGCGTGCAAACACAACCAATCATATTGACGTGTCTATATAGCTTCACGTCCGGTTTCGCACATATCCCGCCCTTAGCTCACGCTGATTGGTCCGGTACGGAACGGATTTTTGTAAGCTCAACTGTGTGAGAGATCCCAGATGATTGCTGTGTTGGGAAACATGGTTACCCAATACCGCCCTCATCTGGCAGAGTCAGGTTAGGGTTAACTGGGGACAGGGAGGAACTCCTTATATGGCCAGCACACTCTATAGTAGGGAGGATTATCACAACAAAACAAAAAAATAAGTGATATTTGAATTAAGTGAAATCACTGAATATACCTTTAAGAGGATTTGGGAGGAAGGAGAAAGTGCTTAGAAAAGACATTGGTGAACTTGTGGTCACCATTCCAGACCAAAAAGTAAAGATTTATCTTGAAATAATTTCCAATAGAGGAGAGAGTTCAGTCCCAAGATAGCACCCAGAGCTTATGCTACTAAATGATTGTGGACAAAGTGGCGGGAAGGACCTTTCAAAGCAAATTCAATGCATTGAAGATGGTCTCTGAGGTTTCAAGCTTGCATTATATGACTAATGCACATCTGAGTGTGTGATTGCTCTTTTCTAAGTGAAGTGGAATGTATTATTCGTAGAAACTTTTGCACTTCAGAATGCTAATGAATGAATGAGAGTATGCTCTTTAATGGCTAATTGGACACTCTCCTGCAGCCCATATGTCACACTCTGACCCAGTGTGGGTCGTGGCCAAAAAATATGGACAAAGCGTTCCCCGGGTCTAACATGAACGTAAAATGAAGCCTGTAATGATATGCTAATTCCTGATGTAAGTCGCCATCTTTTGGTACCAGCTGGCCATTGGCTGGCTCCGTTTTGTACCAGCTGGTCATTGGCTGCCCAGACAACGAGGCGGGACTTCCCCCCTTCTTCTCCGTTGGTTTTTATTTTGACTCGAGTGGGAGGAGAAGACTCTTGAGTGGGAGGGGAATCCCGATCATAGACTGTAACGGTAGCCACGCCCCTCAGAACATACGCGACTTTATGGTCATTTTTTTAATTAATGGGACCATAATTTTCCAAAAAGAATATTATGACATTAGAAATGAGACTTTAAACTAGTGACTGGAAGAAGAAAGTATTCATGACCATGTTTATTAAGGTAATACAGTCTAGGTGAAGTTGGGCCAAAATACATGGGCCTCTATGGAGCTATGGGGCTTTTTGGGTCCAGTCCAGCGCCACAACAGGCCATTATATGAACTACCGATTTCAAATGAGGCTTCACGAAATATCTGGCTGACTGCCCCCCTGGTCGTGGCGCAGGTAGAAAAATAGCCAAAACAGGAAAAATACTGGAGAAACTGATGCTAAATGGTGCTCCAACAAGAATACAGCAATGCTATTTACAACTACTGGGCAAGGTTATGGCCCTCTTGGTCCTCACTCCACTTCAGCCCTACATTGACTGCCGGAAAGCGACAGGTCCCCTTCTTAAATAGCCGGCTAGGCCCTATACCACTGGACCGTACCAACCTTAATTGATTACACAATTAAGCCTAATTGCATGTCCAGAGACAACTTAGAATTTTAACATATTTATCCATAATGATTCATAAATATTTACAAAACCTACAGTTTGTCTGATCAGGTGGGACGGACAACATGATTTACTTAACTCTATCTCTTAACTTGAGACCAACGTGAGGCACGGCCTAGCGAGCTAAAGCGAGCGAGTTCCATGCCCAGCGTCGCTCCTCCAACGGTGAAACCAAATGTACCTTTTTCAACCCGACTGGTTTTCCAATATTTAGGATGGGTAAATCAGAGGACAAATTTCACATGGTACTGTATGTGCAAATGTACAGTGAAAAACAGTAACACACATAAGGAGTGCGGACTAAATCATCCTATTTTCTTAACCCATTCTGACCGGGCACCCATTTTGGTGTCAGCATCATGTTATGCTTTACTTATTGAAAAATAGCAGATCTACAAGCTCATATCGATACGAGCTTGTAGGTCTGCTATTTTTGAAAAATCGAAGAGCGACTGACATTTTTAGAATCTGATCTCAGGTCAGAACGGGTTCGTCAGACCAGTGTGTGTCCAGTGGAAACCTCGTATGAATCTGATCTCAGGTCAGAATGGGTTGATGGCACTCCAAGTGGTGATTGGGAGTAGGGGTGGCCCTGATTGTATAATGGTATAGTGCAGGGGTGCCCAGACCTTTTTGACTTGAGAGCTACTTTCAAAATGACCAGCGCAACAATATCTACCCACCAAAGAATATGATCTCATTGCTGAAATTAGTTTAAAGAACATGACAAACACACTTAGCCCATTCTGACCTGAGATCAGATTTATACGAGGTTTCCGCCGGACACACACTGGTCTGATGAACCCATTCTGACCTGAGATCAGATTCTAAAAATGTCACAGTCGTTCTTCGATTTTTCAAAAATAGCAGACCTACAAGCTCGTATCGCGCCACTCGGTGGCGCGATATGAGCTTGTAGATCTGCTATTTTTAAATAGCTAAAGCATAACATGATGCTGACACCAAAATGGGTGCCCGGTCAGAATGGGTTAAAATGGGAAATATAGGGGGGGGAAATGGAAATAGTTTTAGTTTTTGTATGTAACTTTCTAATGCTACTGATCTTTGTGCTCAACACGCTTTTAAACAAAGTAATTTGTTGTGGGTTAACAGGCAATATTTGTTTATGTCAATCAATCAAGTCACCTTAATTCAAGTGTCAGATGCCAAATGATATATTTTTTACATTACATTACATGTTTTAGGGGCCATGTCATGTGATCTACCTTTTGGGCACCCTTGGTATAGTGTATAGTGCACTTGAGCTCAGAACAAATGTTTTGTGAAGTGGACTAGATAGAATTTGCATAGAAGAATAAGAAAGAATAAGAAAAGGGCAAGCATAATGAAGACCCACAATTAGCATTTCTTCCTGTCACATTAAAACCCCTAGAGATGTTAATTAGTTTGAGATTACAGCATTATTACAATGTAGGAATTTAGCAGACGATCATAATTTAGAGCGATAATATGCATAAAAATTGTCATCATGAATCATACGCAGGCTAAGAACAGTGGAATATATGCATAAATTAAGAACCTAACAGTGGACTATATGCATAAATTAAGAACCTAACAGTGGACTATGAATTCATAACCTAACAGTGGAATATCTATATAATGAAACTATGCGTATATACTATAGAGTGCTATGTCCACATAAAATGCTATCCAAGTTACATAAATTGAACTTTTGCATACGCCTGTAAGGTCGTCGAGGCTAGGGCAAGTGCTACAGGCTAAGATGGAGTCTGAAGAGGTGGGTTTTCACAGACTACGGCAGAAAATTGGGAGTGAGGCTGCAGTTCTGATTGCAATGGGAAGTGCATTCCATAGTTTTGGAGCCAGAAGGGAGAGGAGTTTGGGACGTGTGGAGCGTTGTCCCAGCGTTTGGGACGTGTGGAGCGTTGTCCCAGCGTTTGGGGACGTGTGGAGCGTTGTCCCAGCGTTTGGGACGTGTGGAGCGTTGTCCCAGCGTTTGGGACGTGTGGAGCGTTGTCCCAGCGTTTGGGGACGTGTGGAGCGTTGTCCCAGCGTTTGGGGACGTGTGGAGCGTTGTCCCAGCGTTTGGGACGTGTGGTTCCAGCGTTTGTAGTAGGGATGCACAAATGTATCGCCCACATATCGGTACCTGCCGATATTTGCCGTTATCAGTCAATATCGGTATCGGGGGAAATAAAGCTGACATTAACCGATGGCAGTAGCTGATATGTATCCGTTGTTGATAAGCATACATTTTCTGTTGGCTATGTTGGTGATGTTGGTTATCTCTGCAGCCTATACCAAGCTGTAGATTCTGAACATTTATTTATTGTATTGAAGATGTATTTGTTTCCCTGGCAGCACAAAAGGGGGAAATAAAATAAAATCGGTATCAGTATCGGCTATCGGCTAAATTGTTATTTGAACCCATTCTGACCGGGCACCCATTTTGGTGTCGGCATCATGTTATGCTTTAGCTATTGAAAAATAGCAGATCTACAAGCTCATATCGCGCCACCGAGTGGCGCGATACGAGCTTGTAGGTCTGCTATTTTTGAAAAATCGAAGAGCGACTGACATTTCTAGAATCTGATCTCAGGTCAGAATGGGTTAATCAGACCAGTGTGTGTCCAGTGGAAACCTCGTATGAATCTGATCTCAGGTCAGAATGGGTTAAACATCGGTATCGGCCAAGAATGTCCATATGGGTGCATCCCTAGTTTTTAGTGAAGGTACTTCCCTGCGTTGGCTGATGTGAAACACGCACGACGCGGGAGGCTTTGTTGGGTGCCATACCTTTGGTTGCTTTGAATGCCAGCATCGCAAAGCAAGTGCAGCATCTCAGTGCTAAGATCCCAATCGATGGAAACAAACTTTGTATTGCAAAGATGTGTCCAGAATGATCAAACATCCTGCCAAGTGTTGTCGTGGGTTTGGGCCACCTTGTATAGCTAGTGCTGTTGTGCAATACATTGTCATTAGAATTGAAGTGGCGTAGCCATATAGATCAATCACAAGTCTAAACCTTCCCAAGCCATTTGCTTTTAATGACATCATCTGTCAGGATTCATGAATTACCCTTAGTCATGCAAACAATGTGAGAACTGCCAGGGTAATTATCATTATGGAGGTAATGCCTGGAAACGAAGGGCATAGATGAGGGCAAAGGATTGTGAGCCAAATATTTCTGTCAAATGGATACAAACATGTCCACCGGCTCCGGAGCAGACTGCTGACGACATAATCCACTACTTGTCCCCCGTTCAAACCACCCTTGGAAGGCCATGGCCTCTTCGATGTGGGACCTAGTGCTGTACACTACTGAGCTGGACATCCGATGATGACACTGCACGAAAGAAGCTCATTTTGCTGAAAATGTCTTTCTGAAATATGTTCCAAATTTCAGGTGGTGATTTGCCTTGAAATGGTATAGGATTCTGGTCAAACCAATGATGTGAATACGTATTCCACGGAGAATATGTCAGTATGTATACAGTATACTGTGTTGTCAAAAAAGGTCCTTTTGCACACCTACTTTGACAGGTGCGCAGGAGCAGGCAACCAGTGCATGAGACAGGAACAACTTGAGAACCAACACACTGTCTTCACTTAGGGCTGGTGAAAAAAATGTATTTTTAGGGGTGCAAGCCCCCTCCCAATGTCCAGCTTTGAGGGTTTGTGTAAACAAACATTGCGATAAACACAAACATTGAAGACGCAAATTGTGATCGGCCAGAATGAGATGATGTATGATGATAAGAGCGCCCCTCACTTCACATGGGTGTGATTTTATTAGGTCCAACTGACCCGGTCTGCCCCGGTAACAAGATGTGCACATGCACGCGGTACAGTGGGGGGGGGGGACGCAACAGGCTCGGCAACCATTGCCGGAAGGCCCCTCTCTAACCTGATTGGATGATGGCTGGGCCACCTAGCCAAAAACTAAACCTACGTTTTTTTTGACCCCCAGGTGTTAACTGGGGACAGTTATATGGTCAGCACACTCTATAATAGGGAGGATTATCACAACAACAAAGAAGTGATATTTGAATTAAGTGAAATCACTGAATATACCTTTAACATGTCTTATGCCCTACTGATATCTTTATATCATCTCTTCTACTTTGTCTGACTGCTCAGAAATTGTCTTGTCATCACAATTCACAATGCCAGTTTCACTTTGCAAAAGACAGCACAATTGTTACAACAAACATGCATCTTCTAACTATATGTGAAACATAAAACATAAAACAAACCCTCATGTGTAAAATGTGTAGCTAGCTATAGTACTGTATATGAGTGATCGAGTCAGATCGAGTGACCAATCCTGACAAATGATTGTTTCATTGAAGAGAAAAGATACAAATGCATTTGAGAGAAACAAACATTTTCAAAGTGTGATGGAAAGTCAGGGTATAAATCTTAATCTTTAAGCTCGTTAGCCTGCACCCCTCAGTAGTAAATCATCATGGTTAACCCATAATGGGCGGGAACCCTTTTTTGGTGTTTAGGCATATACTTTAGCTATCGAAAGATAGCAGATCTACAAGCTCATAGCGCGGCACTGAGTGCTGCACTATGAGCTAGCAGATCTGCTATTTTTGATTTTTTTTTTAAATGTGTCTCAAATCTTTGAATATATATTCTTTCAGGTCGTTTTTAACTCAATTATTTGCTTCTGGCGGGGTCCCTGGAACAACATATTTTCAGATGGGGGTCCGTGGCCAAATACAGATAATTCCTTGACATTAAGGTTGAGAACCACTGACATAAAAACATAGGTTTTTCTCGACTCAAGACTGTTGACAAATTGTCTGTATTTTCTACTGTAACATCATATTACATGAAGTCCATAGAAATTGAGAACTATCAAACACTTATAAGGAATAATACAACATACTTATAACTTATAAGTATGTTGTATTATTCCTTATAAGTTATAAGGAATAATATAACATACAATTTCCAATTGTACCAAAATATATTGTACTCACTGTGGGTGAATAACGCGGTCCTGTCCTGCACTGCTAAATTATAGTTCAACCAATTAGTTGAAAGTTAGGGTCATAGTCAACATGAATGTTAGTTGTTTCAATTAGTGGTGGACGTCCATTTAATTCAAATGAAGCATGCAACAATGGTCCGTCTGTACGTAGTACATAATACGTACACTGCTGGTTTATAGATTTATTTGACTATACTGTAGGTCAGGGAAAGTTCAGAACCAGCCACTAATAATGGCACATACTGTGGTTGCACTTGCACACATTATATGCATGCATACATATACATAATGGATGGCCACTGGGATGTCACACAGTTCTATGGAATATCTGAAAAGACTTTTATCCACTTGTGAAAAATGTGATAATGAAACCCTAATGAGTGCTGTCATGAAAGTAAACAAACAAGTGATAAACATTTTCTTCGTGGGTCTATAGTTGTTCCGCCTCTCCCTCCCTCCTTTCCTTCCCCATCTACACCAAATGTCTTTATCCAATATAGCTGATCTTTGTGAGCTTGTAGATCTGCTATATTATCTGCAAATGTTCCCCTTCTATGACTTGCCCCGAACAGGGGCGCTGATCGAGGTCCATGTGGTGACATTTTATTCTGTTGTGAACAGTCCTGAATATTGCGTAACATACAGTTTGTGTTTGGGAAATGACACCGAGACATGAATCAGAGATGTGTTTTGCGTACAATAATTGATCACAACAAACGTCTATTCTGACAGACAATGCACAGTACACAGTGTGCTGTGCCAACTGAAATGATTCATGAATTGAATTGAATCATAGTGTCATTGAGGCTTAATTTCAACACATCCATAATATTCTGAATGGATGCTGAACGACATTCGTATTAGACCTGGGGCTTATTTCAAAACGGCTCATTATACCGAAAGTAGATATCTGCTGTTATTTTACAATACGCTGGCAAACTTTTATTATATTAGGCACACAGGCACGTACAGCACACACACAGGCACGTACAACACACACACACACAGGCACGTACCCCCCCCCCCCCCCCCCCACACACACACACACACCAAAATCAGTGAGGCTCCATTCGTTGATAAAATCTTAATGAGAAAACTTGTCGTTTCACACATCACACACGCGTCACGCGTGCACACATTAAATATTTACGTAGGAAAGAAATCTTTGAAAGCAACATCACACCCCTCGAGGCGAGAAACATTCACATATATTACCCCCCCTCTCTGCCAAATAATTTCACAGTTTAGGAAAACCATAATTAATTTAGGAGCTGACGGTGTGTATACAGCACTGTAGACGTACAGTACAGTACACAAGGCTTCAGCAGAACCCAGTCATAAAGCTGATGATGAGGGAAGTGGTGAACCAATAAAGGCTAGATTTACTACAGCACTGCTCACATGGACGTTGAATGAATGAATAGTTTATTTCGATCTTTCAGAGAGGGAGACATTACACAAAAACAGTTGACTTTTTCTTTTGTGATCGAAAAGGCATAGGCAGAAGCTTAAAGCTTATTAGTGCCTATCCTTTAATATCTCAACTTATTCCAATATACTGTTGAAGATATGCATAACAATCAACATATAAACAAAACAAACAAATTACATTTATAGAAGAATAGAAAATTAAACAAACCAAAATCAAAAACAGAAAACAGACGAGAAAAAAAACAAAAAAACAAAAAGAAAACAAGGAGGAAAAAAAGACAAAACAGACAAAGCCAAAATGTTATACCAAGTCCAACTCTACATGGCATAAACATAGCCTCATTCCAGGTTATATTTATGCAATAATTCCTGTTTGAGCCTCTTTTTAAATTGTTTTAGGTTGTTGCTTTGCTTTATTGGCTCAGACAAGCTATTCCACAGCTTAACTCCATGAACAGAAACACACATGCTCTTTAAGGTTGTTTCACTTATTTGTTTGAAGTTTACTTCCCCTCTCAGCTCATACCTCCCATCCCATCCCTAAACCTTTTTTTGGATATTTCCAGGAAGCAGATTATGTCTTGCATTAAATAATAATTGTGCTGTTTTAAAATCAACTAAATCAAAAAACTTTAATGTTTGTGAATTTAGAAACAGTGGATTTGTATGTTCATAGTAATTTACTTTATTTACTATTAAAGTACGTTCCCACAGTATAGTATATCAGATTAGTACATATTAAACCGCAGGGGGGTCAAGGGGGGAAATCAAAAACATCGTAGTTGGAACTGGAGACCAATTGGGTCTCCATTTACCCGCTGAGAGCTGTTCATGAGGTGGACAGCCGCTGCCCCCGCCGCCGGTGGGGGCAATGGGGCTCAACCCATTCTGACCTGAGATCAGATTCATACGAGGTTTCCGCCGGACACACACTGGTCTGATGAACCCATTCTGACCTGAGATCAGATTCTAGAAATGTCAGTCGCTCTTCGATTTTTCAAAAATAGCAGACCTACAAGCTCGTATCGCGCCACTCGGTGGCGCGATGTGAGCTTGTAGATCTGCTATTTTTAAATAGCTAAAGCATAACATGATGCTGACACCAAAATGGGTGCCCGGTCAGAATGGGTTAAGCAGTCGTTTTTTAAAGTAGTTTTTATAGTCTTCTGTGTATATGTATTGTGTTTTCCTGTTGTCTTTTAACCACCGCACAAAATACGTTTCCGAAAGGAAAAATAAAGTCCTTTGAAGTTGACAGGTGCATGAGGCTTCATCACTGGAGACTGAGAGAATTGAGCTAAATACAAATTGTTTCATGTCCAATAAGCTTGCAGCAGACTCACCAGCTCAGTGAATGATTGGCAGATAAGGCCCCTCTCCATCCTGATTGGACCTAGCCAAAAACTAAACCTACGTTTTTTGTTTGTTTTTTTACCCCAGGGCCAGGGGTTAACTGGGGACAGGGAGGAACACTCTATAGTAGGGAGGATTATTTTCTTTTTGTCACAAACTTTGCAGCACAATTAAAACCACTTGTGTCCCAGTGTCCATATTCTAGGCGGAACATTAGCCAATAAGCTCACAGTGTGCTGTGAACGCATTGTGAGCATTGTGACACAATCTGAGCTTGCAGATAAGCTATGTTTGGCGAAGATATTTTTTGTAGTTTTCAAAGTACAGTTGAACTCAACATGTCCAATTCTCTAACCTGAAAGTATGAAATGAAGGACTGGATCCTCCAGCTTCTACGATTGAATTGGCTTTCACTATCACTAAGCAATTATGTATTTAATTCAAAGTACTGGACCATTTATAATTAGTGCTGGGATTGTATTACTTGGCCTCTCTGGCACCCTGTCACCTTTAAGAGACTTACTCATTCATCATGTGCTCAAGTTGGTGATGCTATAGGCTTGCATCTGAATTGATTCAATTTCACAGTGAATACACAGTGAATACTCTGTGCTAATGGGTGTGTTTTGTTAATCCAGGCATGACTACTGAACCATGTCACATTTAATACACCCTGTTGACATAATGTCCAAAGACTGTAACTATCTATTACCGTCTGTGGCAGTGGTTCAGTTCGAGATGGCAGTGCTAAAAGACAGGTGTTATAGTCAGACTACAGTTTATGCATAATAAAATATCCATCCTGAAATTTAAAGATGAGATATAGCACCTGTCAATTAGCCTCAAGGTGAACTGTTGCTGGAATGGAATGGAATGGCAAACTGTCATCTGAAACAGGTGACCTGCTATGACATATTAAGGTCACAAAGCCAGCCACCATGGTGAGTGAAAGCATGAAACGACTGCCAAGTGTACCCCATTACATTCTGGGGTCATTTAACTAACGAGTGTTCATCCATCATTGAATCATTGGAGCTACCATAAATCACAAGAAAGTATTTGCTCTAAAAACCAAATCGTTCCTGGGACAGTGTAGGGCAAGCAAGGGCAAGGAAGGACACAACACAGGGAAGCTTCCTTAAGTCTGTCTTCATTCCTTTTAAGCCAGGGCATAACAATTTGAAAGCCTCACAAATTCACAATGTCAAGTTTACACAGGTGCGCGGCCACACCCAGCTCTGAGTCTGGCCAGGTGTGACTGCTTAAATCAGTCATCCTCCCTCTCACAGTTCCATATCACCAGGAGTCCAGGTGGCCTCCCCAGATTAATTAACCACAATCTTCAATAAAAAATGGCTCAGTGCTGTCACCTGAGTGAGGGGTATGATGTTGGAAGACCCGAAACCCCGATGACCTTGGGATACGATCACTGAGGATACGTCCCAGGTGCATCCATGCGATATATTTTTGTTTTAGTTATTCCATTTATAGTGACTCATAGGAATAGACTATGTGACAACCAGGAATAGTTTGGTGACCACCGGAGAGACAGGGTGGCAGCCGGAATGTAGACGGCATTCGGGAGCAGTATGGGTTTGTGCCCCAGCCCGTGTCTTCCATGAGGAAGAAGCCCAACAAACCCACGGTGAGGCCTTTAGGAGGGCCATTCAAGCCGCAAGTGGAGCCTGCGTCACCACCATGGGCCAGGTGGAGCCTGCAGAACCATTGCGGCTCAAGAATCCACCACTCCTGAAGGAAGTGCCTGTTGCTGGGAGTCTGGTGCAACGCACAGGTCCTGGACCTGGTGAGAGCAGGAGTGGACCTGGTGAGACGTAGGAGGGACCCGGACAGGAGTCAACCCACAGAGCCTATAGTCCTTCCACGCGATCCTCCCGCATACCCAGTCCCGGCAGAGTAGTTCCGGAGGAACGGACTGTGTGGCCCTGGTTTTTCCCTAATGGGACTGATCGAGGGTAGCTACTGGGACATAAGTCGGGACTTGATCAGCCCGGCTGGGTCACCTGAATGAGGGGTATGATGTTGGAAGACCCGAAACCCTGATGACCTTGTGATACAACATCACTGAGGATAACGTCCCATGTGCATCCATGCGATTTTTGCTTTAGATTAGGCTTCCTCACTGTAGGCGGTTCCAGGGGGTACCACAGCAAAATGAGGAACAGTTTACATGCTCATCACAGGTCCTCTAAACGTTTTGGCAAATTTGGACACATTTTCCATTACAGGGCCCCCCCCCCCCCCCCGCCACAACAAACTTTCAAATGGGAGAGTCTGTGACCAACTACATTTGGGAGTCCTTGACTAGTTTGAGAGCCCATGGCTTAGATTACTAGCACATTCCATCCTGCACTGGTTCCATTCCGGGGCGTGTTGAGTTCAAGGAAGGAGTCATGCTCACTGAACTCCGTGTGAACTCGTCCATGACCCGGAGACGAGAAGGACCTACGGTAGACAGAAGACCTCTTCCACGTCACTGCTCCTGAACCTACCGGGCATGAAATGGGCCCAGCTAGGATATAACCTTAGATGCTGACATGTTCAACCGTAAGATGTTATCGGGGGGGGGGGTTGACAGGAGTTGAAAGCCATCGAGCCACACCCGAGCGTGTGGTCTGCAGATGCATGGTTTTCACTTGCCTTGAATGAATAGCATCAGGTTGACTTTCTAAAGCACCGTTTCTCAATGTGAGAACCCCCAGGGTATAGCCTGGTTAATAAACCAGACTAATATCGCACAGATCGCGGGATATTAGTCTGGGGATAGGCTCAGTTGGATTTCATTTCCAGGGTGGCGGGTTCAAACATTTTCTCTTTGACGCAATTGACCTATAGCTAAGACCCGGCCTCTCCCACTTACACACTCCCACTTGGACACTTTCCAGCCAGGCTCATTCATTCCAATGTAAATATCATAGATTTACACATTATATGCTGGTTCATTTTTGGAACCAGACCTTCAAAATCTCTTCCAAAATACAACAACAAGGCTTGCCATATGCACTGGAAAAATATGTGCGTGTTTTTAAAACAATGTTTTGTCATATAGGAAAACTATTGGTGGAGAGGTTTGTCTAACCCATGTTATGCTTTGCTGTGATTGGACCATAGCAGTTTGGGGAGGGGCTTGGGATAGTGTGGTATACTTTCACCGACGTGTGTGTCAGTTTACATGAGGAGTGAAGACGAAAAGGCAGGACAAAGGTTTCTCTCAGATCTCAGCGTTTATTTGGTAAAACACAAAGAGATTCAATTCGCTACAAAGCAAGCATGTCTCAAAAAGGTACACGCCAATTGTCTGTTCCAACCAGCCTAGTGGAGCCAAATGTAGACTCGTTCGAACAGCCCCGTTCACAAGAAATACAAGGTGTTATATACTTGAATACTTTAGATCTGATCCCTCCTCTCCGTAGATGAACTAGGCACTTCCTGACTCTTTTGACCAATGAAATCTGGGCTACTAGCTTATTCATGTTTACAGAGGCGGGCCTCTCTGGCAGAGACACTAGACCTTAGTAACTTCTAACCTTGCACTAAAACAGATGACTATTTTAAAGATACAATGACAAATTGTAGTTAAAGCATAACCGGTCTTTAGATGAAACTGAGCACTCTTATGAACATGGTTAATCATACCTTAAAAGTATATGAAAAATGGAAACACAGGAAATGTTTAACGGAACTATAAAATAAAACTGAACACTTTCTCTTAAGAGGTAAAAACCAACACGGTGAAGCGAAACCCTATGTTCTTATCGTACATTTTAAAGGAGACGAGTTTCACTTATTAATAGTTAGAGTCTCATCTTTCTATAGTGACAGATTGTTATAAAATCATTGAGTTTTTTTTTTTTTTTTTAAGATATTTTTTTGCGGCTTACGCCTTTTATTGATTTTTGAAGGGACAGACAGTAGGCTGACAGGAAACGGGAGAGAGATGGGGGGATGACATGCAGTAAAGGCCGTGTTGGGTCCGGGAGTCGAACCCGCGGCACACTGCGACTGGATTACCAGTCCGGTGCCCAGACCGTTACGCTACGGCCTGGGCCAAAATCATTGAGTTTTAACCTGTGGAATTAGTTTACAAGTACCAAATGGTAACCAATGGTTCTGTGGTAATTTCTAAAACCTCTCCCCTCCAGGGAAGAGGGCTTCAAAGGAGTTAGAGACAATGACCCTTTGTTTTCAGGTGTGAATCGTAAACTCAAAGTAGTTTGATGAGACATTCTAGTGACAATCATACTTTTGGTTCATGAAATTATACGACAATAGGTCTATTGGTCAGAGCTATACTGTCAGTCAAAGGTCTCAAGCGTTGAAAGTCACTGTACCAAAGCCCCGCCCATATTGCATACCGTGTCCCTATTGGGCGCCCCATTTCTCTGGTGTAGGACATGGGCGTACAATTGAGCCACTCCAGACCGTAATCCGCCGGCAGGCAATTTTCTTTTTGCCAACGGCTGATTGGGTCTGGTTTATTAACCAGGCTACCCCCAGGGGTCCTTGGAGGGGTTCCAGGGGGTCTCCTGCTGATCTATGAGCTCAGTAGATCTGGAATTTATATCAGGGCTTGACATTAACTTTTTGAGGCACTTGTACTTTCACTTTCACTTAGAAAGCATGAGTGTCTATTAAAAAAAGTGTTTGTTTTTTACCCTAGAAAAGCACTATATTTAAAAACACAGGTTTTTTGATTGGGGAGTTATATTTTGACAGCAGAAACTGCCTGTAATAATTTCACCCACCTCCCCATCTAATTATTGGACAGTGTTAGGCTGTTGCTATTCATTTTGTATTCATCTTTATCTCGTGTCTATTTCAGTTTACTTTCAGAGTTTGAAAGAATATCGCCGCAGGCAGTACGGGGGTATATGCCCGTCCTGTGTATAGTCTGTCTATTAAACCCATTCTGACCTGAGATCAGATTCATACGAGGTTTCCGCCGGACACACGCTGGTCTGATGAACCCATTCTGACCTGAGATCAGATTCTAAAAATGTCAGTCGCTCTTCGATTTTTCAAAAATAGCAGACCTACAAGCTCGTATCGCGCCACTCGGTGGCGCGATATGAGCTTGTAGATCTGCTATTTTTAAATAGCTAAAGCATGACATGATGCTGACACCAAAATGGGTGCCCGGTCAGAATGGGTTAAAAGGTCTTATCCCTACTCTCAGCGAATTGAACCTACTATTAGGCTAACTCTAACGTAGGGATGTATTTAAGACTATGGCTATAGGTATATTTAGCTCCAGCTCGCATTAATAGGCACAATATATGAACAACCCCTTTGATATATATTAAAGCCTATACTAACACCTCATTCCAGTGACCGCTACCCTAATTATTACTACAATTTTAGATCTAAGCGTTCTAAGGTGTTGTTTTAATTAGTTTGGTTAGAGGTAACCCATAAAACCTTTATTTTACTTTGAGGTAAAAACCCAATATGGGAATAAATCCCCAAAAAGTGTCAAATAATACTCATTAAACGTTTTACTTTAAATGCAGGAATGTTATACATTTTATTATAGTTTTGCAGTTCACAGCTTTAATACATAATCGGGTTGAAGCAGTTTAAATTATTCAATACAAATATTCAATACATCATTAAGTCAGAGCATTCACCACCCTCAGGTACTCCAACTCAAGGTACATTTATAATTTACAATCAAAGTCGTTTTCCATTATTCCCATTACCTTCTTCCTGATGTTGATTTAATTAGAGGTTTAAGGTGATCAATCTAATCCTCGCCTGTTACAATCCACAAATAGGTTGTAGAGGTTTGATATCCCTAACGACCTAAGTCCAGATCGGGATCGCTCTTTGCCTAATTTTGTTCAAGTGTTTTTGTAAAAGTGTTTTTAGGTATTGTAATACTTGACATTAACAAGTCAGTATAATAAAGTGTATAGTAAAGCTCATATCGCGCCACCGAGTGGCGCGATACGAGCTTGTAGATCTGCTATTTTTGAAAAAAATCGAAGAACAACTGACATTTTTAGAATCTGATCTCAGGTCAGAATGGGTTCGTCAGACCGGCGTGTGTCCAGTGGAAACCTCGTATGAATCTGATCTCAGGTCAGAATGGGTTAAAAAACGTGGGATGCATAGCAAGTGTTTACCGTCCCGAACAAACTACTTTCAGATGGGGGACCCCAAATATTGACACAAATATTGGCTCCGCCACTGCAATTTACACAATTAGCGTGTTCTCTAGGTCGTCCTCAGAGACGAGCCCTCGATCATTGCTTCCAGTCATACTTTGCGCTTTCCTGCATGTGGAAAGTTGACAGGGGATGATGAGTCCTATAACCCATTCTGACCGGGCACCCATTTTGGTGTTGGCATCATGTTATGCTTTAGCTATTGAAAAATAGCAGATCTACAAGCTCATATCGCGCCACCGAGTGGCGCGATACGAGCTTGTAGGTCTGCTATCTTTTGAAAAATCGAAGAACGACTGACATTTTTAGAATCTGATCTCAGGTCAGAATGGGTTCATCAGACCAGTGTGTGTCCAGTGGAAACCTCGTATGAATCTGATCTCAGGTCAGAATGGGATAATGGTCCGTTCAGTGGTGGTAGTGGGGTAAGGGTTGTAGTGTGAACCTTCTAGAGGTGTAGCATTGGCACTGCCCTCACGATTCAATGTGCATCACACTTTTCTATATTACTGCACAGCATGGCACATTTTCAACACAAGCAGTCTGATATACTGAACTGAATATCAATCAGAGTCACAACTCACAAGAAGTATATATATAATTTTTTTTATCCCACGATATCCCACCCATTTTTCACCCCCGTGTCAATTATCTAATGTGATCCTGGGCTCTACGCACCCGCCACAGCATGGCACATTTTCAATACAAGCAGTCAGACATACTGAACTGAATATCAATCAGAGTCACAACTCACAAGAAGTATTTTTATTTATTTCTTTAATAATATTTATCCCACGATTTAGTAACCCATTTTTCACCCCTGTGTCAATTATCTAATGTGATCCTGGGCTCTAGACACCCTCCACCAACCATATATGGGGGACAAGGGGAGAGCAACGGACTCATGCTTCCTTCATGCCTGAGTGTCCAAGTTGCTCCTTTACACCTGACAGGGGGGAGTTTCCCTGGTTGGACGTAGCGCGTGGAAGGAACACGTTATTCCAAACCAGTTCCTTTCCCCCTCCATCAGGCGCCCCGGCTGGCCAGGGGGAGGCAGTTTAGAGACCAGGATTACTGCATGTTTTTTGTGAGGGTACCTACCCTAGGGGACACGGGGAGAACATGCAAACTCCACACAGAAAACAAGAAGTATTTATATTGGCAACATAATGTCTCACGTCGTCAATGTTTAACTCATTTTGGGCAGGAACCCCTTTTGGTGTTAGAATTATGTTATGTTTTAGCTAGTGAAAAATAGCAGACCTACAAGCTCATAGCGAGCTTGTAGGTCTGCTATCTTTTGAAAAATCGAAGAACGACTGACATAGAAACAGCTTTTTCAGAAAACTGTCAGGATGTAGAAGACATTTTTTTAATCTGATCTCAGGTCAAAACTGCAGCCCTAAATAAACATTAAAAGTCCATAGACTTGGCTGACATAAGACATATAATTTCAAAAGCCAGGCATTGGAGGAGGAGGGCCCTTCAAAAACATTCTGCCCATGCGGCTATAGCTGTGGTTCCAGAGTGAGTCAGCTGGCTTGTTTGTATCACTTCAGTGAGCTGTGTGTGTGTGTGTGTGTGTGTGTGTGTGTGTGTGTGTGTGTGTGTGTGTGTGTGTGTGTGTGTGTGTGTGTGTGTGTGTGTGTGTGTGTGTGTGTGTGTGTGTGTGTGTGTGTGTGTGTGTGTGTGTGTGTGTGTGTGTGTGCGTGTAAACGTGCTCCTATCGCCGTGCCTCTCAAATTGAATTCCCCCTGGCAACGATGGCTCACACAGATAATAATAAAACACTCAGAAAGTGACGCTTAATAGATCTTAGTCTCGGTTGCCTGGCGCCTCCATTAGTAATGTCGCTCCATCGCAGCAGTAGACTTGAGCTGAATTAGAGTTTGATTGCCGTTGCATCACTGATGAATTATGAGTGTACATTGTGGTTAAAAAGGTCCATTGGTTCCAAGAGACAAATACATTAATCATTTTAGGGCCACTGTGTTCCGCCATGAATAATATTTATTTGTCTTGATATGTACTGTATACCCCACAGCATGCTTGCAATATTCTATGTATGTATAACCTTGGCCATGAAAGTGTATGTGACATATCTGATTGTCGATCACCAACAGAACAGGTCTTCTAATGCATTCTAAGTCTCTAGACACTCCAGTCCAGAAAGATATAATTTCCAATCACCTACAATACATGGAATAGTGCAGCCATTGCAGCCACCATGTGAACTGTGCAAGTGGGGTTGTAGATCGGCTTAAAAGCCAGTGGGGAAACCCCTTAATCCATTCTGACCTGAGATCAGATTCATACGAGGTTTCCACTGGACACACACTGGTCTGATGAACCCATTCTGACCTGAGATCAGATTCTAAAAATGTCAGTCGCTCTTCGATTTTTCAAAAATAGCAGACCTACAAGCTCGTATCGCACCACTCGGTGGCGCGATATGAGCTTGTAGATCTGCTATTTTTAAATAGCTAAAGCATAACATGATGCTGACACCAAAATGGGTGCCCGGTCAGAATGGGTAGTGGGGAAACCCCTTAAATGACAGAATGGACCAATTATTTTGGAGGTTGTTAAGAATATGAACATTGCTCTTGTCTTCATGTCTTTACGTATGTAATCTTGTTTTGTTCTTTGGGGTATGTCAAATGTGTGTATATGTGTTATTGTGTTCTGCATAGAGACACATTCTTGTGTAAACTGACAATAAAGTAATCATGACATACTGTACTATATCAGGGTGAGAGGAAGTCTGACTGCAGATGGAGAAGGGGAGCTAATTCCACAATGTAGGTGTAGGTTGCATCGTCACACATCCCAACATAAGATTATAACATCCGGTCTAGATTTTTGGCTCTTCAAAATAAGAGCAGAACAGGGGAAAAATGCTGGCGGGAATTATATCACAATTTATCAATAAATGCGGGCGGCCTAAAAGCGTTAATCACCAGGCAAGGCAATACCACAATGCAATGACATGCACTCTACTTTGCAATATATAACCTCACAGCCACAATTATATCACTCACACTGAGGGATGTGATATCTTTGGTTAGCCGATTCATTGAATAAAATAAAGACATTTATAATTAAGCTGCTCTCAACTTGCTTGCCATCTATATTGACAGTAATATTGTCAATATGACATACAGTTTTTCCACCAGCCAGGATACAATTCACTCCCCCTGAACACGGCTGCCATAGCATGTTGTTGGCATAGGTAACAGACAGAGGTACGATGCTCAGTGGCGTGCACAGATAGACACTAGGGGGTGCTAGAGCACCCCCTGCCCTTTTGGCAAGTTTTCTTTTTTACCCTTAATTTGTAGTGTGTGGACCATGGTGACATGGATCAAATCTTGATAAAAAAAACGCTTCTACTATATTATTTAGGCCCCCACAATCTAAAGCTATGTTTCTATGTCAGTGGTTCTTCGATTAAAGTAAAATAGCAGACCTACAAGCTCGTAGCGCGCCACTCGGTGGCGCGCTATGAGCTTGTAGATCTGCTATTTTTCAATAGCTAAAGCACCAAAATGCGCTGCACAAGGTGCCCTTTTTTTACTTGAGCACCTGCCCCTCTAAATGTCTGTGCACGCCACTGACGATGCTGGAACTTATAGAACACTGCATATAGATCTAGAGGGGCCATGTACACACATTGCCAACCCCTCCTCCTCCCACAAATCTGCAGATCCTAATTCTACAGTAAGTGCAGTACAGTACAGTACAATACTGTGTACTGTGTACTGTGTATTGAAGTGGCAAAGTGCCACTTCAATATTTGTACTGCAGTCCAAAATTAGCCTATACAATTGCCAGCGATCAGCGCCATGTACAGCACAAAGCATCCGCATTATACCACACCATCTATGCATACAAATAAATAGATACATCTGATCAGAAGCTAATAATCGAATAGAGGATATCTTGCTCACTGACAAATGTGACCAAATACAGCAAAAAGGCCCTCAACTCTACTTTTCCATTTTTCAGATTTTTACAGATTATTAAAGTACAGAATGTAAGCTTTCATATGATGTATCATTCAATGAAATTGGACAATAATTGAAGGAGATATAACCATTTTAAAATGCCTGGGGCCTTTCACCCAAAGCTGAGAAAAGCCCTTTTCAATATTCACAACATTTTATCACCTTAGAGCTGGACAGAAGTGGGTGTGACAATGGAAGGGACAATAGGACGTTTTAGCTGTCAACAGTGCAACACTAGAAACACTGACATGTTTAAGCCAGTAGAACAAACAATGCAATTTGTAAGGTGCCCCAATAAACCCTTTTGAAAGTACTAAGTATTAAATACTAAGTATAAGTATTAAATACTAAGTTAAGTGTTCAATTTAACTTATACACTACCTGGTTGTAAATAGCTGCAGTACACCATTTTATGCAGGTCTACTTTAAGCAATCAACGTCAGACAATTGACCCAGTATTTTAAATTAATGACAAAATGCATGATGACAAAACAGACACAAGCAATCAATTTCTTGTAATTGTTTAGTATCACTGGGCTTGGTGGTGTTTGATAAGGAGTGCATCAGGAGTTTAACTCAAACGCCCAACAAAGATAGCCGGCTATAGTTTTCGACCAGCTGCCGGGCGCGGCTGCACTAATAACTTTGGGGCAGGCCCATCTAGAGTTTTAATGGACAGGTATAAGTCATTGAAGAGGAGAAGGATGGATGGGGAAGGATCAACATGTGGAATGTGCAGAACAGGTTCTGACATATATCCATATATGGAGATCTAAGGGTTTGAGGTCAGATGTAGAGTAGCTGGCCAATATTGATGACATCAGGGATCTCCAATTCTCCATATATGGGCTTAACTGTGACAGCAGGTCGCATTTACTTAGCCCTCCAAGCAGAACCCAATGCTACTGAAGTTTCTGACATTTTGTTCGACCCAGTGCATGGGGTCCTGTTGCATCACTACCATGCCACCTGGTACGCGGCCATTCATAAAACATAAACAACATGTTTAGCGCCTGTCTGCGCTCTTTGACGACATTTTTCCGTTTGAGGCTTTCTGAATATGTGAAGTATAAGTACCCATACATGCCGCTGCGAATATCTCCTGTGGCGCGGAAGCCGTTAAGTATTTTTAATCTTTGTTTGACCGATTTGGTCGCTTTGATTCTTCTCTTCCTTCCTTGTTTATTGACACCTCATTGTACCGCCTATCTGGCTAGCTAGTGGCGCTATAGCTATGACAGAGCAGATCAGAGGCAGGGACGTAGCCGCACAAGCCAACCGCACACCGGGAGGCGGTACAATAAACGGTAAACAAACAAGAAGAAATAAAGCGACCAAATCGGTCAAACAAAGATTAAAAATACTTAACGGCTTCCGCGCCACAGGAGATATTCGCAGCGGAATGTATAGGTACCTAAAGTTCCCGAATTCAGAATAACTTAAACTAAAACAGGCCGTCAAACGGCGCAGATTCGATCTTAGAGAGAATAATGTATGTCCGCGTTCCAGAATTCCCATACGAAAATATAGTCATGACATTGACAATGTACGATTTCATAATAAATGCGACCTGTGGTTGCAATATACAAGTGTAAATGAAACAAAACAGTATCACCCACCATTGGCGTCTTCGGAGGTAGAACTTAGGAGTAGATCTTGGCTGTTTGCATCTGGTGTTTTGTTTTTCAGGTGCTCCTAATCAGGTAACGAGCAGCCATCTTGCTGCTGCACTCTGGGAGTTGTAGTTTCTGAGGTCTGTGATGTCATGCTGACCATATTTTTGAGTTTTGACTGAACAATACACCACATTATAAACAATGATTTGTTATAATCTGTTTGTTTGTTACAGACAGTGATATGTTTATGTGATTTGAATACATTTTGGCAGATACGTTGGGTGGGGGTGAGGTGAGTAAGGTTAGGTTTGGCTTATGATGAGTGGCAGTCTCGACCTATAGCGCTCCTTGGCTTTATGCCGAAGTGACCAAGCCATCTCCTCCTAACGTATCCAGACAAGCAGGTTTGTGCCCTGGCCCATGCATGGTTGCATGGGCAACCTCTGCCGTTAGTGTGTAAATGTGTGCGTGAATGTCAATGGGAGAATGTAACGTACATTGTAATATTCTTAAAGATGCTATCGGAATGAAAGACAATTTCTTTGTTGCAGGGGTTCATCTCTCTTGAGTGCATTTCTACTCAAGATTGAGAACAGATTTGTGCCGTTTTAATTTGTGCCGTTATACCACATTGCTCGAGCATTATAGCAATACAACCCTTTGACTTCATCTTCAATTTATTTTACTGTCATCAAACTGGTGCCCTAGCCCATTCTGACCGGGCACCCATTTTGGTGTTGGCATCATGTTATGCTTTAGCTATTGAAAAATAGCAGATCTACAAGCTCATATCGCGCCACCGAGTGGCGCGATACGAGCTTGTAGGTCTGCTATTTTTGAAAAATCGAAGAACGACTGACATTTTTTTAGAATCTGATCTCAGGTCAGAATGGGTTAATCAGACCCAGTGTGTGTCCGGCGGAAACCTCGTATGAATCTGATCTCAGGTCAGAATGGGCTAGAGTAGTTTTCATTCTGCAAAGGCTGCAGTTCTGAACAAAAGAATGAAATGGCAGCTAGAAAAAGGTTATAAGGCTTATACATTTTACAGGGCAGACCTAACAATAGAAGCCAAAACATTTCTTTTCGTTTGTGCCGCTCCGGGCCGCCCCAAATCGTCTTAATGTGCCCTTTCACGACCTTGCCCCTCCAGTGGGCTGTCTTTTCTTTCTGCCTCCCCCGGGTGGTTCTGTACGTGTTTCAGTGTCGCCTCTAGGTGTTCTTAGGCCGCCCTCTCTTCCACTTCCCCTGGAATGCTGCGCATTGTGTGGTACAATCACTGAGACGTTACCCATTCTGACCTGAGATCAGATTCATACGAGTTTTCCACTGGACACACACTGGTCTGATTAACCCATTCTGACCTGAGATCAGATTCTAAAAAATGTCAGTCGCTCTTCGATTTTTTCAAAAATAGCAGACCTACAAGCTCGTATCGCGCCACTCGGTGGCGCGATATGAGCTTGTAGATCTGCTATTTTTAAATAGCTAAAGCATAACATGATGCTGACACCAAAATGGGTGCCCGGTCAGAATGGGTTAAGGGCACCAAAACAGAGTGGAAAAAGACTGCCGTATAGCAGCAAGCGGCAGCAGTGCTCTGAGCCAACGCAGCGGGACAGACATTTTGTTCCCCAGGCCGGGGGAGAGAGTCCCTTGTTGACAGCAATCTTATCTACTATTAAATTACAGCTTTGATGGGGGTGCCTGGCAGCTCAACTATACAGTATAATGCAATGATTGATTGATTGATTGATTGATTGAAATATTTATTAACAGTTTGTAGAATTGACAGTACATTTTAAGCACAAACTCAATACAAAGACTGTTAACTGTGAGTGGACGACCCAATTAAGCATTACACTTGTTTACAACAGGGTCCACCATGTTCAATTCATCAAAACATTTAGAGACATACAAATATACACTTCTAGTTAAAGAACAGAACAGGAATTCATCATATAGGAAGCAAAAAGGGAAAAGTTACATATACAGTGAGGGGAAAAGGGGGGGGGGGCGGTGGGGGGGATTCAGATTTTACAGAGGCCAGTTTCGAATTGCAGCCGTCCGTAGGTGCCCTTTGAGAGCGGTTTTGAAGGAGTCAAGGGATTCACATGTCTTAACGACTGTTGGTAGGGCGTTCCACATTTTGGTGGCATAGAAGCGAAAGTAATTTAGAATTTAGTCCCTGAGTTTGTGTCCGACTCTGGTTTCTTGTGTCCATCTCTGCACTCACTTATCAAAAAAAAAAGAAAGGTTCACATAAAATAGTAAGAGTCCTCTTTTGCAACTACTTCGGATCGGAGTGTACGGTAAAAAAATCTACGTGAAAAGGAGAAGACATTCCGCACACTGGTTTCAATTATAAAATGTTTTGTATTCAACAGAACATTTCGGTCAAACTGACCTTCATTTTGCTTTCTCTACCCGATGAAGATTTGTACAAGAAGCCAGAGTGTGCTGCAGGACCTTTCAAGGTTCACACTCAACAAAAATGAGAAAGAAAGTCTGCCACTGATTTAGTTTTTTAGGTGTGGTGTGAGTTAACGTACCAAACAAGATTAGGATATACAATGCTTGACTCAAAAGCTATTATTACCTAACTATAAAATCTGTCTTTTTTTTTTTTTTTATATATATCTTTTTATTGGGTTTAAAAAAAAAATCCCCTCCCATGTGGGGTCCTTGTTCATGTCAACATATACATTTTTAATACATATGTCTTAACCCATTCTGAACGGGCACCCATTTTGGTGTTGGCATCATGTTATGCTTTAGCTATTGAAAAATAGCAGATCTACAAGCTCATATCGCGCCACCGAGTGGCGCGATACGAGCTTGTAGGTCTGCTATTTTTTTTTATATCGAAGAACGACTGACATTTTTAGAATCTGATCTCAGGTCAGAATGGGTTAATCAGACCAGTGTGTTGTCCAGTGGAAACCTGGTATGAATCTGATCTCAGGTCAGAATGGGTCACTCATTTTCCTCCCGTCCACCCACTATGCCCACCCACTCTTCCCCAATGCAGAGACAATACTGGAAATAATACTGGAAAAGAGGAAAATGACAAAAAATACAAAGAATAAATAAATAAGAAAAAATAAGTAAATAAATTAAATTAAAAAGGAGAAGGGGGAGGGGAAAGAGAAGAAAGGAGGAAAATGTGTGTGTGCGGGCAGCCACCGGTTTGCACGACGCATATTATGCAAGGCCTAATGCGTTCACCATTATATAGTTCAAATATTTCAAATATCACTCATCTCTGGGACAACCATCAGGGTTAAAATCTGTACTTTTGACACATTATGGCCGTCCAGCAGGGAATGTGGCTGTGTGTGAATGTACATTTTCCACCCATGAGCAGTGAAGTTAACACAATCAGCGCCAGGATTTCTTTCAAAATAGAAGCTCGGGGTGCCGGGAAGATATGGACATTTTACTCTGTAAGCCCCCCCCCCCCCTTCCGTTCCGGACAAAAAACCGGGGAGACATACTGTACAGTATTTTTGCTTGCTTATACCTCGCTAAGATTACGATAAGTCGCTGATGATCGGCTCGCTTCATATTTTCAACGAGAGGCGTGTTGAAGTCAGAAATGAAGAGCTTAGTATATCCATCTGGTCAAAACCACGGGGAGCTCCTTAGAGACATATTCATAGTGGTGATTTAAATAATAGTTGCTGATATTTTTGTTGTTATAACTTTGTCAGGGATCCCCCCCCTTGGCTTGAAACCAATCACGGACCCATGAGGAGTTTCTTGGGCCGTACGTCGCTTCACCCGCATGTTCACCTGGCGCATTTCACCGCTGTCGCACTCCCTGCCATTCTGTTGTGGCCAGCGTGCTGTACAGTACGTTCTATGCAGTGGTATGCTGGGGAGGAGGGGGCATCAAGGCCGGTGAGCTCAACAGGCTCAACAAAAATTATAAAGAAGGCCAGCTCTGTTGTTGGCCTCCGAATGGAGAGCCTCATGCAGTCAGTCGCGGAGAGGAGAGGAGGATCGGGGTTAAACTGGACTCCATGCGGGCAAATCCGTCCCACCCCTTTCATGGTGTGCTGCGGGATAGGACGAGCACTTTCAGCCGTATATAGGCTCACACTCCCCCCCCGATGCGCACGGAACGTTGCAGACTCTCTTTTATGCCAACTGCCATCAGACTACTCAATGCAAATGCATAAGAACTGCCCCCCCCCCCCCCACAAATGGCATAATGGTCCTTGGTTGTCCTGGTCTTGTGTGATTATGTCCTTTTGTGTCTGTTTTGTGTTTTTCTGTCTGTCCAGCAGTTTTTAGCTTCTATGCACTTTATGCTGTTGTTGTAACACTTCAATTTCCCCTCTGGGATTAATAAAGTATATATATCTCATCTCATCTCATCTCATTTGGTGCCCTATATAAGCTTGGTGCCCTGTGCTGCAGCACCCAGCCTGTTGGTTAATTCGGGCCTGAGTGTGTGTGTGTGCATTGTTCATGTTGGTCTCAATAGGGCATGGACTGCCCCGTGACACCCCCCCCCCCCCCCTCCCCCTTCTGAAGACGCCCCCCTGTGGCGTCTTAAAAAAAAGAATAATAATAATAAACGCCACAGGGGTTGGGGCATTCACCCAAATGCCATTCACTCAAGACTCCTCTTAAAGCTGCTACTGTATAAGCAATGACCTTTTTTTCTTAAAAAAAGAAAAATTCAGTGCAGCCTGGAGGGATGGGTAAAACGCTCCCAAAAAAATGTGGGATTAGATTTGAGTTTCCGAAAGAAACCCGGACGAAGTGACGAACCAATCAGGAAGTATAGACAGGCAAATCGACCAATGACAAAGCTTCTAGGAAATTTTTTGAATGCAGATTGCGGCCCCTAGATGTGTCACATATAGACTACATTTGTTTGGGAGCGTTTTACTCATTGCTGGCTTTATGAAAAAAAGAAAAAAAAGTCATTATAATTTTGACATACAGTAGGCCTATTATTGCTTATACTATAGCAGCTTTAAGTCTTGAGTGAATGGCATTTGGGCAGGGCCGGATTAACACCTCTGAGGGCCCCTGGGCACTGAAGCTAGAAGGGCCCCCCCTTCACGCGCACGGGCAGTCCATGCCCTATAGAGACTTTATCCCCCCCGCAAATTCAATATCTTTGCCCTGCATTTCATTGCATATTTGTAATCCTCTCATTGCTCTCATGCTATTTTCAGCATGCAACCAAGTGTAAAATGAAAATGACTTTATACTAGACCCTTCCTTAAGATTTTTGTGTAGTTTTTATTTGTTGACAAAATTATCAATATTTAGTCTTAGTCACCATATAGCTTAGTTCTCATATGGTTTCCATTTAGATTGTGTCAGTGGAAAAAGGTAC
Source organism: Protomyctophum parallelum (assembly GCF_964188405.1). Classification (NCBI taxonomy): domain Eukaryota; kingdom Metazoa; phylum Chordata; class Actinopteri; order Myctophiformes; family Myctophidae; genus Protomyctophum; species Protomyctophum parallelum. Next base: position 10,626,512 of record NC_139716.1, on the reverse strand, counting down.
GGTAAAGTATTATAGTCGACGAAATCCGTTGCGCAGGCTGAGATGTGTGGCATGTGGGCACGGAGCCACCCACTATACTGTCACAATGCCCACATGATGGAGGATCGCTGAGAGATGGCTTAGGGCAGCACAAAGGTCAAGAGTCAGTCCTCTAAACGCTGCTCCATCTGTGCCCGTTCCAGGACACGGCACTGAATTGACTGCTAGCCTATATATCATCACAATCAGCATGCTCGCTCACTGTCATCTGCTCCTCCAAGGATAAGCGTACAACACTATATACTGTATGTCATTACCACACCATTCATGGAATAAATTAATCACACTCGAGAGGGGCTGTGAATTCTTTGGTGCTGTTTCAATGTAGTGTTTCTTCTGAAGCTTTTTCCACATTGGTTACAGTTGTATTGTTTATTTCCTTGGTCCATCCTGGCTTGTTTCTTGTATGTATAGCCCTATAACCACACCAAAGCAACTCCTTGGGTCCAATCGGTTGCGAGTTGTTAACGTTAAAACCGTCTCGACCCTTTGGTGTGGTTTGGGCCATTGAATTCCATGCGTTGGATCACTAGGCTCATTCTGACCGGGCACCCATTTTGGTGTCGGCATCATGTTATGCTTTAGCTATTGAAAAATAGCAGATCTACAAGCTCATATCGCGCCACCGAGTGGCGCGATATGAGCTTGTAGGTCTGCTATTTTTGAAAAATCGAAGAACGACTGACATTTTTTTTATCTGATCTCAGGTCAGAATGGGTTAATCAGTGTGTGTCCAGTGGAAACCTCGTATGAATCTGATCTCAGGTCAGAATGGGCTAGGGTCAACGTGGGTCAACGTGCAACAAGACATAATCACACCGCAGGGACAAGGCTACAACCGCCTTGACCCTTTGGTGTGGTTAGGGCTTCAGAAACAAAATTATTATTACAAGACAAGATGTATTTATATCAGTCAGCCAGATGACGTCTTATGTTGTCACTTACTGGCTGCCCTAAACAAACATTAAAGTCCATAGACTTGGCTGACAAACAAATGACATCATAACTTCCCTAAACAAATAGTAAAGTCCATAGACAGACAGACAGACAGACAGACAGACACAAGCATGCACGCACGCACGCACGCACGCACGCACGCACACGCAGACAGAGAGAGAGTTTCCTGTCTCCCATGCTCACTGAAGTGATCAAAACAAGCAGTTGGCTTACTCAAATTAAAAAACACACACAAACACACCTTGGGGCTTATTGTCCAGTCAGTCTAATTTAATGTGTTAGCCACTATAGCAGCTACACTGCTGCCTTGAATATTTCAGCCCGGTGTCCTTATTGCACTTAATGACTTTATAATGACTTTGTCTTTTACTTTTTTCATTGACAAAGCACTTTTCATGGCTAAGGGTTTTTTTTTTTTCTCAGCTCAAACCAAGGAAGACATCCCAACTCCCAAGGTGTACAAAAACAATTAAATTACACCAACATGTATGCTTTGGTTGCTTCCTTTCCTGTTTAGGCCTATATAAAGTGACTTTGGGTAGCCTACTTAGAAAAGCGCAATATAAATCTGAGCTATTATTATTTATTATTATATATGTGAGTCGGAAGTCAATGTGGCCGTGGTCCACCGGCCGACCCTCCCAGTAGCCAATTTTAATATAGGATAAATAAATGAGGTGGGTGGAGCAGGCCAGTTCAGTATATACTGTACAGTATACTTGTGTTCAACATGTCTAATGCATGGTGTTAAAACAATGGTGACCTTTGACCGTGCGTCAACCAGTATAGGAAAGAAACGTTGTTGACCCTTGGCAGGCATTCGCTTTCTTTCAGTGAGCCACAAAGTGGCAACAAAGTCAAACAAACTCCCCAAAACCTGCAAGATAACAGGAAATGGATGTGTTTGACCGTCTGCTAGGCTTCAGTAGGCAGTAGTCTCCTATCTTTTGTCCCCTAGCTGTTCACTGACGTCTGAAGTGGTCCAAACAAGCAGATGACTCACTTCTTCATAACATAAATATAAATGCTCAAATTAAAAACACACACACAAACACACCATGGGGCCCCCGGTGTGTTTGCCACTTAGCTACACATTGGAGAAATAAGCTGCTGCCTTTAATATTTCAGCCCGGTGCACTTCCTAACCATCATAATGATTTCATGATTAGTTTGCCTTCCTATTACTTTATTTCATTAACAGAGCACTTTTCATATAGCTACAGCCTTGCACGGTCAGGGTCAGACGAATGCCAGTGCACAGCTATTGTATCTTTATGAGGTTATAATTATTTTCACTCAGCTTTAAATGCAAGGCAAAGCTATTAATTTCAGGCAGTCAGCAGAATGGTATATGCCTACATGCTGATGTCCTTAGTTTTTTTGTGTAAACTGTTTAAAATGTACATTTCCCTTTTGGAGACAGCACAGATTTTGGCATTAAACTGACTGACCTGTTTTGATAACAGAACCCAGATCAAATTGGTGTTGACACTGCAGGGCTTTATGAGTACAAGGTGGAGACAGTTCTATCTTCAGAGAGTGACGTTATTATATGTGTGTTTTTGTATCATATCTTTTTGTGTGTTTGTCATGTATGTAAAATCCTTGCTGTAATTGTTCTTTGCATACAGGGCACCATTGAAAAAGAGACCAATTGGTCTCAATTGGATTCCCCTGAAATAAAGGTTTCAATCAATCCTCTCTCTAATTTATACTGGCAGCCAAATCTAGCCTGAATAAAATCTGAGATTGAAATCCACATCGAGATTGAAATCCGATTGGTTTGAATGAGTCTAACATGTCACATGACTCATTTAAACAAATCAGATTCCAATCTGGATGTGGTCACAGATCTGATTCAGGCTAGATTTGACTGCCAGTGTAAAAGGGGCTATACTCCCTCTGTCTCTGCCAGTCCCCCAATAGCACGCTGGGCAAGACCTACACTGTCATTTTATGGGGGGCGGAAGTTGCAAGTATACCTCGCTCAAGAAAATTACGCTTTACAAATCTGTTTACATCCCCGTGAAGTGTTGTGATTGGTCGGAAATTAGAGCTGGGACTCGATTAAAAAAATTAATCTAATTAATCAGAGGCTTTGCGATTAATTAATCTAGATTAATCGCATTTTAATCGCATATCAATATTCAACCCGAGAACAGCGAGAAACCTTTTTTTTTATGTTTTTTGGTATCCCAGTGAATCAACGAATAGTGACTACAGGATACCACTCATTTTCAACATTTTACTGTCATTAATATACCTGTTGTGGAAATAATAATAAAAAGTCACCCCATTCTGTGTTGCCTAGAACTGGAGGTCTGAACATTTTTTAGTAACAGTAACAAGTACATCTCAGTGACATCACAAAGCTGTACTTACTTCATATTGTTACTGTTTTTTGTCAGACCTCCAGTTCTAGGCAACACAAAATGGGGTGACTTTTTATTATTTCCAGTTTTCAGTACTATAGAAAAGCGCCCAGTGAGAAACGTTCCGCGGTGAAAAAAAAGGTGTGATTAATTTATCTGTAGTTAATCGCGATACATTTTTCTGTAGTTAATTAATCTAAATTAATCGCAATTAGTCCCGGCCCTATCGGAAATATATCGTATCCGGGGGAAAATACATCTGACGGATGTTCCGGACCGACACATCCGGCGACGATAGCGTCTTTGTTGGTCTCTGCCCAGGCCTTTTCTTTGCAGATGAGTAAGCCTGGGACCAAGGCTACCCATAATAGGCCTCTGATTCGGTGGACACACCCAGGTGCAGGTCCTTGTCACTCAGCCAGGTTTTTCCAGGATTTTCAGCGAAAAGATAAAAGGTTACACAAAAATAAATATATCATGCAACTCAAAACAACTCAGAAATAATCAAAGCAATAGAGTAAAATCACTCAAAAACAATAATCTCACTTTAAAAAAAAGAACTAAAAGCACAGCAAAATCCCCAAATCACATAATAAATCAAACACAAACCAAAGCACATCTAAAATCACACCGGCTCTCACACATGCGCAAATTCATTGTACGTTAAACAAGGAAATACACCTGATTAGTGATGTTGAAATATTGAAAGGCCTGATGGAAAAGTCTAGCAAAAGAATCTAAAAAGTATACAAGATTGCCAGATGCTGCCTACTGTTGTTGTGCGTGGTCCCGAGTGGGGCCGAGGCACATATTACAGATACGTACAGTATATCCTCAACTGACCCCCTTCAAAGTCCAATTTGTGGTGAACTTTGTAGTGTAGAAGGGCTAATGGCTCCGCTAATGGCTCTACTGGGGCCATTACTCATGTCAGTTCACAGCAAGCGATGTGTCAGGCTGCCCATGATGTGTTTTCTGGGTTTTCTGAGTTCACAGTGACATAAAATTGATCACTATATATACTGTACGTGTCAGAGTATACTGATGTCAGGGACGTGCAGAGAATGTTAGAGATGCAGGGGTTGAAATTCCCCCCAAAGAATAGCAGATCTACAAGCTTTTGTGGGCATGACCCCACACTCTTTAGCTACTGGAGATGCGTTGTATAACCTGGATTTATACACAGAGGAAAACATCTTTCATGACAATAGAGGTCATGTGTACTAATGTGCGTGGAATTCTTATAAAATCTGAAGGAGTAAGATAAAAAATGTGAATTACATAAGTCAACCTCCTGATGGCGCTATAAAAGATGCAGGGCAAAGGTTTTCCCCTGGGCCTCTACACAGATCAGTGCAGTTATAGGTGAATTGGCCCGTTATAGCACCACCATGAGGCTAATTTGAAAGGTTTTCAGTGCCATTTCTTCCTTGGGTTAGTGGGAATGTGCATGCTAAATTTCAAGGAAATTGCACGCTGTGTTCATGATTTGAGGCCTTTCGTTCAAAGCAGACCAATCCTGCAAACTTTGGAAGGCAATCTTAGCCATTCAGGATGGAATATGGAAAATCGGACAGGTCCGTGTTGATCAAATAACAATAGAGATAGTGTGTACCGCTTTGCGTGCATGTATGGATAATATCTGTACGAGTAATGTGCTTTGCAAAAATCGGCCTCATGGTGTCAATTTTGGACAGATAGTTTAGTTGTTGGCTTCCAGGGAGTGTGTGTGCGCGCACAGTTTGGCATAGACTGAGCCAACGGTGCCAGAGATTAGCTGTACACAGAATATGGACGCCTGGACGGTCACACAAACATTGTATTCTCTCCCCAGTCCCGTTATGCTTTTGGCCTGGTGCAGTCTGAACAAAGCCAAAGATCTGATCAGATCAGTGGATGATGCCGCAAATATCTCCTTCAGGGTGTGCAGAACTTCATAACCGCTTATTACCTGGGGTGTTAATGCATGCAAATTCACACTTACATTTATGGGCGTCTTAGTCACGGTACATTTTCACCTAACGTGAAATTTGTCCTCTTCCATTACCCATCCTAACTACAGCATTAGGAGCAGTGAGTGCCATTAATACAGTTGTATAGAGTGTGGATTTAAATTGGGTGAAAAAGTTCACTGGCTGTAGCCTACATTGTAACTCCTACACCAGTATGCCGGCAAGACAGTTGCGTTAGGAACAGGTTTCCAGGGTTTGGTAGAATGGTTTGTTTAAGATCCAGCAGGCTACTTCTTCAACCTTCAGACCAAAAGTTTGCTCTGACAGTTCTACCTGGGCCAGTACGGCCAGGCACAGGTGTACCAGATTAGGCTAAACACCCACCAATCAGTGAAATTATTAGAACCACAGAATGTAACTCCACCCACTCTGAGAGTGAGCGGATTTGTAACTTCGCCTCACCAGGCTTTCCACCTGGTCTCTGTTTCAAAAGTCCGTATGATCCTGTCGGGAGCGGTTGTAGTATTGTCATGTTGTAGTATTGTTTCGTAGTCGAGAGGCAGGAACAACAGGCGGCGGCAACTTTCTTTTCCATTCTCAATAAAAGCTCTCGTAGCCTGTAGCTTTTATTGAGAAAAATCGGTTTGAGGGAAAAGGAAGTTGCCGCCTGTTGTTCATGCCTGTCGACTACAAAACAATACTACAACATGACGTAACGATATCATCCGCTCCCGACAGGAGCATAGGCCTATACCCGCCTAAATGAAATAGTGCCCAGGCTAGGGGATTTGTACAGGGGAGCAGTTAGGTTGTCTTGCTTAGTGACAGTTTGGCACTTAACACCAAGATGGTCCTCACTGACTCAGGCTGAATTTCTCCGCTACCATCCACAGCGTTAATCACTCCGCACCAGCTGTCATCTTCGTTGTGGAAGGCCGTCCTGACCTGGGGTCATCCTCCTCCTCCTCCGTGCGGTCACCTTTGAAACGTCTTCTCCATCCTCGTAAGACTCTTGGAGAACTGTACTCAGTTTGGCCCTTCCACAGTTCCCCAACTTAATCAGGGATTTCAAATTGATTCTTTGCTCCTGTCTGTGGAGACATGTGCAGAGGGAGTGGCTTTTGGGGTTTGGGCCTCAAAGTGCCCCTTCCCCCCTCCCAAAAAATGGCAGGCTGTAAAAAATATATATAATATCTTTTAAGGGTTAGGGTTAGGCTTGTATGACAGTTGTACAACGGTGTCCCTTGCCCGAAAAGAGCTGATCTTCTACATGCTAAACTGCATTGTGATGTGACATGCTGTGAGCTTGTAGATCTGCTATTTTCGCTGCGGGACATATTCGGACAAAAGTGTCATTACAGTCAGGCTTTACAAAGTGCAGATGTTTTATAAAATAGGCAGAGCAATAATGCATTAATGGGGAGAGAGGCTGAGAGCAAAATCAATTCCACCCTCAGCTCTTGAGCATTGTTTAGTAATATTGGACAATCAATGTAATTGAATGGTTTGAAACAAGTCACAAGATGGTGGAGGACGACAAGTTTTCATTAAGATTTTTATCAACGAATGGATCACAACCCGGCCCGTTGGGCCATGACAAATTCAGGAGGACGCAGTAGCAGTGTTCAAAACTAGAAAGAGGCAATTCTGGGAAATTGCAAAGTGTGGTTGCCCACATCGCACCCGTCGAAAATGGAATCGCTTTCGTCTCTGCGTTGATGAAACCACCCTCGACATGTGATTCAAATTTGGGATGGATCGGACATTCCGTGCGTGAATTGTGGCGTTTTTTGTAAAATAGGCCCCTCCCACTAACTTGGGAAGACGATTACGACCGAACGATACAGAAGATCTAAATTCTGACTGTGCTGTTGAAATCGGATAGGTTGGCTGATATAGGCCCCTCCCAGTAATTATACCAGCCAATTACAATGTCAAGTCATCCTTTGTGATCATGCATAAGTCATTCAAAGAGGATTTCCCCCCCAAAATAGTGTTTTTGCAACAAACGGTAATTGTTTTTGCAATTGTAGCGCCCCCTATGGATGGAAATGGAATTGCTTTTGGCTCTGTGTTGATTAGGCCATCCTAAACATGTGATTCAAATTTGGGGAGGATTGGACTTTCCGTTCGTGATTTGTGCAATCTTTTGTAAAATAGGCCCCTCCCACTAACTTTGGAAGCTGATTACGGACGAACGATATGGAAAATCGAAATTCTGACTGTGCTGTTTTCATCGGATAGGTCCCGAGATCATGTGTACCGATTTCTGTGAGATTTGGACAAAATCTGTAGGAGGAGGAGCAAAAAGTGTGTTTTGAAGAAAATGCTAATTTGCTGCAAATTCGTTCTAGACGGAAATGGGCGTGGCCTATATGGGGAGATGCGTCATGACCCAAGGAATCCAGGGAAAAAAACATTTTGATTTTACGACCTACGGTTCAAGAGTTATACCCAAAAATGTAAAGTTGGCTGTTATAGCGCCACCATGAGGCCGACCGATATACTTCTAAGGTAATTAATTTTAGTAATTATTATGAATCTCTCCTCCAAGTCTTGTAAGTATAGCCCTTACGGTCTCAGAGGAAAGAATACTTGAAAGTGAGTTTTTGCATTTTCCCATTCATGTCTATGGGGAAATTTAATGCACTAATTAATTTATATCAATTAAACTATCCAACAAATGTCTTATCCCAATACACGCACACGATTCCCGATGTAGCCCGTCGTTTTGACATATGGCTCGAGTGCGTGCGACAAAAACTGTGGGAGGTATAATGCGGCAAAATAAAGTTTATCTATAATAAAAAGAAGAATAATAATAAAAGGTCACAAAAACAATAGTATGGTTGCCTTCAGGCAACCACACTAATAAGTATAGTTTATTTACAAAAGGGTAACTAATATTAACTTAATATATAAAGAATGCTTACAGAATGTATGAGACGTGGAAGTCAGTGAGAATCAGTGGTGTCAGTGTGCATGTGTGGTTAATATGGTGAATGTGTGTTGTAGTGTGCACATCAAAGGGTGCCGTCATCAGGAGAGGGACACTGAGAATGGCTGGCAAGCCCTCTTTTATAGAGGTCCCAGGAGCACTGGCCAGGTGCTCCCAATGCACCTAACGAGGAGTCTCAAGTGGGCCGACGCCCACATGATCTGTGGGAGAAGCGAGGAGGGAATCGTCCTCTGATTCGGGTTCTTGGAAACGCCCCCCAGCCACTGCGTTAGTTTTACTGAGGTTAGGTTTAGGTATATAGTTTACTGAGGTTAGGTTTAGGTATAGTTTTACTGAGGTTAAGGTTAAGGTTTAGGGTTAGGTTTAGGTATAGTTTAACTGAGGTTAAGTTTAGGGTTAGGGTTAGGTTTAGGTGTAGGCTGTCAATCACAGCGACTGGCCAGTCACAGCACAGCACCTCTACGGCACTATGTACTCAACCTGAGGACGGAACCATGCTCGCGTGGGAGAAACACACACAGGGAAGTACACTATATACTAGAGCTGGGACTCGATTCATTTTTTTTATCTAATTAATCAGAGGCTTTGCGATTAATTAATCTAGATTCATCACATTTTAATCGCATATCAATATTCAACCCGAGAACAGCGAGAAACCTTTTTTTTTAATGTGTTTTGGTATCCCAGTGAATCAACGAATAGTGACTACAGGATACCACTCATTTTCAACATTTTACTGTCATTAATATACCTGTTGTGGAAATAATAATAAAAAGTCACCCCATTCTGTGTTGCCTAGAACTGGATGTCTGAAAAAAAATGAGTAACAGTAACAAGTACATCTCAGTGACATCACAAAGCTGTACTTACTTCATATTGTTACTGTTTTTTGTCAGACCTCCAGTTCTAGGCAACACAAAATGGGGTGACTTTTTATTATTTCCAGTTTTCAGTACTATAGAAAAGCGCCCAGTGAGAAACGTTCCGCGGTGAAAGAAAAGGTGCGATTAATTTATCTGTAGTTAATCGCGATAAATTTTTCTGTAGTTAATTAATCTAAATTAATCGCAATTAGTCCCGGCCCTAATATATACACAGCATAGGCCCTGCAGACCAGGCCAAGGGGCCGTGGGCCTAGTGTGTGTGTGTGTGTGTGTGCCTAGGGTGTGTGTGTGTGTGTGTGTGTGTGTGGAGATAATGCATTTTCTATATCCTTGCATGTCCCTGAAAGTACCTTCTAGGTGTGTGAGTGTCTTAAGGCCTATTCATAGTCTGGACTTTCGGTGGTGAGGTGACCACCGCTCCGGTGGTGAGCTGACCACCGGAGCTGAAATAACGTTGAGCGGTGGTGAGTAAAAACAGAGAGAAGGGCTGGAGCGGTGGCGGTGGTTTGCTCTTCACCGCGGCTCGTGACGTCATGTTGTAGTTCGGTGGTCACCCCACCACCGTAAATCCAGACTATGTATGAGCCTTTATGCGTATGCCACTTGAGTGCTTGTCACTCTGTACTAGCGGTTAGCTGTGTTCATGTAAGGATGTTTCTGTTTTCTTTAGCTTTATTCAATCAGGCAAGACAAATGAAGAACAGATTCTAGAACAGACTCTTGAATGTGAAAACATGACAGAGAACAACTAAGAAATAAAACAAAAACATGGAGGTATCTCAGCCAATAGCATGTCTACAGCCTAGGAAATAGCCTTGTCTTGACAGAAAACAACAATAGGACATGTCCTTCTTCTTACGATGCCTTGAGGGTGCTGCCTGCAAGAGCCTTGTTGTGCGGGACATTACAGGTCATAATTGAGTTGTATTGAACAAGGCGAATGGACCAGAGCAGAAAGGTCAGTGAACAGAGTTTATTGGGTTGCCGTTGGTTTGGAAATGTTACCAAGCCCCGCAGGCTTTGATGATGTGCAACAAATCACTTCCGACAGATAAGCTGATCAGCTGCTATTTGTAGAAGCATAACATTTACTTAAGACCCCGCCAAGGTTATAGGTTGAAGCGTGTCTGCACGGCAATTACATAAGTACAGTAGAATTCACCCCCAAAATGGCTATTTCCTATTGAATTCACAGAGAAGTTTTGTTTTGTGTCACATTCCTTCACGGTGAAAGGAAAATCCAACAATGAAGAAAAACGAACGGACAAATACATACAGACACACACTGCTGCGTATAGTAGTGGCGCTAGCACCACTCAGAAATGTATGCATTGTGTGTGTGTGTCTCACTCGGACACGCGACATTCACAGAGAAACAACACGACATGGAGGTGAGCGTTCCGCAGGCGCGCAAGCTGCTGACATTTTCTTTTTTATTCTTTTAATAATAACTTTGCAATAGTCCTCCATGCTGTGTTCCATTTAGGGTTTGTTTTCTGCCTTTATCGATTTCTCTTTCGTCCAGTTCTTCGTGTTTTCTTTTTCACTTTTTCTTTTAATTACCGGAGAATTGAATTGAATATATACTAGGAGGTGAGTTTGTCACTGGCAGACCACTGGTGTGAAGAACTGTTGTTAAATCAATATCAGTAATTGTTGTTATTTTTACTGTTTTAAGTTAACGTCGTTCTATCTCAGTCAATAAAGATTACGTGACTAGACAGCTCTCTTGCCACTGCTTTGCAGATGGAACTGTAAAATGTTTGTGCAGATTTATTTTCGCTATCGTCGCTACCTTTAACCCATTCTGACCTGAGATCAGATTCATACGAGGTTTCCACTGGACACACATTGGTCTGATTAACCCATTCTGACCTGAGATCAGATTATAAAAATGTCAGTCGTTCTTCGATTTAAAAAAAAATAGCAGACCTACAAGCTCGTATCGCGCCACTCGGTGGCGCGATATGAGCTTGTAGATCTGCTATTTTTCAATAGCTAAAGCATAACATGATGCTGACACCAAAAAGGCCTACTGTATATTGGTAGGCCTGAGGCCTACCATACCGGCCTGACCGGTCAATAAAATAATGCTGAATTAACTAGCTTGTATTGGTAACTTTGACTGCCATTTAACCACCTTCACCTTGTATACTGTAGGCCTTTCTAAATGTATTTATGCAGCAGGCCTATAACAGTATGTGCGCAATGAGGACAGGTATGGCTGTGCTCTAGTCTAGGTTGTCTATTTCTATGTTGTTGTGTTTGACAGTGTTTCCCCAAAAAAGGCAATTAGGCAATTGCCTAATTGCCCAATTGCCAATTAGGCAATTAGGCAATAAAGGCAATTCATTACACAGGCTTCTGACACATAGACGTCAAAGCTGGGCTCGAGCCCCTGCCCTTTTACCCGTCTGTAAAACAGCTGCCCTCTCCAGACCACGAATGCATTTACTGTGGTGAAAGAAATGCAAATGCCCGACGTACCGGAAACCAGCATTCAGGAGACTTGTCTCCTGAACTCGAACGCAGCATTTTGCATTGAACTAATTTGTTTCTAAATCCATGTCGTATACACCCCATCTCCAGTAGATAAAGAGTGCAGGGTTGCGCCCACGAAAATAGCTGTTCTACACAAGCTCTTGTGAGCTTGTAAGATCTGCTATTTTGGGCAAAAAGTGCCCTTATATTTCACACTCTATTTCACTCCTTATACTAACACTCTCTGCACGTGCCTGGTGCCAAGGGCAACGGCTAGAAAGTTTAGTTTACTCACCTATATGACCTTCCCATTATACCACACGTCTGCTGCACAGCTGACTCACTAGAGCGTATATCGTTACTGTCGGGCTAATCTCTCTGAAGACAGAAGCAGAGCTCCGCAGCTAAATCTGTCACCGTCAGTATAACGCGTGTAACATGTTACAACGTGTAGCTTGTTGTTAGTAGGGATGAAAACAAAGACGCACCACCAGAAGGAGGGCTGTTAAAGGGACACTTCACCCTTTTTGCAAAAGAATATATGTTAATGACGTTTAGAAGCTTTAGAACACTTTCCTGGGGGTCTTTATGTGTGCAATATGTGGTTTTAGATATTTTAGATTGTAGCAGTGAGCCTGTTGTCTCTGATGTCATGGACACTGGGCTCACTTCCTTCCTGGACTACATGTTGTCTCAGTAAGACAGCTCTCCCCCTATCCACAAGGAGGAGCAGTGCACCAAAGAATTATGGGAATTGTAGTCCAGGAAGGTAGTGAGACCAGTGTCCATGACATCAGAGACAACAGGCTCACTGCTACAATCTAAAATATCTAAAACCACATATTACACACATAAATACCCCCAGGAAAGTGATCTAAAGCTTCTAAACATCATTAACATATATTTTTTTGCAAAAAGGGTGAAGTGTCCCTTTAAGGGCCGACATCCAGTCTCTATACACAAGCATTGGGGCGGTGGTGGTGCCCCAGAGGCAAATTCAAAGGATTTTCTTTTTTTTTTGCCGTCGGACTATATAGCCGGTCTTTGAGAAAATGTGTCTTTGTGGGAATAATTAAAGAGACTGAATTGGAGGCATTGTGATCTTCCGACAAGCCGTAAGAGTGAAAAAAAGGAACCCAAAGAGGTCTGATTTGCAATTCAGCATAATTTAACAGATGTAATTTTCATAGTGGGGCGAAGGGACATGGGTTCTCTCAGATATTAAAACGAGCAGAACCCATTCTGGCCGGGCACCCATTTTGGTATTAGCATCATGTCGTGCTTTAGCTATTGAAAAATAGCAGATCTACAAGCTCATATCGCGCCACCGAGTGGCGCGATACGAGCTTGTAGGTCTGCTATTTTTGAAAAATCGAAGAGCGACTGAACATTTCTAGAATCTGATCTCAGGTCAGAATGGGTTCATCAGACCAGTGTGTGTCCAGTGGGAAACCTCGTATGAATCTGATCTCAGGTCAGAATGGGTTAATTCCTTCATCCCACACATGTATACAGTATTGCCACTGCTATCGTACTCACTGTGAGGAGGATGGATGTAGTGCCTCCTCCATCCTATATGCCTGCCTTTCAGCGTTCCCTCAATGGGAGGGAGGGGAGGTGCGGCCTCAGCCCATATACAGAGTACAGTGGGATCCTATTCGTTTCTTCTTCGATCTCAAAATGACATTCATGGGTACCTATGGGTATCTGTTAGACACACCCACAGACCCATGCAGCGCCCTGTTCTGCCCAGCTTCTCTCCCCCAACATGCATCAATTGTGTTGGGCCAGTCCATCTAATATCCAAGTCCCTTACGGCCCAGCTCACACTCAATAAAAGAAACGTTGTTTTTGTGTGTGTGTGTTATGCCTGTGGATATGACATGTCACGATACTGACCATGACGAAGTAAACATCAAAGGTGCTTTGCTACAAGTTTTCTTTTTTTTGTTTTGTTATTACTATGTACAGTAGTTGATGCTCTCTTGTTGTGTTTTGCTATTTGTTATATTTTTTCTCTTACTGTAAAGCACTTTGAACTGCACTCGCTGCCTGAAATGTGCTATATAAATAAAGATTGATTGATTGATTGATTGATAGAAGTAGAATCTGCTAGAGCTACTTACACTGTAAAGTACATTTACTTAAGTACTGTACTTTTGATACAGTTTGTACTTACTTGAGGATTTCCAATACTTACATCTATACTCCACTATACATCTCAGATGCAAATATTGTACTTTTACTCCGCTGCATGTATTTGCATATTATTTATTACAAAACACACATTAACCCCGGCCTTCAGCCCTCAATACATTTGGGCCATTTGAAAATAGTAGATCTACAAGCACGGCACCACGGCGCGACACGTTGTGCAGCTTGTAGATAGGCCTATACTGGTATTTTCAAACAATTTAATACGTTAGTACTTTTACTTTTGCCATTACTTTTGTACTTTTACTCAGGTAAATTTTGAATTCCGGACGTTTATACTGTACTTGTAACAACAGTTCTATAATATTGCACTATAGATACTTTTACTTTCCTCCACTGGGAGTGACACATGCGAACGAGCGCTTAACACGCAAAGCCGTGGTCATGTCAGGTCCCCTGCGCGTTCACCTCATGATGCCAACCGGAAAACATTCGTAGCTATACGGCTTTGGAATGAACAAGGTCGTTACAGTGGAGCATGCAGCGTTAAAGCCATGGCATTCGGCTCCTGCATATTGCCGTCTGACTCAGAGAGGAAATACTCCCACATGGAAAACGAGTGCTTGGCAGGTGTGTGGGCATTTGAATGCTTCGTTCACTATGTGCAAGGCAGGGACACTAGTTCACATCTGCATGAACGCACGGACGCACGCACGCACGCAGACACACACACACACACACACACACACACACACACACACACACACACACACACACACACACACACACACACACACACCACACACACACATCTTTGGGAAAGAGCTGCATGGTTGTCACGGATACCCTCTCCAGGAGTCTGTTGGCTGACTTGAGTGAGCCAAGATCTTGTTTTGTTGTAGCGCTGCTGATGATATCAAAATGCAATTAGAATTAACATTAATCTGGCATTCTGAGTTTGGGCAAATTTGTTTTCCGATTTTGAGAAAATAGCATATCAACAAGATCACAAAAATATCGCGGTGCAATATGTCCGGAATTTGTAGATCTGTAAGCCTTACAGTAAGTGGTTAACCAATTCTGACCGGGCACCCATTTTGGTGTTAGCATCATGTTATGCTTTATCTATTGAAAAATAGCAGATCTACAAGCTCATATCGCGCCACCGAGTGGCGCGATACGAGCTTGTAGGTCTGCTATTTTTGAAAAATCGAAGAGCGACTGAACATTTCTAGAATCTGATCTCAGGTCAGAATGGGTTAATCAGACCAGTGTGTGTCCAGTGGAAAACCTCGTATGAATCTGATCTCAGGTCAGAATGGGTTAATTCCTTCATCCCACACATGTATACAGTATTGCCACTGCTATCGTACTCACTGTGAGGAGGATGGATGTAGTGCCTCCTCCATCCTATATGCCTGCCTTTCAGCGTTCCCTCAATGGGAGGGAGGGGAGGTGCGGCCTCAGCCCATATACAGAGTACAGTGGGATCCTATTCGTTTCTTCTTCGATCTCAAAATGACATTCATGGGTACCTATGGGTATCTGTTAGACACACCCACAGACCCATGCAGCGCCCTGTTCTGCCCAGCTTCTCTCCCCCAACATGCATCAATTGTGTTGGGCCAGTCCATCTAATATCCAAGTCCCTTACGGCCCAGCTCACACTCAATAAAAGAAACGTTGTTTTTGTGTGTGTGTGTTATGCCTGTGGATATGACATGTCACGATACTGACCATGACGAAGTAAACATCAAAGGTGCTTTGCTACAAGTTTTCTTTTTTTTGTTTTGTTATTACTATGTACAGTAGTTGATGCTCTCTTGTTGTGTTTTGCTATTTGTTATATTTTTTCTCTTACTGTAAAGCACTTTGAACTGCACTCGCTGCCTGAAATGTGCTATATAAATAAAGATTGATTGATTGATTGATTGATAGAAGTAGAATCTGCTAGAGCTACTTACACTGTAAAGTACATTTACTTAAGTACTGTACTTTTGATACAGTTTGTACTTACTTGAGGATTTCCAATACTTACATCTATACTCCACTATACATCTCAGATGCAAATATTGTACTTTTACTCCGCTGCATGTATTTGCATATTATTTATTACAAAACACACATTAACCCCGGCCTTCAGCCCTCAATACATTTGGGCCATTTGAAAATAGTAGATCTACAAGCACGGCACCACGGCGCGACACGTTGTGCAGCTTGTAGATAGGCCTATACTGGTATTTTCAAACAATTTAATACGTTAGTACTTTTACTTTTGCCATTACTTTTGTACTTTTACTCAGGTAAATTTTGAATTCCGGACGTTTATACTGTACTTGTAACAACAGTTCTATAATATTGCACTATAGATACTTTTACTTTCCTCCACTGGGAGTGACACATGCGAACGAGCGCTTAACACGCAAAGCCGTGGTCATGTCAGGTCCCCTGCGCGTTCACCTCATGATGCCAACCGGAAAACATTCGTAGCTATACGGCTTTGGAATGAACAAGGTCGTTACAGTGGAGCATGCAGCGTTAAAGCCATGGCATTCGGCTCCTGCATATTGCCGTCTGACTCAGAGAGGAAATACTCCCACATGGAAAACGAGTGCTTGGCAGGTGTGTGGGCATTTGAATGCTTCGTTCACTATGTGCAAGGCAGGGACACTAGTTCACATCTGCATGAACGCACGGACGCACGCACGCACGCAGACACACACACACACACACACACACACACACACACACACACACACACACACACACACACACACACACACACACACACACACACCACACACACACATCTTTGGGAAAGAGCTGCATGGTTGTCACGGATACCCTCTCCAGGAGTCTGTTGGCTGACTTGAGTGAGCCAAGATCTTGTTTTGTTGTAGCGCTGCTGATGATATCAAAATGCAATTAGAATTAACATTAATCTGGCATTCTGAGTTTGGGCAAATTTGTTTTCCGATTTTGAGAAAATAGCATATCAACAAGATCACAAAAATATCGCGGTGCAATATGTCCGGAATTTGTAGATCTGTAAGCCTTACAGTAAGTGGTTAACCAATTCTGACCGGGCACCCATTTTGGTGTTAGCATCATGTTATGCTTTATCTATTGAAAAATAGCAGATCTACAAGCTCATATCGCGCCACCGAGTGGCGCGATACGAGCTTGTAGGTCTGCTATTTTTGAAAAATCTAAGAGCGACTGACATTTTTAGAATCTGATCTCAGGTCAGAATGGGTTCATCAGACCAGTGTGTGTCCGGCGGAAACCTCGTATGAATCTGATCTCAGGTGAGAATGGGTTAAAGATGGAGTGCCGTGCATTTCCCCCCCACCCCGTAAAACATGATCATCAGGTAATAATACTAGGAGGAAGATTTCTTTCAAAAAAGTGTACACAAAGTGTTAAAATTATGTTTTTTTATGTGGCCACACCCACCAGTTCATTAAGCATACCTGGTTTTCACCTTGGCACCACCCAGCTGAACTTAAGCCCCGCCCCCACAGCTGTTGTTGTATGATAATGTGGGAGGGGTCTGGCGTCTGGGGGAGGAGTTAGGGTTATGATGTCACTAAAATGGTGTCATTTCGATTGGGCCTTTTGAATCAAAGGCTTTCAGCTTTCAGGAAGAAAACCAAAAACACACAGGGAAGACATATTTCAGTCAGACAACCCAAGGAGGATGTAATATATATATTTATTGAATATAAGATAATCAATGCAATATATTTATTATGGTTTGGCGATGTATTGGATCTGCTTTTTAGGTACTCAGGTCAAGCACATCAGTCCCGACCATAGGGACTCTGAATCCCCCGTACCTAAACAGTAGATCCAAAACGACAGGTGGTAGCTGGGGTGGAGGTGGGTGAGCACTTTGTATACAGCAGCACGCAGTATACAAAAAGGCAGCAGCAGCAGAATTGAGCGCAGGATGTATGACAGCAGCACGCTGATACAACAGCAGTAAGCAAGCAGAATTGAGCGCAGGTTGTATGACAGCAGCACACTGATACAACAGCAGTAAGCAAGCAAGAAGGCAGAGGAATGCAAACCTCTGGTTCAAGTAGCCGGTATGAGAGATTGGGTGAGCGTGTGATTGGCTGAGTGAATCATGTGGATGAGAGCCTGATGCTGCGGTGGCCCAATTAACGGCCGGCGCGCTGACTGAGGTTCCCTGACTGAACTTGCTCTGCGCATGTCTACGACAGGCGCAAATGCTCATTTGAATATTATATGACCACACCTCAGGGTCCATTAGACTAGAGTAATGTTAACTCCATAGACACGTGCAAAACAAAAAGTAAAAGAATCGTAGCACAAATCAATGCTTGAGCATTAGGTATTCAGTATAGATATATATATATATATATATATATATATACACACCTGTCTCATCACAAATCAGTGCAGCCAAATGATGGAGAGCTGTATGATTTGGGATGATTAATGTATGATTAATGATTACAGGCTTCACCAGGAATGGATGGCTATAGTGCTATACCGGAGAGAACACCTTCTCTGCATGATTATTACTCTGTGAGAGCTCAGAGCTGCACACATCTTTGAGCCGGCACAGGTTCATCGTTCCTGCTTCACTGAGAAACAGCTGCCTGACAAGGTAGACTGACTTTATTAAGGTCCATTATTTGGACACTATTAAACCCATTTTGACCAGAGATCAGATTCTAAAAATGTCCTTCTACATCCTGACAGTTTTCTGAAAAAGCCATGTTTCTATGTCAGTCGTTCTTCGATTTTTCAAAAATAGCAGACCTACAAGCTCATAGCGCGCCACCGAGTGGCGCGCTATGAGCTTGTAGGTCTGCTATTTTTCAATAACTAAACATAATGCTAACTCCAAAAGGGGTTTCCGCCCCAAAATGGGTTAAGTTCCATTATTTGGACACTATTAACACACTAGTGCCATTAAGGGAGAATGACTAACTAAGACCCATAATGATCAAAGCACATTAATTATTAGGAGGTTGAAGGAAAACTCCTGGTGGTTCATATGACCATAACCTATAAATATGTCCAAAAGGTTAAATTAACACTAAGAATGTTACAGTGTAAGACCCAGACCAGAACCTTACTGCATCCATGTAGTTGCGTGGCTACCTGAAAAATGGACTAGTTACCAGACTGATATTATATATATATATATATATATAAATGAATTAACCCATTCTGACCGGGCACCCATTTTGGTGTTGGCATCATGTTATGCTTTAGCTATTGAAAAATAGCAGATCTACAAGCTCATATCGCGCCACCGAGTGGCGCGATACGAGCTTGTAGGTCTGCTATTTTTTTTTTTATCGAAGAACGACTGACATTTTTAGACCAGTGTGTGTCCAGTGGAAAACTCGTATGAATCTGATCTCAGGTCAGAATGGGTTAAAATCAGCTGAGTCGGATGGCATGCAACGTTGGCCTTGCACATGGCCCCGTCCATGGTGCTGATTGCTTCAGTCACTTCTTCCCAGTAAGCAATATGTAAGGAGATTATATGGATTTTGTTTACTATCATTAGGCCTGTGGCGCTGCATGGGCCTATTTTATTTATTGCTTCATACCTTCCTGACATTTCCCCGGGGTATGCAGCATATGATGGCATTTATATTGTTGTTGTTGTTTTTTTAACACCGTCGGGGGCCCATGACGTAAATCACCGTCAAGATCAAGTGCACGGTCATGTGCCCGATACGATCGCATCGCTCTACAGCCTAGAGGCGCTTGCTGACGATGGGCACATTTTATTAATGGATTAAATAGGCCCGGGGCCCTCAAGGTGTTTTAACCCATTCTGACCTGAGATCAGATTCTAAAAATGTCTATTACATCCTGACAGTTTCATTATTAACCCATTCTGACCCGAGATCAGATTCTAAAAGTGTCTTCGATTTAAAAAGAAATATCAGACCTACAAGCTCGTATCGCGCCACTCGGTGGCGCGATATGAGCTTGTAGATCTGCTATTTTTCAATAGCTAAAGCATAACATGATGCCAACACCAAAACGGTCAGAATGGGTTAATGTGTGGGACAGTTCACAATGTTGTATTTTTTGTACTCTGAAAATAAAGAACAAGAACTGATCAATTATCAGTTAATTACCAGTGGCTGCCTTATATCTCCAGAAGTGCTATTGAAATGTAAATATCCAATAAAAAAATATATATAATTAATTGATCTAATCCGGTCGGTGTGCACGTAACGACGTGCACATGATGTGCACAACGGATTTTAATTGCCACAATGAGTTTTAACAACAGGATCTGTCGATGTGACTAAGGCTACACTGTCAGTTACACGCGGGAAGCGAACGCAGCTCGTAAATGGCAATAACAACAATTAGAATAAATTACATACTTTTTTAAGGTTTTCTTTTTAAAGTTCTCTTTTTTGTGTTTTTTTAAGTTTTTAAGATTAAAATTTTAAGTTAAGTTTTTTGAAGTTAAGTGTTTTTAAAGTTTTTTTTAAGTTAAGTTTTTTCATTTTAAGTTAAGTTAAGTTGTGTGTGTGTGTGTGTGTGTGTGTGTGTGAGTGCGTGCGTGTGTTTTGTGTGATACAGCTGCGCCCTCTGGTGGCGGGCGGGTGGTGTAACAGCGGGACAGACAGAGAGACACACAGACAGACAGACAGACATGATCTGCAGGGTCTCATAGTTAGTGCTCAAATAAACTCTGATGGAAAATACAAATGGACGGTTTGTATTTGTAGCATATTCTCCAAGCCATTATATGTCGCTCCTCAATTCCTCATGGGGGCCCTGGCCCCCCCTGGCCCCCACAGACTCTACGTCGCTGAGCTGAGCTGCTGGGCATACAGTACATCATTGTAGAATGTATATGACATTGATAGACCTTGACCTTGTTAGACAAGCCTTTTCATAGGCATGCCCCATAGAATAATTGATATAGGAAATAAGTGCCCTTCTTACATAGGTTCTGCATACCCTGCTGAAGGACTTGATGACACCCTGCGGTGGAGACACATCAGTGTGCTGAGTAGTAGCAGCTGTGGATTAGTGGTAGTGGTAGCAGTTGAATAATAAAAAAAAATCATGTGTCTAATAATCTGCTTTTTGTAGTGGGAAGCGGTGTTGTTTTTGGCAGCAAATGTCTATTTTATCATAAGATTTTAGTCGCCTAAATCTACAGTTGATTTAGTCAACTGAAATGTGTTTTGCCATCGTAATGCAACTGTTTTTACACTTGCTGAAAATAGCCGATCTACGAGCGCATCTGCTATTTTCAGCATGCAACCAAGTGTAAAATGACTTATACTGGATCTCTTGTCCACTATAGTCCCTTCCTAACATTTGAGTGTTTTTATTTGTTGACGAAATTGTCAGTAGGCCTATATTTAGTCTTAGTTTTAGTCATTATAGCTTAGTTTCCATTTAGTTTCAATCAGTGAAAAAAAGGCAGTCGACAAACATTTTTCGTCTTAGTTTTAGTCGACAAAATCAACAGTCATCTCAAGGTAAAGCTATGTGGCAATATCTTCGTGATTCCATGTGCACTACAATGCATCACCTCAATATACTGTATATCTACTGTATATCTTATATCAGTTTAATAGAAATAGAAGCGTCTGCAATTTTAACAGTATAGAAAGTCATATGTTCGGGATCTCCAAGATCCTGGTATACCATAATACCTTGAAGCCACCGAAGCCTACATATCAGTGTCTTGTGATTTCAAATAAAGACAAAATACATAGTTCACGATAAGCCTGCTTTATATACAATACAGTAGGGTGCCTATATACTCGGTTCACATTGCATACCACTGGACGTGGAAACACACTACGGTACCTCAGGCAAAATTGAACTCATACACATCACAGCAGTAATTGTTATAAATATTACAAGGAAAGTAGATCCTGGAAGAAAAAAAGAAAAGAAAAGAAAAACACAGCATGTCCTTGATGTATTTTTCAAAGATTTGTACATTCATTATATCTTCACGTGTATACTTTAATAACAATCCACAACATCTAAGGTAGAAATGGAGCAGTATTTACAAACAAAATAACAAGATGGTTAGGAGATAGATAGATAGACTATAACAATCACAAATATAATTATTTATGGCCACGGGACAGGGCAGACCCCTATATGTTCTCTCGTGCTGTGACACAGAAGGCATAACAGTCTTCAGAAATTGAGGAGGGTTCTTAAAACATTCAGGTTCTCCATTTTAAGGGAAGTCCCGGCCAAAAGGGCCAAGCAAGTCCCAGGATGTTGTTTTTGTTTGCTTTTTCTGACGGTAAAAAATAAATAGAACTCATGTCATTGTTTTCTTTCCTTTGAATTATTTATGAAGCATCCAGCTCTACGGTAAGGTGATTTCACATTATGAACTGTAAAAAAAAAGGAGAATAGATCCTGTTGATGTGGTCAATGCTAAGCTATTAGCTATACCTATACCCAAGCAAGCAAGCAAACCCCCCCAGTGGAGACGATGCAGGAGAAATTATTCACTCATGGCGGCCAAACACGCTAATGAGCGCCACAAAGTATTCACAAAGCATACGAACAGACTGCGACGTCTTGTACTGCCGTGCTCCATTAGTCATGCCTATTCATGTTCTGTAAACGGATTACTGAAGCTTCAGCGTCATTATGAAAGTGTAAGACTGGGATTCCTTTTTTTCCTTCCCCATAAATGTCCTATTATACTGAAAATCCTGTCATATATGCAGTATAGGAACGGTGTGTGATAACCACAAGTAAGGCAGTAAAGGCTGCAAGATATATCGAAAATGTACCTTCATCGAGGTATACATATCACATATCTCGAGAGACGGCATTTCCCCGAGGTAAATTGAACATTGTCGGTTTGTTTTGTTTCTTCCCACGATTTTGTAACCCAGTTTTCACCCGTGTCAATTATCTAATGTGATCCTGGGCTCTACACACCCTGCGCCAACCTAGTCCCCATATTATGGGGGACAAGGGGAGAGCAACGGACTTGAACTCATGCTTCCTTCATGCCTGAGTGTCCAAGTCGCTCCTTTACACCTGACAGGGGGGAGTTTCCCTGGTTGGACGTATAGCGCGTGGAAGGAACACGTTATTCCAACCAGTTCCTTTCCCCCTCCATCAGGCGCCCCGGCTGGCCAGGGGGAGGCAGTTTAGAGACCAGGATTACTGCATGTTTTTTGTGAGGGTACCTACCCTAGGGGACACGGGGAGAACATGCAAACTCCACACAGAAAGGCCCTTTCGCCAACAATGCCTCGGGTATGGGCACTGATGACGTGGAGGAGGAAACACGCCGCCAGCACCCACAGCGAACATTGTCTGTTTATATCAAGTACTTCCCATGCAGTAGCCCCTCATGGAACTACTTCTCCTCAAATCCAAAGGGACAGTATTTTCCAGACTGAAAGGCAACAGGCCTAATATTATTATTGCATTGTGCAATAATGCAACTGAAAGTTCAGAGGCATTCTATTTATTGCCTTTTGATGGGCTAGATACTGTATTTGTTTTACATATTGAATTAATGTAGACTAGACTTTAACCTGAAGCAAATATACATTAAACAACATGATTGGATATGGCATGCTTATGATATGGCATGCTGACCGGGCACCCATTTTGGTGTTAGCATCATTGTTATGCTTTAGCTATTGAAAAATAGCAGATCTACAAGCTCATATCGCGCCACCGAGTGGCGCGATACGAGCTTGTAGGTCTGCTATTTAAAAAAAAAAAAAAATCTTTTTTAGAATCTGATCTCAGGTCAGAATGGGTCAATCAGACCAATGTGTGTCCAGTGGAAAGTAAACCTCGTATGAATCTGATCTCAGGTCAGAATGGGTTAACAAAAAATCCTGCAGCCTTAATTGGCAGTGACAGTGAAAACTCTGCCTTTTATTTCATGACCCCCGCCTCATGCACAAGATGAGGTCACATAAGCATGCTGTGCTTTATTGGGGCTGGACTGGGTCAACATGTGAAAGGCAATAGCCACATTCCAATACCCCAAATCTCGGCCACTCACTCGCTCACTCACACTCTGGGTCACTCCAGCATGGTGATGGTGTTATGGTGAAAGTGGTGACCTGCTGAAATATGTGACAATCCTGTAGACATCACACAACAGTCAGTGTCCCGAGTGTAAATCGTATTCAGGCCACATTATTTAAAGATCTCCATGTAAGTTGTGTATAGGCAGGTCACCAATTTCACCATAATTTGCCATGCCGGAGTGAGCGAGTGTGAGCGAGCGAGTGGCAGAGATTTTCGGTATTGGAATTTGGCTAATAACTCCATGTTCTACCATGGGGCTGCAGCGCTGACTCTTGAGGAAAGCCCGGATTTTGTTGCTGTTGGGCAGAAACATCCATATTTTAAGGGTTTTTTTGGTGAATTAATGCCTTATACAGTCACACAAAAGTGACAAAACAGCAGATCTACAAGCAGTGGCGGCCTTATATATGTTTTAGTTGTTTAAATTGAAACAGGCCCCGAGCCTCCAGGGGCCACCCAAAAAAAGGAAAAAAGTAGTAGTAGTAGAAGTAATATTGCATTGCATCGCAGCCTTCCAGTCGGCCTTGTCAATTATTGTCTCCACCAGGCCGAAGGCATGTGGGGAGAGTATGTTTTGCACTCCGTCCGTCCGCGTGTGTGTCCGTGTGTGTGTGTGTCCGTGAACAGCTAATCTCGGCCACCGTTAACCCGGTCGATGCCAAATTTTGCACACACACTCCCTGGATGCCAACGATGAACCTCTGCCCCAAACTTTCCAGAACGGCCTGTTATAGCGCCACCAGGAGGCCGCTTTGTGCAAAACAGGTTTTTGCACAGCACACCTACAGATTTTGTCCAAACATCACGCAAATTGGTACACAGTCTCTCTAGAGCCATTCAACCAAACCGGTCTTTCAGATTTCTCACACTCCATCCTGATTGGTTAAGATTGGCTTCCAAAGTTCACAGGAGTGCTCAGTTTCAAACAAAATGCTGCAAATCATGAACACATCGCGTGATTTCCGTGAAATTGTGCACCCACATTCCCACTAGGCCGAAGACGAAATGCCACATGAACAATTTCAACTCAGCCTCAAGGTGGCGCTATAACTGGCCGAAAAGTGTTTTTACCTCTAACTGCACGGATCTGTGGATAACCTGGTGGAGACCTGTGCCCAGAAGGGCACTTTTTCTAGTTCAGCCTCATTCTGTACGCAATTACCTAGTGTAATTACTGCGGGTACTCGACCTGTCATGTCACACTGACCTGTGTTGTTTGGTTGTAATTGTTCCCACTTCCCAGTGTGTGCACACACACTGCACTAGCAGCGCTGAGAGTTGCGATTATGCATCATTGTATATCCTATGCATGCTGCCTTCCAGTTATACCTTAGAGTAAAAAAATGTTTAATCAAGCTGCTTTTGTGTATTTTTCTACTTGGCTCTTTCGAGGGGGTTGTTGCTTGGTGACGGCAGAGCTACCTCTTTAGAAAACACACACACACACTCACGCACACAGATGGCATACTTGAGGGGGATTGTTTGTTTGTGTGCGTGTGTGTGTGTGTGTGTGTGTGTGAGTGAGTGGCTCCTGTAATGAACGTCTTTCACAGCAGCAACAGTCATGGGTTGTGTTTAAGCGCGCGGATGGATGCAGCGCGACCTGGCGCAGCACACACGGGACGAACCGAGGTGAATATTTAAATTAAAGTCTGAACGCACCTTTACAGTTAACTACATGCTGCCTTAAAAACCTGCATTTACTTACTAAAATACTAAATTATGATAATAATAATAATCGAAATGGTTTTAAGGATAGAGGGAGCAGAGGCCCCCCCCCCCCAACAGAGCCTAATATACGTACAGTATGCTGAAGATTAAAGTTTGATGGATCTGATGGGATAAAACCCACCGAGCAAGCCTCGGAACTACTTTAAACATCCCAGGGACGATAAAATATGTATTTGGGGTAAACGGAGATCCTCCCCAGTAACCAGTCCCAAAACAAAATAAAATCCACTTGTAAAAAGCCAGCTGCTCTGACTGTCAATAAAAATTATATTTTAAATAATTATAGTCATTAAGAGAATGTGAAACGTACTATTATTATTATAATAAAATACAGTGAATCTCATTTCTCTCATTTTTCTATAAAGGTAAAAACAAACAAAAAATGGAACTCCCACACAACACTAGCCAAACACCCACAAGCAGCTTGCATCAGATCAACAGGAGAGAATGTGCTTCATGTGGCTGAGAATTGTGTAATGATTGAAATATTCAATATTCTTAATACTTAAATTGTGTTGAATGAGCATCCAAATATTTGGGGCCAGCCCCTAACATACAATACACAAAATATAAGGTGTTTTAGTATTGTTTGCCTATATCCTTAAAATAAATAATTATTTCAAATAATTATACAGTTGTTTGATTAGTGTTTTTTTATGGTAATAACTATACTATTAAACAATATTAATTGATTTACAGCACCTTTCCAAAAAATAAAAAAGAATATCATGGAAAAGTTTGTTTATTTCCATAATTCAATTCAAAAAGTTTAACCCATTCTGACCGGGCACCCATTTTGGTGTCAGCATCATGTTATGCTTTAGCTATTCAAAAATAGCAGATCTACAAGCTCATATCGCGCCACCGAGTGGCGCGATACGAGCTTGTAGGTCTGCTATTTTTGAAAAATCGAAGAGCGACTGACATTTTTAGAATCTGATCTCAGGTCAGAATGGGTTCATCAGACCAGTGTGTGTCCGGCGGAAACCTCGTATGAATCTGATCTCAGGTCAGAATGGGTTAACTTTCATAGATTATAGATTCAGTGCACACAGCGTAATGCCACAGGCTGATTGCCTCAATTCCATGGCGTATCGTAGCCCTGGTCCAGTGCTTACAGCGAGTCTCTCTCCGACGCCCTGTGGAAGTCCCTTCCGCAGCCCTCTAGCGATTTTCTCACAACAAAACGACGTAACTACTCACCGAAAAACAAAGCCTGCTAGACCTTTGGTAAAAGTCTATTCTCGGAGCTGGGAAGTGTCTCAGTTCAACTTCAACTTCAACTTCTCTCTAAAGTTTTAATGTAATCATTAACCCATTCTGACCTGAGATCAGATTCTATAAACGTCTTCTACATCCTGACAGTTTTCTGATAAAGCTATGTTTCTATGTCAGTCGTTCTTCGATTTTTCAAAAATAGCAGACCTACAAGCTCGTATCGCGCCACTCGGTGGCGCGATATGAGCTTGTAGATCTGCTATTTTTCAATAGCTAAAGCAAAACATGATGCCAACACCAAAATGGGTGCCCGTTCAGAATGGGTTAAATAAAATGAATACAACCAAATCGGCGCAGGCAAAACCCAGAAATGCCGTAGTAGAAGAAATGACTCTGCCCCGGTAAATTCAGGGTACATTGCGTTATTAAAATGGCACAAAGTGCATTTTAGAGAGAAGCTGGGGACCTGAGATGCTTCCCAGATTCGAGAATAGACTTTTACCTTAAGGTCTAGCAGGCTTTGTGTTGGTGAGTAGTTACATCGTTTTGTTTATTTGCTGGGAATTGTAAACACTCGCACGGGAGTGAGAAATGTTCTAGAGGGCTGCGGAAGGGACTTCCACAGGGCGTCAGACAGAGACTCGCTGTAAGCACTGGACCAGGGCTAGGCGTATCGAGGCAGTGATGAAGGCAAAGGGATTCCCAACCAAGTATTGATATATGCCACTCCTTTGCATACCATACCGGAAAGGCAGCATTCAATGAGAATTCCTTTTTTCCCCGAAGTCTCTTGAACTTGAACGCAGCATTTTGCATTGAACAAATTGGTTTAGAAATCCATGTCGTTACACCGCATCACCACTAGCTAAAGAGTGCTGGGTTGCTCCCGGAAAATAGCTGATCTACAAGCTCACAACGCGTCGCAGTGCGACGCGTTGTAGGCTTGTAGATCTGCTATTTTTGTCCAAAAGTGCCCTCTTACAGGATTTCAGCCCCCCGCCTCTTGAACACTCTGCACGTCCCTGATGATGCTGATCAGAAATCCCTGGACGGGTGCAACACCAGAATGTTACGTGTGGTACTTAACATCAACCAGGACGAGCACATCACCAACAAGCGTCTGTACGGGGCATTACCAAGTGTATCAGAGAAGATGGCAGTAAGGAGGATGAGACTATAGCTGGCCACTGCCACAGACACCAAGAACTCCCGGCCAAAAAGCTTGTACCGTGGGAACCAACACACGGGCATCGATCGAGAGGACGTCCCTGCACACCTACCTACGTGGACGTACTAAAGAAAGATGCTGGTGCAGAAAGCACAAAGGAGCTGCAGGCCAGATGCATGGACAACCGCCTGAGGACGACGTAGAGAGGTCACTGTGGCACGCCTCGCCTTCTCAGGTCCAGCGTGTGGAGGCCTTCCTCTCGACAGAGGGCATGCTGAGTTCCTACTTTGTGGGCCGTCTCCGTGGCGGTGATGTCAATCTGGGCATACTTGGAGGAACTTTTCCCTGTTGTTGAGAAACAATACAATATATTTGCTCCATTATAACATCGTCATTGGTTCTCTTCCTGCACCGCCTGCAACATTCTATCTCGGGCACAATCACTGCTGGGGGTTAGCAGAGACGGAGTGCTTGTAGAGAGGCCGGGGAATTGGGAATTGGCTATACTAAATTGGGACTTGGAAGGGGAGAAAATGTTTTTCTTTTGTCTTGAAGGGGCATGTTTTGCACAATAACATAGTCTTTTCATTATGTCTGCCCACGATCTCTGTGATTCATACAGTATGTTTGTTTACCTCAGTCACTGATACTAAAATCTGACCAATACTGTCATGAAATGAAAATGAAAAGATTTTGAAAGGAAAGTAGCCCAACTGTCCACCACTGCGGAGGTTTGATTCCACCGCGGTGCATCGCGTCCGGTCCAGTCGACTATGCGACACGATTGGCTTTGTTTGGTGAAAGGGAAACCAGGTGATATTTGTCGGCGTCCTAGCGACTCTCAAAGTATGTTGCGTTCACACTAGCAGTCACTGTAGCTAATGAATAGTAGCTCAACATGCTTGGTGACATCAAGTGTATGTCCATGTGTGGGAGAAATGAGCAAAAGTAGGAAAAGACTGGAATCCTGCACTGTCTTCGTATAGAATTGTATGTAACCCATTCTGAACGGGTAGGCTACCCATTTTGGTGTCAGCATCATGTTATGCTTTAGCTATTGAAAAATAGCAGATCTACAAGCTCATAGCGCGCCACCGAGTGGCGCGCTACGAGCTTGTAGGTCTGCTATTTTTGAAAAATCGAAGAGCGACTGACATTTCTAGAATCTGATCTCAGGTCAGAATGGGTTTAATCAGACCAGTGTGTGTCCGGTGGAAACCTCGTATGAATCTGATCTCAGGTCAGAATGGGTTAAGCAGCAATGTTTTGGTTGGTCAGACCTTCATCGGGAATAAAGAGGCGACTGACAGTATATATATACAAATCTAGGATAAATCAGATCCGTTACTATGGAGAGGGACGAGGTGCGTTTTGTGTACAGGTGGTATATTGTTTGCATGATAAAAAAAAGGATCATTCTCATACAAAACATTTATATCAATCAGTAGAGAAAGTATTATAAACAAGAATAAAAGTTAAATACCTATACTGTGCATATACAAGGTGTACTGAATACAAGCCAGGAAGCTGTGTCCCTGGAGGGCATAATAACCTAACAAATGTATTGGTAGATTACAGGTATAACCTCCAAATACACCAATAAGACGACACATGCGAATGGAGCTTTTGTGCTCACTGATGCGTGTTTTGAGTTTCCTACTGGTCTACTGGTCTTGCCATTATAGGCCAGACCACAGGGACAGCACAGCATATAAATCACGTGGGCGCATGCGCACGTGATAACACTTTTGATAGGGAATGTTTTGCCCGTTTAAATCGGTAATAGAAAACCTTAGCTTTGTTGGTGTTGTTACATTGAGTGCAGTTTCCACAGGGGGAGATGCCATATGGAATAGGGCTGAGTAGGGTTTGTGTGGGTTGCGCTGGCACTTGGAAAATTACCTTTAAAGATAGAATCTATATGTTTCTCCCACGTTTGTTGACAAAGAGTGGAGGGAATTGGAATTTCAGAAACCCCGCTCTCGTTTATATAATAATTAAAAAAAAAGAGTAAAAAACAGGACAAGAAGTCGGAACTATCACAAACTACAGTTCTCTCCACTCTTTGAAACGTATTGGATCTTTACTTGCGATACCTTAGCCCCCAAAGGTTTAAATGACAAACTTCTATTAAATGTGATTTTTTTTTTGGTTTTATACCTCTGGGTTTTGATACTTTTTTCCCATCTTTCTTTTTGTCCCGTTTAAAGTATTGTAAGCGGTCATAATATAGGCTGTCTCACCGTAGATGTGCATGAGGACGTTTTTCTACTAAGAAATGAGCGAGAAAAATATAAAGGCTTGGGCTAAAAATAACTGACAGCAAGAATGAGGTTTTCATACAAGCTGGAATTGACCCTTCGCTAAGCCCCACCAATTCCACTGCGTTTCTCAACCCATTGAGATGCATGTTAAATGACGGGATTTCTCCATATAAATAATTGATCGCTTCAGTAGCAAGAGCTTCAAAATGTCTTCCAAATCTAGTCGACACGGTTAGGTTATGTACTGGAAGATTGTGCGTGATGATATAATTTAAATAACTGGAAATACGAGGAAATGTTAGAGGGAAGAGAAAAGTCCCAGGCTCCTTACTGGCATAGGTGAGCCAATACGATAGCAGTGACAACACAGAGGTGTGTGTGTGGACTGTGGAGAGGTAAAAAATGACGAGTGCTCGAGTTGTGTGTTTTCTTTTCCACTACAAAGAGTCACCCACAACCTTCCATAACCCAAACAAATTAACGACCGACAGGAGTTTCCATGCAATGCACGGTAAGACTACAGCGATTAGTATTATTGCCATCACCTGCTGGGTTCAACAATAATGATGCTTCACCTCCAGTTGGGAGGGCTGAGAAAAAAAGTCCCTCGACATTGAGTGGCATCATGTTACAAAAAACAAAGGAGATGATCTTGGATCCAAGGTCTGTGGGGGATCACAGCCCAACCCTCATCCACGAGGAGAGTGTGGAACAGGTGACCTCATATAAGTACTTGGGTATTTATTTTGATTCTCAGTTAAACTGGGCCAAACCAAGTTGACTCCGTCTGTTCCCGAATTAACCAGCGCACGAACTTTCTGAGAAGGCTTAGGGTCCTTTCTGAGAAGGCTCAGGGTCCATGGCGTGGAAACAAACAGCATGCTACTGTTCCAACATAACAAACATAGAATCCATTATCCGTTATGGGCATCACCACATGGTTTGGTAACCTGTCCGTCAAACTCAAATCCCAACTTCAAAACCTAGTCAAGAGCGCTGGTGAAAATCATAGGCATGCAGCCCCCCCCATGTCCTCTTCAAGAGATATTTGAGAGTACAGTGAGGAAGCAGGGCCTCAAAATCACCCGAGACCAGAACCACATCCTCCTTAAAGAATATGAGTTGATGCCGTCTGGCAGACTGTATCGTCTGCCAGACGCCATTCTGCAAGCTCTTTTGTTCCACTGTCAATCAAAGCACTCAATAACAGATAACTAACTACTGGGAGAGTGCAACACTGCAATACTTGAACCTTGATATATTTGCACAGTGTGGGTAGGATAAGGATAAGGATTTGTACTATGAACTGTATTTTTTGTACTGTGAACTGTGTGTGTATGTATGTACAGTATGTAATGTATATAACGCTGTCTTATTGTCTCCTCGGAGACAATAAAGGCTAATTGAATTGAATGCAAGCATTACGGCTGTCACTGTGTCAGCATCTGTCAGCAGGGCCGGGGTGTTGGAATGGGAGGAGTGGATGGATGTGCTACCTCCTTCCACAGGGGGGCTCTTTACTGGCATAGGTGAGCCAATAGCCCATTCTGACCTGAGATCAGATTCATACGAGTTTTCCACTGGACACACACTGGTCTGATTAACCCATTCTGACCTGAGATCAGATTCTAAAAATGTCAGTTGTTCTTCAATTTTTCAAAAAATAGCAGACCTACAAGCTCGTATCGCGCCACTCGGTGGCGCGATATGAGCTTGTAGATCTGCTATTTTTCAATAGCTAAAGCATAACATGATGCCAACACCAAAATGGGTGCCCGGTCAGAATGGGATAGGGTACCATAGCAGTGGCCACACAGAGGTGTGTGTGTGTGGAGAGGTAAACATGACGAGTGCTTGAAGTGCATTTCACTTTTCCACTACAAAGAGTCACCCACAACCGTCCATAACCCCAACAAATTAAGCCCATTTTGACCTGAGATCAGATAAAAAAAATGTCTTCTACATCCTGACAGTTTTCTGAAAAAGCTATGTGTCTATGTCAGTGGTTATTCGATTTTTCAAAAATAGCAGATCTACAAGCTCACAGCGCGCCACTCGGTGGCGCGCTATGTAGCTTGTAGATCTGCTATTTTTCAATAGCTAAAGCATAACATAATGCTAACACCAAAAGGGGTTCCCGCCCCAAAATGGGTTAAAAAAGGGTAAATAGCCACAAGCTCACAACGCGTCACATTGCAAAGTTTGTGAGCTTGTAGATCTTCTCATTTCAAATTTTTAGATTGGGTTAGCACTACCTCCTCCCGAGCATGGCAAAAAATGTGATTTTGAGAACCTTTAGCTGAAACAGAGCCGCAGCGTATATATGGAAACATCCAGAAACCTGTGAAATATCAAATATGTTGCACAACACAGTACGGTTCGCTTAGCTCTTATAGCCCATTCTGACCGGGCACCCATTTTGGTGTTGGCATCATGTTGTGCTTTAGCTATTGAAAAATAGCAGATCTACAAGCTCATATCGCGCCACCGAGTGGCGCGATACGAGCTTGTAGGTCTGCTATTTTTGAAAAATACACTTTTAGAATCTGATCTCAGGTCAGAATGGGTTAATAATGAAACTGTCAGGATGTAATAGACATTTTTAGAATCTGATCTCAGGTCAGAATGGGATAGTCAAAGATAAGAGGGCCAATAGAGAAATAAAAACTACTCATCAACCAGACCCCAAACCAGAGGATGATCCCATTAGAGTGAGTGAATTCACAGCTGTGACTGCAAATGCCCTCTGACCCCCTTGATGTGGCGTCCTTCTTCCTCGTTGACAGATAAACGACGCCACGTGCTGCCAGATAAACTGTATCACCAACATTGGATATTAACTTCTCCCAACTCGAGGCTCAAGCGGTCCTCTTATTCCTGAGTACAATGACGCTATTAGCCGACTTCTCTGTCAATTGCATCCTGCTGTTGCATATCTGATGACACGGACCCCAGCTGCTTCGTGAGACAAGAGCAAATCAGACGTCATTTAGTAGGGGACAATTCCCGTAACTCTTGATTAAGCAAAATAGAATTATGGGTTGTGACGTACCAAGAGGCTCTTTCTGTGCTGGCTTAGTATCGATATAGATTTGGGTTGTTTATTTGAAATGGGAGTTAAATGTTAACGGGTCTACCGGGGTCTGAGTACCCCATTTTGGCTTTAACATTTATTTATGCTGCCAGAGTTTGTCAAAATAAAAGCGCTAGAGTGCCAAGCAGATGGGCAGATTCTACTCTGGAAAGCCCTGCCTTCCATTGCCCCCAAAAACCGGGAGGTATAATCTTCCATTACTATCTCGTGCCGTCAAGTCTCATCTCTCTTTATATATTCCAAATGAGATGCTTGGTTAAGTCATAAATTAGGACAGCACATTGCCGTTCTGATCGAAACCATGGAGAGCGCCATAGATTCAGAGATAATAGACAGTTTTTTTCTGCCCGTATACCAAGGACCGTCTAAAGAGGACGGGACGCTCACATGGTGCTCCATGGAAGGAAAGAAACATGCGCAGTTGAGACCAAAGGAAGCTGAACGAGGAAGTGTCGGCTGCATATAGCCAATTGCGCAGGTTTCTTTCCTTCCATGGAGCAACATGGCGTCGCCCGTACGACGCCATGTTGTCTTCGCGTCTCGTCCTTTTTAGACAGTCCTTGCCGTAAACCAAGGAAGCTCTTAGAAGGAAGTGAAGTGGTCACGTGACTGGGCTTGCGCCATGACACTTTCATGGACACTTTCATGGGAGCCAAACTACACCCGGAAGTTCGGCAGAATGCATTGGAGTCAATGAGAGCTCAGTGACCAGCTCATGAACAAACATTATTTATGAATGACTGAGACCTTTTGTAAAGTGATCGCTTCTGGAAAATAGAATAATATATATAACACGTTATTTTAGGCTGTCTTATTTTTTGATGTGCATACTACTTCATGTGATTTATTTTTTCAAAGAGCAGAGAGCAGCCCAGGCAGAAAACTTACTATGTGCTCTTCTATAAATACCTCAATAAAAATAAATAGTTATTAAGTCGAAAAACAACCACTCGGAAAAAACATGTGATATCACTTATGTCTTCTTTCATATTCCTGAACCAATTATATGACAAAGCTCGCAATCGTTCATGTATAATGTTTGTTATGAGCTGGTCCAGCCGGCTCCATTCACTGCCATGTATTCATTGCACTACCGGTGTGAGTTTGGCTCCCATGAAAGTGTCCATGAAAGTGTCATGGCGCAGCCCAGTCACGTGACCACTTCACTTCCTTCTAAGAGCTTCCTTGCCGTAAACAAGGAAGTGAATGGCTGCACGCGTGATGCGCAAAACATGTCCAGGAGCACTGAACAATGCGTTAGCCTAGCGACGGGAGCTGTTCAAAAATGGATTACAGCAATCCCATTGTATATCATTAAAAAGGACCAAAAGACGCATATAAACATCCTTAGCACCCCGCGTATTGTATTGAGGACGCGTATACACGTTTTTAGCACAAAAAAGGTATATACTGTACATCTATAGTTTAGACAGCCATAACTCAAAATGGTTTAACCCATTTTGGGGGCGGGAACCCCTTTTGGTGTTAGCATCATGTCATGCTTTAGCTATTGAAAAATAGCAGATCTTCAAGCTCATAGCGAGCTTGAAGATCTGCTTGTAGGGTCTGCTATTTTTGAAAAATCAAAGAACGACTGACATAGAAACATAGCTTTTTCAGAAAACATTTTTTGAATTTGATCTCAGGTCAAAATGGTTTTAACTTCAGAGCTTAACGGTTTAGGGGTCTAAGTAACCGCTTCTTAAAAGAGAACTGGCTTTAATATACATCTATGTTTTAGACAGCCATAATGCTGAATGGGAGATGGCTTAACACTTAATCTATGATCCATCATACAAAAGTGTTTCGCCAAAAAAAGCAGGTCTACAAGCTGACAGTGCATCACATCCGTGACATGATCTGACCTTGTAGATCTGCTATTTTCAGGGCGCGCCGACACTGTTGTAGTACAATTACAACAATGTAAACACTTAGTTTAAATGCACATTTAGAGAATACTGTATCTGCGGTCATAATGGGGACAAAAATATTCTTTGTGTATTTTTTATATCAAAAGTCCCTAAAATTCCAAGTTAATGCTCGTCAGGAAAGGAAAGCGTAATTGCATGATTACTTCGACACTCGACAGGTATACTAACCAATGGAGGTCTTACAGGGAATCCTTGCAGATTAGAAGATAAATTCCATTGCGTTGATTTGAGGAGATCGCCTAGTGTGAATTTCTCCTGTGAAATGCGAACGCACAATACGATCTAAAAAATGGGATTTAGGTTCAAAGTCTGCTAAATTCCCCTTTAACCAGATGTACCCTATAGCGTCCCTGATCTGGGCATGTCAGAAATTAAATAATAGGCAAATATTTGGCTAAAAATAGGCAAACCTTTGACAAAAAGTACTTTCCCAAAGCGATTAGGTGAAGAGGGGAACCTCTTTTGGTGTTAGCGCGGCTGCCGCTCACCGCTCCAAGAGACGGGTCAAATGCGGAGAACAAATTTCACGGCGGTAACGTGTGCGACAAATCGTATGACTTTGACTTTGATCATGTTATGCTTTAGCTATTGAAAAATAGCAGATATACAAGCTCATAGGTCTGCTATTTTTGGAAAAATCGAAGAAAGACTGACATAGAAACATAGCTTTTTCAGAAAACTGTCAGGATGTAGAAGGACATTTTTAGAATCTGATCTCAGGTCAGAATGGGTTAAATGTCTATTCATAGGAGATCAGACTATGCACAAGGCCAGAAGGCCCAGTGTTCTTACTCTGTGGAGGAAGATGTGCACCGGCAGCCCCCCTGATCCCAGGGCTGCTCTCCTGCAGCTCCAGCTCCATGTAGTTGAGCTCCTTCTTGGACGTGGGACTGACGGGGATGTTGACGTAGGTCACGCCGTCACCGCCGCGGGGCCTGTCGGGGAACGGCATCTCTGGCGGGAACACGAACACTGGCCCTGCCAAAAAAAGGTTTTCAAAAGTATAGTCCTGCTTAATTCCCAAAAGGTATAAAAAGGCAGAAAAAGATTCCAAGGCCAGATGAAGGCACTCGGTTTTTGGTGTAAAAATATAAATTTATTTATTTATGAGCAAGGCAACAAGAAAAGTGACAACTGGCCCTTCCAACGCAGGAGTAACGAAATGTAAATCAGAGTGACATACAGTAGCTCTCCTGTAGATACAGTACGTTCTGTGTGACAGAGGTTTCTTTAACACCATCGGGACCCATGACGTAAATCACCGTCAAGTTAAAGTGCACGGTCATGCGCCCGAGACGGAGATTGATAATCTCCGTCAAATCAGTGCTATGAAAACTGATCGCATCGCTCTAGTCTACAGCCTAGAGGCGCTTGTTGACGATGGGCACATTTTATTAACCCATTCTAACCTGAGATCAGATTCATACGAGGTTTCCGCCGGACACACACTGGTCTGATGAACCCATTCTGACCTGAGATCAGATAAAAAAAAATGTCAGTCGTTCTTCGATTAAAAAAAAATAGCAGACCTACAAGCTCGTATCGCGCCACTCGGTGGCGCGATATGAGTTGTAGATCTGCTATTTTTCAATAGCTAAAGCATAACATGATGCTGACACCAAAATGGGTGCCCGTTCATGTTAATGTTAATGTTAATGGATCGGTTAATGGATTAAATAGGCCCGGGCCCTCAAGGTGTTATGCCGGTGTAGATGGAACTGTTCAGACAAAGCAAGCGAAGCTTAATCCTTGTATTTTAAAAATCATTAATCGATTGACGAAACAAATAGTTTCAACACCACCATGACAAAATAATCAGTCCCGTCAATTTGTCCAATCGATTTGATGCAAGCATCCAGTGGCGCAAAGCAAATTGAGATAATTCCGATTTGTTACACAAAATCCTATTGTACAACTGTCTGGGGGATTATCCCAATGATGACCTAGCATCATAAGGAACGGCCGCGGCATGTGGCTCTGGAAGTAGAGCGGCTCTCTAGGAACTGGAAGGTCCTCGGTTCAAATCCCCCCTAAAGGCTTAGAGCTGAAGTGTCCTTGGGTAAGACACTGATCCCTGCGTTCTTCTGTTACCCACTGCTCCAAACAGTCAGACTGGGGAAACGCAGAGGACGAATTCCAGGTAGGTGGCATTACTTGGCAAATACCACGTAATACAGCTAAAAAGGAACAATTATATTCCTATTATAAATTATTAATCTCAATCCTTAATTGACAGTTGACAACTGGGTGAAAAAATGTAATGTGTTGCAAAAATGTAGTAAAAAATAAAATAAATTATTCATCTCTATGCAGCCACAACATTCATCGCTTTACTAAATCCATACAATTATAATAGGTGATAAGATATTTCACATTATTATACAATATTTGAATATTTCATGTTTACTAGAACATTTTGTAAAAGTGATCGACATAAAAGTCTGGAAAACTAGCAAGACACTTACATTTTGCACAGCACTCACACAGCTTAAATATAATGCAAAA
Source organism: Protomyctophum parallelum (assembly GCF_964188405.1). Taxonomy (NCBI): domain Eukaryota; kingdom Metazoa; phylum Chordata; class Actinopteri; order Myctophiformes; family Myctophidae; genus Protomyctophum; species Protomyctophum parallelum. Next base: position 10,588,735 of record NC_139716.1, on the reverse strand, counting down.
TAACGTCATGTAATTTGTGCAACTAGTGTGAACACAGCTACTTTCATACATCTTCACAAAAATTGGGCTGTTATCTGACATGACTTAATTTAAAGTTAACGTCTCGCTCAGAGGCGTATCTACAATAAGGCAAATCCATTTCTGGCCTGTTGGCCAAAATCCATATAATGAGAAAAAAGAGAGGACAAAAACAAGACCTGAGAACTATTAGTGGACAGCTGATTGGCCGTTGCGGTAGAGCGCGACGGCGCGACCCTTAATCACCCATTGGAATGTAAATGCATGCCTTTCAGCCTTTGTATCCTACTCGTCCGGCACTCGTCTGTGCACAGGGGAGACGACAATGAACACATCTTGTCTGCCCTAAACGTAATTCCACTGGTCTCGCTGACTGAGATACAAGTTCAACGGAGCGTTCCATTTATGGCTGATAAGACGAAACACAAATAAACTGAGTAAATAGTGCTTTCACGAAACTCTGAAGAATAAAAATGAAAAGCAAGGCAAAGGCAAAGGTTTGCACACTTGTCTGCACACACAGACAAGTGCCTGACTGACTGAAAAAGGATAAAATAATCTAAAAGATGAAGGTCGAATAGACAGAAACCTGTTGTGCTGTGTGCCCATGATAAAGTCTTCAACTGCAGTTGAAGACAGTGTGCGGGAGTTTTTTTTCCTTTTTGAAGAATAAAACGTGGAAAGCTATCTCAATCCATCTTAACAGGTGAGCTTTTCCTATCAAACGTACAAAGAGCATACCGCTCCTATGGGGCCGTCTGTGTGCCGAGTCCGACTCCCATCTCATGGAGTTCCCGAGAACTCCCCCAAAAAACAAGGATATCTGTATCCGTCCGTCTGACTGTAGATCTATGGAGGATATGCACCGAAGCTCTGTGTGTTTGGCGGTGTAGGCGGCATCAGCTTCCCACATTGGCTTCACGGATTGAGACCGAGCTTACATGTGCCACTATGCAAATATGTGACCAGATTCGACTGAGGGCCTGCCATCGCGCAAACTCGAGCTATACTAGAGCATGTCTGAAATAAGTGTCAGAGCTGGAATTGACATGTAAATATGAAATAAATGCTTAAACATGTAACTATAGGTGTAATGTTAGAGACCACAGAAGTGAACCTTTCAAGCCCGTTTTCTCAACTCGCTGTTTTCTGCAAGACATCACTCTATAAACCATATCTCCAAAACTGGTTGGTCAAACTGAACAACCAATATCTCTATTTGAAGCTATGATTCCCTGCTGTCATATGACATGAAAATGTAGTCACATATAAGTGTACAATGGAACGCCATTTGCATATTCTCAAGTACGTCAACACAATGTTTCTGATATCATCAGGTATGCGGCTTTATCTCCATATTTAGTGGATTTGTCGCGTGGTAGTGCACTGGGTATACTGCTACAATGGGTACTCTGACAACAACATGGAGTAAGCCTGTTGCGTAACCAGATGGGGCATTCATTCCCAACTTGCATCGTTCCCTGAATGCAAGTTGGTCCCCAAGGAGTGTATTTGCGCACACACAAACACACGTTCCTGTATTCCTCCCATGTGGTTCATTGGGTGTGTGTGTACTCAGTTCACCATATGCCTCTGTTTTTTGTCGTGTTCTGCATTAGTTCTATTATGTTGACATGGTTTAATGAACCGTGTGGGGTTTGTTTGTCTCACCCACACAGTATACAATCTTTTGTGTTTATTTCCAGCTTCTATCTACCGTTTTCTGGCCTAGCTCTCAGCTCTGCCAGTGTTCCAATTACACAGGATTTCGGGGAGCGCCGTTTGTCAGCGGCCAGGTGCAAGGTTGTAGTTAAAGGAGAATTCCATGCTAGAATGCTTTCTTATCTTTCTTACCTTTCTTTGTAGTCGTTACGTCCCCACCAAAGAGGTCCAGGTGTTTTTTTTGTGCAAAAGCTCCTTATTGGCTATTTCCCCTACTATAAGCCCTCAATGAATTGCATTGCATTGAATGGGAATTGAATGGGGCTATGGGGTGTTGTGCTAATTCGCTTATTTCCATCGAAAGAAGTAGTAAAGTGTGCCGCTTGGGATATTATTTACATTATGAAGAGAGGATATATACAAAGAAATTATAATTTTGAGCGATGGAAAAAAGCGAATTAGCACAACACCCCATAGCCCCATTCAATTCCCATTCAATTCAATGCAATTCATTGAGGGCTTATGGTAGGGGAAATAGCCAATAAGGAGCTTTTGCACAAAATAACACCTGGACCTCTTTGGTGGGGACGTAACGACTACAAAGAAAGGTAAGAAAGCCTTTTAGTATGGAATTCTCCTTTAACTAAAACTTTGTTTAATCTTTGTCAAAACCTTGTTCCGAGCATGTATTGTAGATTCTATGTTTTTTAACTTGTTAAATCTTGCCACTGGCAAATCAATATTGCAATAATAATAAAAAATAAAAGAAAAACTAGCAAACCCATTTAAAATCAAATAGATTTTTCTTTTCATGAGCTACTGATTGTGTTGTAATACACCTTTCTAACACAGTTTTGGAAGCAGTTGCCTAGGGGGGAAATGGACATGTGGCACTTGGAACTTAAAAATAACAATAATTGTAGTCCTTTAATTATTCAACAAGTCTGAATCACTAACGCCAGGTTTTCAAAGTGAGAACGCTGCCTTGACATTGTTATTTGGGCAGCATATAAACAAGACGGCACAGAGTTCTTCATTACAGCGGTTATGTTTCAAGGTCACTTTATCTTCTGAACAGCCCTGGGCTGTCACAGCTAGGGACAAAAACGGCTATCTCTGGGACAGAATTGGTAGGCAAACTTCCACAAAACAGCATGATATAAATAAATAAAATCGCACTTGTGTTAAGTGAGGGGCGCTCTTAGCATACATCACATTCCATGCTCATACAATCAAATCATTTCCATGGTACACTACATACCGATACCACCCTCAACCCATTCTGACCGGGCACCCATTTTGGTGTCGGCATCATGTTATGCTTTAGCTATTGAAAAATAGCAGATCTACAAGCTCATATCGCGCCACCGAGTGGCGCGATACGAGCTTGTAGGTCTGCTATTTTTGAAAAATCGAAGAGCGACTGACATTTCTAGAATCTGATCTCAGGTCAGAATGGGTTCATCAGACCAGTGTGTGTCCGGCGGAAACGTCGTATGAATCTGATCTCAGGTCAGAATGGGTTAAGTACTCGTACTCGGTACTCGGAACCGGCCCCCGATACTCTGACCAGAGTACCAAAAACATCCAATTCACACTAGCCTGGCTGAACGAATGCAACGGGAGCTAATCGGACCCAACATTGCAGCAGATCGGCAGAAACAGCCGATCTAACAAGCATAAATGACAACTAACTAAGTGTATAGGCACGACAATGAAATTAAATGGTAGGGAAAAGGGGGTAAAATAAGTGTTTACTCAAGGAAAATAAAAAGTACTCGTATCAGTACTCGGTCTCGGCGAGTACAAAAGATTAAGTACTTGTACACTTCTCTGTCTGAAAAAAAAAAACAGCCTAGACTAGACTAGGAGGAACACAACAGATTCTAAGATCTCGTACTGATGCTATCCGTGTCCCCCTTGGGTGCCCCAGTAAAATCACTGGGAGGAAGCCATTAGATAGATACTGGCACTCAGGGTCAGTGGCTGCAGCGTCTGGGAGAGGCTTCGGTACCTAATTGATCAGACATCAACCAACAGTGCCAGTGGCCCGCTAATGGCTGCCATTATGACAACACCATTAACACAGTATCAGGGTGATGATCCCAGCTGGGAAACAACAAAAGCCCATTTTGGGCAGAATGCACTCTTCTGTGTGTGTGTGTGTGTGTGTGTGTGTGTGTGTGTGTGTGTGTGTGTGTGTGTAGCGAGCGTGACATCATCGTTTCTGGCCTTGACAGCCCTTACTGTACATCCAAACAGAATAGTCCCATCTGATTGTATTAAACAACGTTAAACTCACCAACGTGGTGTACGTGAAAAATGTCCTTTTCTAAAATATTTTTTATCCCACAATTTTGCAATCCCATTTGTTCACCCAGTGTGTGTACTGTACAGTATGTGGACCATGGTTATCAATTCTTGATAAAAAGCTTCTAATTATTATTATTTAGGCCCCAAAATCTATAAATCTCACACTATTGAGGCAACCGGCCGGTTCCACGCGCTGCACAAGGTGCCCCTTTTTTTCTCCACTTGAGCACCTGCCCCTCTTTACTAAATGTCTGTGCACGCCACTGTTGCTACAGGACGCTCAGCAAGGCGTGAGCCTTGCCCGGCGACCTGATGGCAGGCAATGCCTTAAGGCTGGCAGCGGCTGCTATGCTCACGCAACTATAAACACAACTATATACGGCCTGTACAGCAGATGGCCTAGGCGGGGGACTGTGTGTGTGTGTGTGTGTGTGTGTGTGTGTGTGTGTGCTTCTAATGCAACTCAAGTTCCTCTGATTTCCATTAGCACCAGGTGCAACTATTATACAGAATAGACGCATTTCCTATGCTAATTTAACAGCTGTAAGTACCGTAAACCATCCAATCGTGACTCATAAGCATATGCATGCATGTATACATCCTACACAGCAATTCAATGACCCTCCATGTGTAGGTTGTTATATCCGCTCTTTCCAACTGGGCCAATAAATAGCTTCAAGCTGGGGACAATATACAACTTTCAGCCACCAGATGTCACACTTTTACAACATCGCAGGGGTTTTCAACTGATTGTGAACCAGGGACCACCACCCCCCCTGACTAAGAATCAATCTGTGGGGACCACTGTTGTGTTGGTTGGGGATATGGGGTAAGATTAGTGTAATTAGTGTAGTCTAACACAGTGTTTCTCAAGCCTGCATGTGGTCCACGGGGAAAATGTTTTAAAATGGAAATGAATAAAATACCTTTGTTAAATGTATTTAAATATGTTTAAATAAGCTTCAAAATGTACAATAATGTCCCAGATATGAGCTTATAATTTACAGAGGTAAACAAACCAGTAAGATGCCTGAGGGCGAGAAGCGACCTTATGCCCAAACCATGCCAAAATCAAAAACCTTTTTGAGTGGTGCAACCACTCCCTTACGGAGCTATGTGTGTGTGTGGGTGGCTGGCTGGGTGTTTTTCACCACCTGTGCGCAACCTAACACACACACAAACCTAACCTGTGCCCAAACCTAACACCACGTCAAAAAATCTAAAACCGGAGAGAAAGTACTCACCTTCACCGTCGTGAAAATGTCTCTGCTGTCCATAGGTAGCCATTAGCTCGTACTTCATTTTGTCTTCCGTCTGGAAGATATAGAGCAAAGGATTGTTTGTTGAATAACACACTGTAGCCTATACTTTCAATATTTCATGTTTTAGGTTTGACAGACATCGTTTCATCAGCAGTTCATTGGATACATGTCCTATATTCAGCTATTAGTCTCTAACGCAAACATTACATTCTCATTGACAATGAACTGATAATTTTACGTCATAGTGTAGTGTCTGAGCAAACCGGCTTATTGTCTATTTTTGCCTTACAGAAACGTACACAAAATTTCCCATTGATAATGAACGCCGAATTTTACGTCATAGCGTCGCCGTCTGAGCAAATAGGCATAGTGTCCATTTCACGTCATGAATGATGTACATAAGATGTACGTGATAAGAGCGCCCCTCACTTGTGATTTTTATTTATTTATTTTTAGGGAGAGCCGAGCATTTGGAGTTTACAAAAACTCAGCGCCTTCCAAGTGACGGTGAGCTTCAGCCAAACATCTCGTGGGCTGGTACGTGGTTCATCATCACTACGGAGGCTTACCGCTGCCTTTCAATCCGTGCCCAATGCACTGATCCCTGATCAGTGGCAGGCATCTATCTGAACAGCTGCTGTGGGGCCCGGGAGGGTGGGGGGGCCCGGCCGGCCGGCAGCTCTGATGCGTGGTAGTAAACTGTATACTCTCTCTCTCTCTCTCTCTCTCACTCTCTCGCTCTCTCTGGTTCTCTCTCCCACAAAGACGCTGCTAAGTTACCGCAACTAAGACTACATTTCCTGTCAATAATAATCAGTGTAAAATGTAGTTCATTGGGAGTTAAAGGGAGACGCTTTATTGTGAAGGGCCCTTCACGGCGCAGGCAGGAAATAGAGGGTTTAACCTGGGCTGCTTTGGCTGCACGTTAGAGTACTAGAGTAGATGGATTTGCTCCGGTATGTCCGCTGTGGCTGTATACAGTTGTTAGCCCTGCTCTGCAATCGCCAATAAACTCGCAATGAAGTTGAGTTTTGATTCTTTGAACAGTCAAAACAAGACAATTACCACAGGCAAAAGAGGGCAAGATAGATGGAGTAAGGTGGAATACAAACACAACAGCAGCAGCTCCATCCACATGCACTGGAGGTGAGTATTCCTTCGCATGAAAGGAATACCAAGACAACAACAGTAACCTAATCATAAAGATGGACGGACATGCCCACGTGAACGTTATCACTTGAATTGAAACATTAAGAGACTATTTAATCAACTTTCCCGAATCCCGAAGCTGTCCCATTCATCACAGCCATGTACAGTACAGACAGCAGGCACAAGTGAGTAGCAGCCCTACACCCTCCAGTATGAATAGCTCCGTTAGGAATGAATGGTTATGGACATTTCAACATGTAACGTCACGTGATTTTCAATATGCAACCTGTGTATTCATTGCCCCCTCAGCAGTGTAAAGGAACTTAAGGACGGTATGGTTGTTGTTTTTTACAGTGGTGGAAAGTAACTAACTAGCGGGCAACCAGACTATAGTTATTGTCACACTTTATTGTCTCCACCAGGCCGAAGGCATGTGGGGAGAGTATGTTTTGCACTCCGTCCGTCCGCGTGTCCGTCCGTTTGTGTGTCCGTGTGTCCGTGAACAGCTAATCTCGGCCACCGTTAACCCGGTCGATGCCATATTTTGCACACACACTCCCTGGATGCCAACCATGAACCTCTGCCCCAAACTTTCCAGAACGGCCTGTTATAGCGCCACCAGGAGGCCGCTTTGTGCAAAACAAGTTTTTCGATGCCATATTTTGCACACACACTCCCTGGATGCCAACCATGAACCTCTGCCCCAAACTTTCCAGAACGGCCTGTTATAGCGCCACCAGGAGGCCGCTTTGTGCAAAACAAGTTTTTGCACAGTACACCTACAGATTTTGTCCAAACATCACGCAAATTGGTACACAGTCTCTCTAGAGCCATTCAACGAAACGGGTCTTTCAGATTTATCAGACTCCATCCTGATTGGTTAAGATTGGCTTCCAAAGTTCACAGGAGTGCTCAGTTTCAAACAAAATGCTGCAAATCATGAACACATCGCGTGATTTCCGTGAAATTGTGCACCCACATTCCCACTAGGCCGAGGACGAAATGCCACATGAACAATTTCAACTCAGCCTCAAGGTGGCGCTATAACTGGCCGAAAAGTGTTTTTACCTCTAACTGCACGGATCTGTGGATAACCTGGTGGAGACCTGTGCCCGGAAGGGCACTTTTTCTAGTTCTTCTTCTTCTGGATTAACCTACCTAACTTCCGCTGTAATTGGCCGAGCTTTGCATAACGTTTGTAGTAGCTAATTGGCTGTTGTTGGTTTACGTAACCAATATATGTTTTGCAATCGTTTATAAAGACATAAATTCCCTTGCAGGGGCAGAAGACCGTGTAATTGGCTGACAATATTAGTGGGAGGGGCCTATGTAAGCGACTGCGGCAACCACACTTCACAATTCCGCAAAGCCAAAGGAACCTGTCCATTGCAATCAGTGCATAGTCCAATTAAACATAACGTTGTGTGTCAAGTTACTGAAGCAACACATTCTTTTCAGATATATACTAGATTTAGTGCATGATCAGCAATCCCTGCACATTGTAGAACACTTTAATCTGACATGTGCTGTTTAAAAAAAAAAGAAGAAAAACATGGAGCTTAATTCTTCATAAGCGCTATAGCCACACAGTAACATCCATGTTACTTTTTACAGTGTAGGTATTAAAATGTTTCCGGACTAATTTCCCTGGAACTGACAGCACACTGACATAACGGTGCCACTGTGTGTGTGTGTGTGTGTGTGTGTGTGTGTGAGTGAGTGGTCCGATAGTGTAAAGCGGATTACAGGGAACTGGGGGACGACGACGACATACCTCCGAATTCTTCTCCAGCGCCGCCCGACTCTCCATGATCTCATAAGCAGGATCAACTTTGTGCCTTTCCTCTTTAATGTTCAGCTTCTTATCTGTTGGGCGAAGGCAGAATGGGGGGGGGGGGGGGGGGGTGCACATGAGCTCATGGGAAATAAAACTCAAAGCACCGAAAGGCCTAGTGTAAAAGAAAAGGGTGAGGTAGATGGCAGAAAGGAACAAATACTACATTGTGTGTTATTTTTTTTTGGAGTACACTGTGATTGGCCTCTTGGTCCCTGCAGAGGCAAAGACGGGAACCAATGAGGTTGAGGGAACAACGGGGACAGAACAGGATATAGCATTACTTTGCCGTCTGCTGCTCCCTTCGCGTGTTTGAGGAAAGTGCTGTTATTAGTAGGGATGCACCGATCCGATACTCGTATCGGAGATCGGCGCCGATCCAGGCTAAAATTCTAGATCGGGTATCGGATCGGTGGCCGATCCATTATCCGATCCGTTCCGATAATTATCTGTAATTACAGTATGAAAACAACTCTACCTCCTCTGTGACACAGCAGTGTAGTATTGACAGTATAACATGTGGAATGCAGCCAGGCTAGCCTGCGCACACATTGACCTGGTCTAATTGTTGCACAGTTATTTAATAAATAATTCAGTGCATTTATATCTGTGTTTGTTACATTTTGTTTTACAAAGTTGGGAAAGTAATGTTTAAGTCAAGCCTTGATGTTGCCTTACACAAAATAATGATTCCAGACTCCACACAGTGAGGCATACAGCTTAATAGGTTATTACGTTTCTTTGTGGGGGGTATCGGATCGGTACTCTGTATCGGCAGATACTGGACCCCCATGTATCAAAATCGGTATCGAATGCCAAAAAGCCGGATCGGTGCATCCCTAGTTATTAGTCATGGATAATGGCACGACACCAAGTGTGGTTACATTAGATCTTAGGTCTATATAGCACAGTATGTTTTTATCAATTACCTCAATTCTTTTAATAAGACTTGAAAAAAAATAAAAATAAAATAAAATAATAATAAAATAATGTCATATTATGATATTACGATACATTCTAGACGATATCTAGTCTCTTATCTTTATTGATGCCCAGCCTTAAGGCTCATACATAGTCTGGATTTTCGGTGGTTAGGTGACCACCGAACTACAACACCGAGCCGCGGTGAAGAGCAAACCACCACCGCCACCGCCCCTCAGCCCTTCTCTCTGTTTTTACTCACCACCGCTCAACGTTATTTCAGCTCCGGTGGTCAGCTCACCACCGAAGCAGTGGTCACCTCACCACCGAAAATCCAGACTATGAATAGGCCTTTAGTTTACAGACATAACAACCCGTATGTATAGTGGTCATCAGTGGCCTTTACAGTGCAAAAACAACTATTGTCTAATTACAAGTCAGTGGAGTTGAACAATGTATTTCTGCCTAGCAGCCTATAGCACCTCTAATTACAGTGTATTAACCTTGCAGTGACGTTCAACAACACAATAGCCTCGTGCTGCTCAGTCAATACAACATGACAACACAGACTGCAGAGAGAAATGGTAATTAGAGGGAACAAAAGGAAGGAAGAAAAAAAAAAAAAAAGTGGAAAATGATTGTATTTATTGATGCAAGAGGACAGAAACAAAAGAATTCCCACTTCAGGGGACAAAGACTTTGAAGAGGAAAACACAAAAAAGAAAAGCCATGTGGAAGGCTTTGTTGAAGAAGAAGAATTAGATAAGAAGAAAAAAAAGAAGAAGGAGGAGGAGATAGAGGGAGGCACCTCTCTTACGTACCTTCAAAGGTCACTGAATGACCGCTCACCTCCTCCCTAAACTGAGGAGCTCCGGCCGCGCTCCGTGCTCCTCCGGAACCGAGAACCTGTTCTAGTAGAGGATCCACCTCACGCTCCCGGGTTTTCCTAATCCAGGCCCCGGACGGCGGGCCGGGTTGACCGAAGACGGTGCAGTTCCTCCCACAGCTGTGCAAAGTGGAGCCGTCGTGCTCGGCGTAGGCGTTTGGCATAGGGGCGGCTCTGACGTGTAGGGGACGGCGACAGCTCTGCCCTCTGCACTTGAAGCATTTTTCATAAAGGGCCGATCGTTCGTCTCGCTGAGAATCCGACGGGAGCGATGATGCTGCCGCGCCGTCGCACCCGCCGTCGGCCAACGTGGACTCAGGTCGGCGTCCCAGCGCCGACCTCATCGACTCGTACGACGAGGTCATTTGGTTGGCCTTTGTCGCCTTCGGGTAACTCAGCAGCTCGGATATGAGGCTGGCTAACCTCTCTCGTCCTTTTTTCGGCCGAGACGTTTCCTGACCTTCCTTCTGCTCGTGCTTCCGCAAGCTGTGGGCGGCGGCGGCCTGCCAGCGAGAAGAGGCTGCAGTTTTCTTGGCGGTGAACAACATCTTGGTGGGTTGTTGTTGTGCCGCGGCGGTGCCGGAGCTGCACGGGGACTTGTCGACACTTTGATCTGCCGGATTGAGAACATGATGCTTGTCTGGAGCCGCACAAAGCCACAAATAATAATAACTAATAATCCAACATATAATTGAGGAAATGTCTGGGTGCGTTCGGAAATGCGCACCGACCGGGAGCACAACTGCACTGCAGTGTGCCTATATCCAGTCTGAAGAACTGTCACCACCAACTGGCTGCAACAGTGCCGCTGCATTTGCACACAGACGTGTACCATTTCCTTATGGCCGTCTTAACGAGCCCCCTTTCTCACTTTATCAAACTGTACGCCATTTATTAGTCTCAATCTAGCACATTTGACACCTTTCGCCGAACTGCATGCATGCGCATCCGGGTACATCACATTACACCACAGTTGGTTAAGCCTATCGAATTCAGTTACCTCCATTACACGGGTCACATAGTTCCACCTTCACACAGTGGCGTGACACGCAGAACTGCGCACCAGGACACGCCAATACTACACAAGAAAGAGCTAATCATTTACTTAGCGTGCAACGACCCATCCCAACTTCCCAAGCTCATCGCTTAACTCCCTCCCCTAGCCCCAGACTGAGCAGACCTCAAAATACATACAAATATGATTTATTAAATCACATTACCCACACTGTGTATTATTTGGTGTTCATATATTCGAACAGGGACTATGGGCTCCATTTTCGTCACCGCTAAACCCCTTATCCCTAAACTTCTTTGCCTTTTTTTTACTATTTTGCAAAGCATTTTTGAATAGTTCAAATGGCCAGTCTACAAGCTCACAACGTGTCAATGTAGATTGGCTAGTTGAACAAAATAGTAAAAAAAAGGCAAAGAAGTTTAGGGATAAGGGGTTTAGCGGTGACGGAAATGGAGCTAGAGATTGCTGTCCTCAAACTTTGAGGACAAAATATGAGGACAAAGTTTGAGGACGAAATGTGTGGACGGACTGCGTCCTCAGATATTGCACGCTGTGATTGTCTGAAAGGTGTGTCATTCTGCACGGTTATTGGCTGAGCATCATTTTGCTTTTACATTATAGTTTGCCATAACCAAATGTTTATAGGGTGCACTCACATAAAGCACTTACCTGGTATGGCTGGAACCACTGCACAGCTGGCCGGGGTGTATGGTGTTCCCTGTAAGGTGGCGGAGAAACTAATTATTAATAAAACAATTATAACAGTTGAGCTTAATTTGTACAGAAGATATCATAAGCCGTATAGTACTCTCTTGAACTGAATTGTGAAAAACATAATTAATTCTGTTATGCATTGATGTTTTCTAATAAACATGTTTTGTTTTGTTGTTGTTGAGTGAGGTCTAGCCAACACCAACTCGGGATTTACCCTCTTGGGTATTAACTTTTTATGTTTTTCAGACAATGTTTATAAAGCTCGAAACGGGGCTTAACCCATTCTGACCCGAGATCAGATTCATACGAGGTTTCCACTGGACACACACACTGGTCTGATTAACCCATTCTGACCTGAGATCAGATTCTAAAAATGTCAGTCGCTCTTCGATTAAAAAAAAATAGCAGACCTACAAGCTCGTAGCGCACCACTCGGTGGCGCGCTATGAGCTTGTAGATCTGCTATTTTTCAATAGCTAAAGCATAACATGATGCCGACACCAAATAGCTTCCCGTTCAGAATGGGATAATTGCTTGATTCTCACTGGTTCACTGCAGGCCCATTCTATTAAAATGCTCTGTACGTAACTGGACCGCATTCATCAGCACCAACACCTTGTTCACAGTCATCGTCGCTCCTTTATATGGATTTATTACCGTTCACAATTTTGTTTTTCCAATGGCAGGGAAGCACTCCACTTAGATACATTTGGCTCTCTCTTGGCATGCAGTACAAGGGCATTTTATCAGGTATTTGACCAATCTGGGAACTAAATCGTTACCAAGAAATGTCTTCACCAATGTGTTTCTAAAGGTGTCTAATAACAATAACATGTACTAAAAGTTTGAAATTCAACTTCTGTGGGAAATTGAGTTATTAGCATAATATGTGACCATACCCATAACATCCTATATAAAGAAAAAAAGTCCAAATTTCATCATTCTTTCAGTAGCATGTGACATATGAAACTAGGGGGTTTTCATGATTCTGAATCCATTACAAGCATTAGCTTTGCACAAAAAACACTCCTTGGGAGGAAAACGGCCATAGCCGTTAAGTGGATATGGCCTAATTTAGCCCAAGGAGTGTTTTTTGTGCAAAACTAATGCTTGGAATGGATTCAGAATCATGAAGAACCCCTAGTTTCATATGTCACATGCTACTTAAAGAATGATGAAATTTGGACTTTTTGGCCTTATATAGGATGTTATGGGTATGGTCACATATTATGCTAATAACTCAATTTCCCACAGGAGTTGAATTTCAAACTTTTAGTACATGTTAGTAGACACATTTAGAAACACATTGGTGAAGAAATTTCTTGGTAACGATTTAGTTCCCAGATTTTCATAGATTTCTCTCACTAATGGGAGCTTTGAATACATTTTATCATGATTTTCATGGTTTGGTGTTTATTGTCACATGACTTAGAGTTAAAGGTATATTCAGTGATTTCACTCAAAAAAACCTTAGGTTTCGTTTTTGGCTGTGGGACCCAGCCTTTCGTCCAATCAGGATAGAGAGTCAAAAACGAAACCTAAGGTTTTTTGACCCCCAGGGGTTAACTGGGGACAGGGAGGAACTCCTTATATGGCCAGCACACTCTATAGTAGAGAGGATTATCACAACAAAACAAAAAAATAAGTGATATTTGAATTAAGTTAAATCACTGAATATACCTTTAAAAGCAGCATTATAGGCAGTGGAATTATTGTACTTCAAGCTTCCAAGTTCCTCAAAGTGTGTGGATAACTGATGCTCGTACATCATACTTGGTGCTTCACATCCTTGAGTATGACATCAGAGCAAAATGGCCACCATATGAAAGGTGAATAATAATAATAATATATTTAATAATTATTATAATATATATATATTATTCAATAATATGCTTCAAATGTTTATTAATTATTCAATCAAATAAATCAATCATCATCAAACCATCGACAGTTTTATGTCCAATCCTTTAATCCATTTAGACCAGAGGACGATTCTAAAAGAAAACAGTTTTTGGAAAAACCTGTTTCTATGCCAGTGGTGCTCAACCTTTTTCACGTCAAGGAGACCCAGAATTATCTATATTTGGCCGCGGACCCCCATCTGAAAATATGTTGTTCCAGGAACGCCCCAGAAGCAAAGACTTGAGTTAAAAAGTGTTCGCTCTGAAGAAAATATATATTCAAAGATTTGCGCCACATTTTCACGATTTTTCAAAAATAGCAGATCTACAAGATCGTAGTGCGGCACTCGGTGCCGCGCTATGAGCTTGTACATCTGCTATTTTTCAATAGCTAAAGTACAACATAATGCATAAAACACCAAAAGGGGTTCCCGTTCAGAATGGGTTAATGAAAAACTGAGCAATATCCAAATGCAAAGAAGCAAAACAAACTAAATGAGGTCCATTCAAGAACATTTTATGCACATGTACTATGCATAAAATGTAGTGTTAGCTTGAAACCTGTTGATGTCAATAATTTGATGTTCTCTCACAAATCATAGCTAAAAGGAGAAGGGGGGGGGGGGGGGGGGAATTGCAAGTGCAAGGAGTGCATGGAAATTAATTAGCCTCAAGAAGTCTAGACAGCGGGGAGAAAAACAAGTTCTAAACAATTACTACATCTAAATTAAGTCCAATCAATATCAGTCAAGGGTAAAGCAGCACCACTTCACAGAAACAAGGCCAACCAACCAAGTAAAGGCTGGCGGTGCTTAGACTTTTGGGCTTGATAATTTACAAAGTTACTTGTAAATATTGGTAGTCGAGGGTTGCGTTTTTTTTTTTTTTTTGGGGGGGGGGGGGGGGGGAGAGATCTCACTCACATAGGTCATTATTTAGAGCTAGCTACAGAACAGATTATACCATTCTGAACGGGAACCCATTTTGGTGTCAGCATCATGTTATGCTTTAGCTATTTAAAAATAGCAGATCTGCTATTTTTTGAAAAATCGAATAGAAGACATTTATAGAATCTGATCTCAGGTCAGAATGGGTTATACAGTAATGAGGCCAGTGTTATTATGCACATCCATATCTGTCTGTCCCTGGTGCTGGAACAAAAGGAACTCATCAACAGAAAGGAAACGTCGGCAGCTTGGCGCTCCGAAAAGTTTTACTGTGCAAACTCAGCGACAAAACCGTTTCGACCCCCGGTATCAAAGTGTCGTTTGCCGAGTCTGCAGTCGTAAAACGCTTTCGGAGCACCCAGCTGTGGCACACAAGCTGCCCACAACCAGTCCCGGTTCGATCCCCTGCAGCTCTGCTTCACTTCGTGTCAAGGTGTCCTTGAGTAAAGAACCAGTAGCCTCGGAAACTGCAGGCGTTTTGTTGAAAAGTGTCATAGGAGTTTACAGTACTGTGGGAGTGAACCTTGTATTTAGCTAACCCAATAACAGTGCACTGCAGGTGGACTTCCCTCCCATATTTGGTGACGTCAGTGTTCTCCGCTACATTGCGCTGGGGAGGGGAGGGGAGGGGAAGGGGAGGAGGAGGGGAGCGGGCTCATGGGTTGGTGAACGAATAGGAAGTCGGCGTCGATTTCCAGCTGTGGTTTTTTTCCGCCCTCTATGCCCAGAAAAGCATATAGGGCTGAAAGAGCCCTATACAACATGCTCCTGATGAGCATGTTGGTGCTTCGCATGGTTGCCTGTGTCATATTATTGATATAGATTACCGTAATTTCCGGACTATAAGCCGCAACTTTTTACCCATGATTTGAACCCTGCGGCTTATACAACGGTGCGGCTTATCTATGGATTTTTACAGCTAACGCAGAGCCATCTAAGGCTCTGAGCTAACGTAACGGCCACTAGGGGGCCACCTGCGGCTTATAGTCCGGTGCGGCTTGTATACGTACATATTTGGGATTTTCCCTAAATTTGGCTGGTGCGGCTTATATTCAGGTGCGCCTTATAGTCCGGAAATTACGGTAACCAATATTTATATATTGGTGGTGCTGGGGTGGTGGTGGGAGAAAACATCACATACAACCGTGAACCATGAGCAGAGGAAGGCAGGAAGAGCATGGAGTCTAGTGAGCTTAAGTAGCCTGCCCGATTGGTCAGCTGACTGCCGCATCGGCGAATGACATGTGAGACTTGCACACCCTTATACGCCCACATAGTAATGCAGCATGTTAACCCCTTGAGTATAGTATGCGACTTTGAGCATGGCATGAACCCCCTTGAGGTTGTCTGACTGAACTGACTCGCGAGCTTCGTTAAATTTGTGTCTCACGGGCACCCGTAGCTGGCAGTCTACATTTAACGGCAGTGTCGTAAAGATCAACAGATACTATTATGATATGTACCGGTCTGTATAGTTGCCTGCTATAATGTTGTAAGTGAAGTCACCTAACATAATATAAAAGGTGTTCAATCCATTACATGGTGTCAGAAAGTAAAGTCGGAACACGGAAGAAGTAGAACAGAAGTAGAACAGAAGTAGAACACCACCAGTGTGAATGTGTGTGAATACAGGTGCTCGTTGGCGAGGTTAAATCATAACATGAAAGAAGAGGATCCAAGGCACTCTATTCCAGTTCAGGGACGCTGAAGAAGGCTGAATGCCGAAACGCGTCCTTTTTGTAATATTCTTTGCCATGCCTTAAACTCTTCAATGAATAAGGCTTTTTTCACCTCACTGGAACAGAGTAGCCTTGGATCCTCTTCTTTCATGTTATGAATGTGTGTGAATTGGTGAATGAAAGTAACGCACAGTGTGTGGATAAAGTTGATAATAAAGAGGAAAAAACATCCGCACACTAGTTTCTAGAGCAAAATGATTTTGCCTGATGATGAAGACCTAGCCTAGTGGGTCGAAAAGTAGCATTTCTTTTGCCTTAACCCATTCTGACCTGAGATCAGATTCATACGAGGTTTCCGCCGGACACACACAGGTCCTGATGAACCCATGCTGACCTGAGATCAGATTCTAAAAATGTCAGTCGCTCTTCAATTTTTCAAAAATAGCAGACCTACAAGCTCGTATCGCACCACTCGGTGGCGCGATATGAGCTTGTAGATCTGCTATTTTTAAATAGCTAAAGCATAACATGATGCCAACACCAAAATGGGTGCCCGTTCAGAATGGGTTAAAGGTATATTCAGTGATTTCACTTAATTCAAATATCACTTATTTTTTTGTTTTGTTGTGATAATCCTCCCTACTATAGAGTGTGCTGGCCATATAAGGAGTTCCTCCCTGTCCCCAGTTAACCCCTGGGGGTCAAAAAACCTTAGGTTTCGTTTTTGACTCTCTATCCTGATTGGACGAAAGGCTGGGTCCCACAGCCAAAAACGAAACCTAAGGTTTTTTGAGTGAAATCACTGAATATACCTTTAAATAAAGTAAGTCTCATGTTCTTTCCTCTCCTTTGATGTTTGTGTTGATTCCTGACATCCAGCACCTGGCCTGAATATAGGCATTGAGATGTGCTTTATCTTCTCTATAGAAAGAATAACCTTTTACAATAACCATGAGTTAAAGGATAACCCTTTTGTGAAGCTCAAAGTACTGCTATGGGCCCAGGCCGTAGCGTAACGGTCTGGGCACCGGACTGGTAATCCAGTCGCAGTGTGCCGCGGGTTCGACTCCCGGACCCGACACGGCCTTTACTGCATGTCATCCCCCCATCTCTCTCCCGTTTCCTGTCAGCCTACTGTCTGTCCCTTAAAAAATCAATAAAAGGCGTAAGCCGCAAAAAAATATCTTAAAAAAAAAAAAAAAAGTACTGCTATGAAATAGCAGAGACCAATACTTAGTCATCAGTGGATTGATTGAAGCCAAAGTTTGAAAACAATATGCATGCATTATTAAGACATAGAATGACGGGATGATACCGTTTTAAACTGTACCTTAAATCCTCCACAGGCCGAGCAGATCGTGAATATGGTTTTCGAGGCAGGTGTGAGAGAGCTGCAAATCCGGCAGGAGTCCGGATGGTGGCCGTCGCAAGAGGGCGCCACTTTGCTTTTCCCATTTTCCTCCGACGGTTCTTGCGGGGGTCCAGCAGTCGGCTGTGTTTCAGCAGTGTCCGGCGGGGAGCCCCCGGTAACAGCCGGGCAACAGTCACCGCCCTCTGACGGCTCAGAGGAGTCTTTAGTCGCCGCGTGGGGTTCAGTCTCTTTGGCGACGCCTCCACTCCCCTCCTGGAACACGTTCCTGGGCGTGTCGTAGAGGTACCTGAGCGATGTGGGCACTTGGTATTCGTGTCCCGGAACTGGCGGGCAGGTACAGGGGCTCAGGTCTGCAGCCAAGTGAGGGGGCAAGGTCAATATAGAGCCGAAATCCTCCCCGGGGGCAATATCCAGACTGTCTGTGTAGGAGGAGAAGCTCCCAGTGTAAGACGAGTGGCTTCCCGACGTGGCTATCCCGCTGTCAGACGAGCTCTGGCGACCGATCTCCTGGAGTTGACGCGGGGCCTTGGAAGCAGCGCGGCATCCACTTCCCTGGCCGATGATGCAGAGTTTCTCTGTGCTGCTCTGCGAAGCCACTTTGGGCCCCGTCTGACCAACATGGTCTATCGAGGGGCCAGAGGGGGGGCCGGTGGCTGGGTCCGGCCAAACGGCCAGCCGGCTGCCAATGCTGCAGTCCGAGTGGGTTGTTGTGTCAGAGGTGTCAGAGGAGCCCGAGATGCTGCGGTCGTCTCCTGCCAAGCACGGGTTGTACACCGATAGGGCTGCCAAAGAGAACATGAACAACACTGTTTAACAAGTCAATCAACATTACTATCTGCTATCTGATCTGCTATTTTTGCCAAATGTTCACCCGAGAATAGGGATTCGAGGGTTCATGTGAACAGCCTATAATTTCCGTATGCCTGTTACTTGTCAGCCATGTCTCCCACTGCTATTCACCACACAATAAACACCCTAAATCAAGCGTGTGGATAGTATTACATTTGCAAACTCAAGTTAACCCATTTTGGTGTTAGCATTATGTTATGCTTTAGCTATTGAAAAATAGCAGATCTACAAGCCACCGAGTGGCGCGCTACGAGCTTGTAGGTCTGCTATTTTTGAAAAATCGAAGAACGACTGACATAGAAACATGTCAGGATGTAGAAGACATTTTTAGAATCCGATCTCAGGTCAAAATGGGTTAAAAACAACAGTGTTGTTAAAAGTCAATAAAAATAAATAAAATAAAGAATCGCTGACACTTCCGGATGATATGCGTGGAAAACAAGCCATTGTGTCTTCAACTGCCTTATCGCAGTAGACAGCTAAAGAGAACTCAGGTCCCAACAATGGTCTCCTGCTCTGAATCATTGCGAACGCAATGAGCACTAACTATGAGACCCTGCAGATCATGTCTGTCTGTGTGTCTGTCTCTGTCTGTCCCGCTGTGACACCACCCGCCCGCCACCAGAGGGCGCAGCTGCATCACACAAAACACACACACACACACACACACACACACACGTTAACTTAACAAAAACTTTAACTTAAAAAAAAAAACTTAACTTAAAATGAAAAAGAAAAAACTTTAAAAACACTTAACTTCAAAAAACTTAACTTAAAAATAAAATCTTAAAAAAACACAAAAAACATAACTTAAAAAAAAACTTTAAAAACACTTAACTTCAAAAAACTTAACTTAAAAATAAAATCTTAAAAAAACACAAAAAAGAGAACTTTAAAAAGAAAACCTTAAAAAAGTATGTCATTCATTCTAATTGTTGTTATTGCCATTTACGAGCTGCGTTCGCTTCCCGCGTTTGCGCGTCTTACTTGTGTTTACAATTAGGGGTCTGTGGGGGTCAAAGAACATAATGTGGGGTCTGTGGGGGTCAGAGAACCTAGTGTGGGGGTAGATGGAGGGCATTACATCCTGGCCGAGGCCCCACCTGTGCTGCTTCGGTGAGACAGCATGCTCAGTCGTTTCTCCAGCTCCTGGGCCTCATGGTTGGCCCTCTCCTCTGAATGTGCCTTGTTGGCACTGCAGGGATCTGTCAGAGAAAGCACATAGTTATGAGCATTGATATATATATATACGCCTCCATCTATAGACCTTATCGTTTGTATAGAAACATTGAGACACACACGTTGCATTTCCAACACGGTTATTTCGAGAATAACGTCCTGTGCATGAGGCTCGTGAGGAGCGCCCGACCGAACTGCTCGACGAGCCCCCACGAGGAACCCTGGGGCTGACGAGCTTATCCACAGTGATGTGTGTGTAATGAGGAGGATAAGCTACAATTCCTACGATTAATTAGACAATCTCGCAGATTTAAAGGTTTATCTATTTTTGTTTTCAAACTTTTTGTGCCCAAGGCACAGAGGCAAAACAAAGCCTCTGTAAAACATGTCATCACTCTTATTACGTACACATTTTAGTTTACTAAATAACAAATTAAAAATGAAAAAGCCAAATATCGGGCGCGAGTGGTTACGGTGGTTCTCTGGTTCTCGTGTGGATCTGGCCTCCGTTTTCCCTTTCTCTCTCTCTACACTGTGACTATATAAAAAGGAAACAAGGTCCTCAAAACATTTTAATTTATATTTGCTTATAATGACAAAACCAAAATAGGGACACCAGGTTGAAAATATATTTAAATGGGTGCGCACAAATTACTGAATATAATTTAATTTAACTTTTTGTAGCTATAGAGGGTGTATGCACGTGACATCGTCATGATCATACCCGGGAAGTTATGCAGGAAACGGCTACTGAGTGAAAATAGCAGATCTACAAGCTCATATCACGCCACCGAGTGGCACGATACGAGCTTGTAGGTCTGCTATTTTTGAAAAATCGAAGAGCGACTGACATTTTTTAGAATCTGATCTCAGGTCAGAATGGGTTCATCGGACCAGTGTGTGTCCGGCGGAAACCTCGTATGAATCTGATCTCAGGTCAGAATGGGTTAAACAACGTCATTAAACTCACTTTGCCACTCATTTTTATGCATGCGCATTGGTGCGCGTGGTTGTCACAAAATCTCAAGGCACACCTAGACTTGACACCAGGCACGTGCAGATAAGTGTTAGAGGGGCAGGGGCTGAAATCCCATAAGAGGGCCCTTTTGGCCCAAAATAGCAGATCTACAAGCTCACAACGCAGAGCTCGTAGATCAGCTATTTTCAGGGTGCAACCCAGCACTCTTTATCTACTGGAGATGCAGGTGTAACGACACAACGAAACAAATTAGTTCAATGCAAAAATGCAGGAGAAAAAAAAAACAATTCTCCCGAAATGCTGCCTTCCGGTATGGCATGGAAAGGAGAGGAGGGCATTTGCATTTCTAACCCATTCTGACCTGAGATCAGATTCATACGAGGTTTCCACTGGACACACACTGGTCTGATTAACCAATTATGACCTGAGATCAGATTCTAAAAATGTCAGTCGTTCTTCGATTTTTCAAAAAATAGCAGACCTACAAGCTCGTATCGCGCCACTCGGTGGCGCGATATGAGCTTGTAGATCTGCTATTTTTTGCACGTCCCTGCTTGACGCCAGTGTACCCCAGCATAGCATTTAGGGAACCACTGCAGACGACACAAATAATTGAAAATCTTCTCGTCTTAATTTTGCACAGGGGGCAACAACGGACGGCTCCTTCTGACAAATTGACAATCTCGTTTGTAAATTGTAATTATTGCTTCAAAGCCCGTTAATCAAAGAGGAACGTCAGTGAAGTGAGGCGGTCAAACCAGGCGCTGACGTCACCGAGAACACGGGATCTATTGGAGTGACGCAGCCCGAGCCTGAATCTGTAGCCCGCGGTGACAACAGAGACAGCTGTGAAAACATGCCGCTGCACACATACCGTGACCCGCAAATACCGCCACACCATTTGGGGGGTGCCAGGTCTTTGTGCCGTACGTACACACAACGCACAACATCATCACGGATAAAATTAGTCGTGCTGTAGTTAGCCGAAGGTTAATTTACACTTCCCCGTCGTAACAAGTGTTTTTCTCTTGGAAACCATATTCTGGGCCAGCGACGCGGTCACGTGACAGAGGTCCTCCAGAGTAGAGGGAGGTGGCGTGGTGTCGGCGCCCCCCTGTGTGCAAGGCGTTGTGTTAGCGTTAGCGGCCGGGTTGGAAGGGCAGAGAAGGGGGGGTCACACAGGGGAACACCTTGCAGTGTTTGTGCAACAACCACCGTGCTTATTATTAGTCTGACCACATGCCCCCAGCCGGTATGCAACGTTGCCGCGGGCGGGTGAAGACCACGTCCCCTGGCCTGGACTACCAAGGTCAGCTGCTAGAGAGCGCCGCTGGGCGGCATCGATTTGTCTGATCTTATCCCGTGTCTTCTAGGGATAATATGGCGCGAGTAAACATTACCTCTCGGCCATCTGCAAACACTTAAAGGACCACTTCACCACTTTTCAACATCTCTTCATATAATTGGTCCTCACTAATGTTCATGATAAAACACGACCATTTTTTTTTAATACTCGGTCTGTGTCTCATAGGAGGGCTGTGTGGGCAGTTCAGACACACGTCCACCAGTGACAGGCAGAATATTTTGAAACAAGATTTTTATTATCGTGAGAACGACGGCTCCCATTACCGCATTGCAACTTTTCAGGAAAAAGAAAGCCTGCAGTTTCTATTAGCTTGGATTCCCCATCGATGATGTCACTGGTGGACGGGTTTCTGAACCTATGAGACAAAGACCGAGTTTCTATGAGACAAAGACCGAGTAGAATATGTTTTGCTATTTTATCATGAACATTAGTGAGGACCAATTATAGGAAGAGAAGTTGAAAAGTGATCCTTTAACCACTTTCAAACCTGGCATCCCTATTTGGGGTTATGTCGGTAGGTGAACATTATCAAACCTTTGAGCCTTTCTTTAAAATAACGAGTGAGCTGCATGTGGCACTGCATGCAAGACGACGATGTCGTCGTCTTCATTATTTGAAGAAGTAGTGCTTAATTGGCTAAGGTTGTTAAGGACGTCATGCAATCACGGCACTGACTGATGTAAGAGAACCGTGTGCCCTTTCTTTTAAATTAACCCATTTTAGACTGAGGTCGGTTAAAAAAAAGGCTTCTAAATCATTTTTTCCCCCTGAAAACCCCATGTTTCTATGTCAGTGGTGCTCAACCTTTTTCATGTCAAGGACCCCCAGAATTATCTCTATTGGGCCACGGACTTCCATCTCAAAATATGTAGTTCAGGGACCCCCCAGAACCTTTTTTCACGATTTTTCAAAAATAGCAGACCTACAAGCTCGTAGAGCGCCACTCGGTGGCGCGCTATGAGCTTGTAGATCTTGTAGATCTGCTCTTGTAGATTACTGTACTTAAATACATATTTTGAGTATCTGTACTTTACTTGAGTATTTGTAATTTTGGATACTTGTGACTTTCACTGTAGTACATTTCAAAGACAAATATTGTAACTATTACTCCACTGCATTTCTAGGACTTATGAATTAACCACTTCAGCCATATTTCAATATATATATACATATCATCATCATCATACTATAATTCTAACAATGTCTGTCTGCGTGTGTGTCTGTGTGTCACTGTGACTGCCGTAGCTCCTCACCGCCTGCACCAATCACTCCCACACTCACACAGGCATTGACCATATGAATATGGAGGGCGTAACGTTTTTCAATTTGACACATTAATGATTATTAATTAATTTATTAGTCAATTACAAACGCACCCGGGCGCAGTACACCCCACGGCCACAAGGGGGGGGGGGGGCAAATATCTCACAACGGGTAAGGGCTAGTAGTGAAAAATGCCTAAAACCTTCTAGAAAATATTTAAATGTAAAACAGGAGGAGTTATCTATATTTTGTAGTCCTCTGGGATTAGGTGCTCTGTCCACCGCTGCCCGTATGGAAACACAGAGATGGTTGTTGATAATAATGTGGGCGCGCTGGGGCACAGAGGGGGGGAGAGAGGGAGTGAGGAGAGGTATGTGAACGAGGCGACGAATGAGTGACGCAAATGAAATGACAAGAGGAGCTGGAGATAACAAAGCGGGGTTAACAAAATAGAGATGAAAAGAGAAGGAGACGGACAGTTTCAGTTTAGAGTGCCGAGTGGGAGACAGAGTGGGGGACAAGAGCTGACTAACAAAGGGATAGAGAGAGAGAGAGAGAGAGAGAGAGAGAGAGAGAGAGAGAGAGTGAGAGGAAACTGGAGGGAGAGGAACATGAAAAAGTGTACATGAGTTGGGTGGTGGGGGTGGGACAGTGGAATCCTGTGGGTGAGGTTACAAACATGCTCAGAGTGATTAGAAGGGTTTGGGTGCTCTGCTCATGTGAACCGTAACTTTGACCTCTCTCTCTCTCTCTCTCTCTCTCTCTCCCCCCAACTGCTATTTATTCTCCTACCGCGCCAACAATAATAGGAGGAGTAGCTCAACTTCTGATAGGGCACAGCCATGTGAGAAAAAAACAAGAATACCCACAAAGCACACAGCTGCCAACCCCCAGTCTCACCACGGCAGCACTTTTCACATTGTCTGATAAGAATGAGAAATGCAAGTCTGGAATATAAGTCTTCGGGCTAAATGAGCTAGTGGGGGAAAACGTCTTGTTTTGTTGCGTATTGCTTATTATGTGCATCATGTGGCCTCTCGCATCTGGACAATTAAATTAGATCACACATGACTAATTCCATCATAATTTAGTTTTTATTATTCATATTTTTGTCCCGTTAGATAATATACGCAGTGTGAGAGAGTATCTAGTCGAGATATGCAGGAATAGGATTGAATAAGACAATGAGTGCATTATAGGTTATTAAAAATACTGTATTCAAGCTGATAAGAACTGCAGACATAACCATGCGCCGTAGCAGACTTTCTACGTATCATATTCATCTGTTCTCCAAATTATAGTTTATAATATATTATGCGCTCACACACACACACACACACACAAAGTAGAGTGGTTGGAGAGATACAAGCATAACGTATTGTATAGTCAGGATTTTTGTTTTGTTTTAGGATTTTCTGTTTTTTACAGTGCTCTAGTTTACATGTTCTAATAGTTTCAATAGCAGCAAATTGAAGACCCTGGTATTTCGTGGTGCTGGCAGAAATTCTGCATTTGTATGAGAACATTAATCAGAATTGATAAAAAAAAATACAATGAACTGAATAACCCATTCTGACCGGGCACCCATTTTGGTGTTGGCATCATGTTATGCTTTAGCTATTGAAAAATAGCAGATCTACAAGCTCATATCGCGCCACCGAGTGGCGCGATACGAGCTTGTAGGTCTGCTAATTTTTTTTTTAATCGAAGAACGACTGACATTTTTAGAATCTGATCTCAGGTCAGAATGGGTTAATCAGACCAGTGTGTGTCCGGCGGAAACCTCGTATGAATCTGATCTCAGGTCAGAATGGGATAAACCAGTAAGACGCCTGAGGGCGAGGTCGCGTGCACGCATCCTCCTGGGTGACAGTATGGGGGCATGTTGGGGGTAAGAACTTAAACTTCGGGTCCGTTGACGGCTGCCGGGCGCGGCTGCACTAATATCTTTGGGGCAGGCCCGTCTAGAGTTTAAATGGACAGGTATCCGTCAAAAGGGAGACATCGAAGAGGTCTGTGGAAGGATTAGATGAGCATATGGAATGTCAGAACAGGTCAGCTCCACATATGGAGATCTAAGGGTTTGAGGTCAGATGTAGAGTCTAGAGTTGATGACATCAGGGATCTCCATATATGAGGTTAATATTGATGACATCAGGGATCTCCATCCCTGATGATGTGATGATGATGTGTGTGATGATGATGATGATGATGATGATGATGTGTGTGAACGTCTCAAAGACATGCACCGAGGGGAGTGTCTCCACATATCTGGTATTCTGGTATCTGTGATATCTGGAGCTGTCACCGACTATAAATCATGCAGTATATGAACTGGGCTATGACCAGCAGAGAGCATAGACGAACCCATTAGAGCACAGCACAGATGGACACAGGTGCTTGTTTATATTTTAAGCAAGTTAATTCATGTTGTAAACAGTCAGAAAGACTAGATAGATGGATATATCCATAGACTTTTATTGATTCCCCCCCTGGAAATTCAGGTGTCATATATATATGTGTTATTACGTTGTTAAATATAGTCTATGAAATGGTTGTGATCAGCACAGATATGGACCACAGAACCATGGAATTAATCAAGACCATGAGATTTTCCAAAGTACAAAATGATGTAAATGCTCAAAAATAGAGAAATGCTCATCACATCATATCTAGTCTCACGTTACCGGACTGTTGTCTCTCGCAATTTCCAAATGCTTCCATCATACAGTCTGGATCAACGGAAGAGCTTGTCATGAGTAAAATATAAAAGCGGAAGTGGAGCCTCCTCCCCACACTCTTTATAGTCATGCAAATTTATCCTAATATAATTAGAAATCATATATCAAAGCATATATAGCTTGCTGCTTAGCAGAAAAGGACATTAAATAAAACGTGAATATAATTTAAAATATATTTCCGTGAACGGAAAAGGCAGCTTCCTTACTCGGATTTCGGGGAGATGTAGTTCCGGACTCTATATAGCATTCGGAGATTGTGGAATAGTTGTCTGGCTACACCAGACGAGACTACATCATATCTAACCCATTCTGACCTGAGATCAGATTCATACGAGTTTTCCACTGGACACACACTGGTCTGATCAACCCATTCTGACCTGAGATCAGATTCTAAAAATGTCAGTCGTTCTTCGATTTTTCAAAACATAGCAGACCTACAAGCTCGTATCGCGCCACTCGGTGGCGCGATATGAGCTTGTAGATCTGCTATTTTTCAATAGCTAAAGCATAACATGATGCTGACACCAAAATTGGTGCAAACAGGCATCTAGAAATGGCTAAATATGTTTATCTTGTAGTCAGACATGACCCTTTATTTCATTATATGGAACCAAGACAAACAAGATTTTTGGTGAAGTTGAAAATTGTGTCCCTAAACTGACTGCCGTAGTGTGTGATTTCATTGTAACTGGATTAATTTGCACATACAATTGCACATTCGATTACAGATAATTGTTTCACCCCTGGCTTCCTGGCAACAAATCCCCTAACCTGATGTGTGTGTGTGTATAGATCTCTGCAGGTCAGTCAATGTTCCACGCAGTCCTTGCAGCTAAAGCAGCATTAAACAGCTCTGGTACTGACCCGGCAGAACTGGCTGCAGTCCATAGGGGCCCCTGGAGGGAGAGATGCCCCTGACGATGCAGTCAAACAGAAAGCTGATCTGCTCACCATCCGCCGATGCCAGGAAGAACACACCGGCCCCTGTTATGGACGGACAGAGACATTATATTAGATAGATTATAGCGTGTGAGACATCTTAATAATACTGTCCAATACTTAGGGAGGGGGGTGAAATTATGACAGGCAGTTGCTGCTGTCAAATTAAAAACATTGTTTGAAATACACTCATGGTTTCTAAAATGTGATTTGGGGCCCTAAGGATGAATACAAAATGATTAGCAACATCCCAATACTGTCCAATAATTAGATGGGGAGGGGGGTGAAATTATCACACACACACACACACACACACACACACACACACACACACACACACAAAGTATCAGTCTCTTCAGTCTCTTGTGATTGTGGATTAGATTTTTCATTAAACTGTTATGACTAGAGTTATTGGTATTGCTCCCTTGACTACCATGTTCTATCATAGTAGGGGATGTTATTCTCGTCGGAATCGTTACATGGCGGATAGAAGCTTGATACAATTTGATACAGACGTCCCTCGGGGGTCATCCTAAAACATCCCAGAAGCGGTGCACAAAAAAATAAAACATATCAAAATGGCCACCTAAACTGTTGACAGTTGACTCCAACAAAGACACCAAAAGAATCTCCAAAAAAAGCATACAATTTGGCATGCATGTGACTTGGACATCCTACAAGGGGTGCCCAAAATAATCTTTAACACAATTATTGACGAAATTGAAAATGGCCGCCTACAGTGTTGGCGATTTTAGTCTTGGTCTTCTCCCGTCTCCTACTCCCAGGGTGCATGATGTCTGTTGGTTTTATTGTGGGGTTTGTAGGGGGCTTTGACAATAGGTATAATGTATATTGTTGGGTTTTGTATTGGGGAGTTGTATGTGAATTAGGCCAGGTATGAGCACCTGAGGGTGGGGAGTATAAATGGCCGTGTGTTTGTGGACATAAAGATTTCTGGAATAAAGGCCCTTCATTGGGGTTCGACATATTTCCTGCCTCCGGTCGTAAATCTTTAAAAGGTTAATGGCCATTGCTCCCTTGAAACCTTTGGCCTATCTCAAAGTGCCCAACCACCACTCCAACCTGTTGTCGATCCCTAAAAAGCAGTTTGTCACCAAGAAGACAGTCCTTAAGTTGTCACCCTGTGCCTATAAGACCACCCATGCTAGGGGCTGACCTCAATCAGATTCCACACACACACACACACACACACACACACACAGCTGCCCTGGCCACCAATCAGAGGTTTGGGTCACTTGACGGTCTGCACACCAAACAAGACGGAAGTCATAATTGTTGCCATTTACCATTCTTTCTGGCCCAAACATAAAAGATAAGTCAAGACCTATATTGATCGCAGGAGGGAAATTCAGACACAAAAGGCAGCACAACCGTCAATATATAAGATAATAACATAATATAAGATACATAACTACATAAGTGTTGCCTTGTTACCAAATTAGCAATTATGTCCCCATGTTGGGCGTGAACATTTTCCACATGAAAACAACTAACGACTATCAAGTGTGCCATTTTGTCATATGACAAAGTATTAAGCTTAAATGTAAGTATTAGGTTTAAAGGTTTTCTGTAAAAAGTCACATAATATATCAAAACCAACTCCCACCCACCCATGCGGCATCAGCTGTTTCTCAAGGCTACTGAAGCCTTGGGCTACAACAAAAACAAAGAACAGGTGAGGGAAAGCGGGAGGTTTATTATGACAGACATAATAATACAGATGCTGTATCAAAGGAATCAAAACAAGCCATGCTAACTTTGACAGTGTGTCAGTTTTAACACCAAAATAAGAAAAGAAATGCCACGAACTTAACTTTTTCAAGGATACTAGCTACAGCAGTACCGGTTCAACTTTTAGAGATATTGAATGATGAAGGTAATTCATCAACGCAAATCTTATCAAAACAATAACAACATATTCTGAGAGGCTAAAAATATCATCAAAATGGTGGTCCGTGGCGCAAATGCCAAATAAATAATGGACCTTGATATTAAAAAGGTTGACAACCACTGATTTAAACCACAGGACCGCATCGATTTAGAGACCCTTGATGCCAAAACAAAGCGACAGTGATGTTTGTTAATTAAAAGTGATTACAATTGATTAACAACCAGGTTCTCGGAATGCTTCAATGGGAGCAGGGACAACAAAAGATCTAGTGACTCATGCAGTGTGTGTAGGAGGGTGTAAATGAAGTCTAATTTCTGCAGGAGGGCGGTAAGTTTGGCCTTCTTTATTTATAATTTCTTTACAAAGTAATTAACAACTTAAACCCCATGCCCCTTATTCTCGGGTGGCGAACATTCGCCAGACATAGCAGTAGTTCTGCCATCTCTGTGTAAAGAGAGTGGGTGCAGAAGGAAACAAGACCAGACCAAGTACAGTTGCAACTCAGGTCTGTTTCACTAAGAACTGAGGATGTATGTACGTGGTTAAAGGTATATTCAGTGATTTCACTTAATTCAAATATCACTTATTTAGTTATTTTCTCTTATTTTACTACTATAAAGTGTGCTGACCATATAAGGAGTTCCTCCCTGTCCCCAGTGAGCCCCTGGGGTAAAAGAAAAAACCTAGTTTCGGTTTGGGCTTTGGGTGGCAAAGCCTTCATCCAATCAGGATGAGAGGGGCCTTCCTCCAATCATAATTGTGGGGCGGGCCATGGTGTACGTGCTGTTAGTCTGTTGTACTTCCCCCACTGTAGAGCGTGTGCATGTGCACATCTTGTTACCGGGGTGGGCCGGGATTTTTTCCAAATCACTGAATGCTCCTTTAAGGATGACACCACCACACTTGGATATGAAAAAGCAGAGTGCTCTAAAATCCTACAGCGAACAGTTGGACTGTTCTCGTGAGGCCCTGTGTTGTGGACTCCTAAAAAGCCACCCAATGTCTGAATCAGTGCTGTTTTTGGCAGCAAATTTCAATTTTTGTTTAGTCATAGTCCTTGGAATTAAATTAAATTTAGTTTTAGTCACATTTTAGTCACCCGGAATGTTTTTAATGTTAGTCTAGTTTTAGTCGACTAAATATCATAAGATTATAGTCGACTAAATCTACAGACTAAAATGTATTTTGGCGGCGCCTTGATGCCGTCGTAATGGCTGATTTTACACTTGCTGAAAATAGCCGATCTACAAGCACGCGCTGCGACGCGCTGTGAGCTTGTAGATCTGCTATTTTCACCATGCAATGATCCATGTATGATCCACTGCAACAGAGTGGATCTCTTGTCCACTAGTCCCTTCCTAACATTTTAGTTTAGTTTTTATTTGTTGACGAAATTGTCAATATATTTAGTTTTAGTCATCATAGCTTAGATTTCATTTAGATTTCGTCAGTGAAGAAAGGTAGTCGAACATTCTTCGTCTTAGTTTTAACTTTTAATCGACGAAAACAACACTGGTTCCGAATGTGTTTTTGTGAAAGTATATGGATAACTAATGCAGGTATCATTATACTGTAGAACACCAACGCTATTAACCCATTCTGAACGGCACCCGTTTTGGTGTTAGCATCATGTCGTGCTTTACCTATTGAAAAATAGCAGATCTACAAGCTCATATCGCGCCACCGAGTGGCGCGATACGAGCTTGTAGGTCTGCTATTTTTTGAAAAATCGAAGAACGACTGACATTTTTAGAATCTGATCTCAGGTCAGAATGGGTTCATCAGACCAGTGTGTGTCCAGTGGAAACCTCGTATGAATCTGATCTCAGGTCAGAATGGGTTAAGCCACCGTGACAGTGCTGATACATTAACCAGTAACACTCTCCCCTCAGCTCTCCATCTGCTGTGGATAAACTGTACTGGGCTGGGATTACATATCCCAGGAATGCACACCCTTCAAGACTCACAAACAGGAACGTGCAGAGAGTGCTACAGAGGCAGGGGCTGGCTGGAATCCCATAAAGAGGGCTTGTAGATCAGCTATTTGCAGCTATTCTTTCCAGCACTCTTTAGCTAGTGGAGTGGGCATGTGCATTTGCGTCTGGTTGAGGGCAGTTGTTCAGACGAATATAAAGGGCAGGGGCTGAAGCACCCTCTGATGTTTATGTGTGCACGTCCCCGCTCACAAACATCGAGGCGTGTCTTCATGGGCACATATCACGAACAAAACACAGTCTTATATTCAGGCCAATATGAGAATTGCACCCGTTTATCCATTTTATTTATATTATTGTTGTTATTTTACATTAAATGAACTCTATTTTATATCAAATTTGGAACATTTTGTAAAAATGTTCATGCCCAAAATAGGGACCCCTGGGCACCCATTCTGGTGTTGGCATCATGTTATGCTTTAGCTATTGAAAAATAGCAGATCTACAAGCTCATATCGCGCCACCGAGTGGCGCGATACGAGCTTGTAGGTCTGCTATTTTTGAAAAATCGAAGACACTTTTAGAATCTGATCTCAGGTCAGAATGGGTTAATAATGAAACTGTCAGGATGTAATAGACATTTTTAGAATCTGATCTCAGGTCAGAATGGGCTTAAGTGGCTAATATTAAGCTGCTTCTCAAAGCCAACGGCCAATTCAAGCTAAATAAATCACAAGTCACATTCTTGAGTGTCATGTTTCCAGAGGGCTCATCGTGTATTCCACATCACTGTGATATCGCCGGGCTATCTGGCACTCCCGTCGAAGTCGTCATCATGCCCAATCCAGGTGTTGACATGCGCTCGTCTGCCGTCTCCCATTTAACGCTTTCATATTCACTCCAAGATGTAAACTGGAGCTGTACCTTAATGTAGCCATACTCGCTGCTCTGGCGGGTACATGTGGGTATAGTACTGCACTCCAGTACTCCACTGGAGTTTGTGCTAAAGAGAAACAAATATGTCCCAGCAGCAGCATTTCACGCCGCAAGAGATGTGTTCAACCAGTACAAAGAAACAAACCCCTATTGATGTCATACACAAATACATCTAAACTGAAGACTCACTTTAAAGGACAACTTTAGTTTTTTTCAACCAAGGTTCATGTTTTAGGTTGTTATTAGAGAAATTAAAAGATGAGTGTTATCTTTTTTTCATTTGCTGCTTTCTTTCATTTTTGGGATTTTAGCTGTTTTTGATAGGGGGGCGGGGGCATTCGAGCATGGGGCTAAATATGTATTATTTTTATTTTACAAAATATTATGCCGATTAATTTTTTTATTATTTACTATAGTCCTAATAAACCCCAGGAAATTACATCTGGCCACAAAAAAATCACAGGATCTACAGAATGTGAAGGTAAGGTGTGTCATAGGCTCAATATGTCAGTTTGACACATTCAGTAGAACTCGTGATCTTTTGTGGCCAGATGAAATTTCCTGGGGTTTATTAGGACTATAGTAAATAATGAAAAAATAAATCGGCATAATATTTTGTAAAATAATACATATTTAGCCCCATGCTCGAATGCCCCCGCCCCCCTGTCAAAAAGAGCTAAAATCCCTAAAACGAAAGAAAGCAGCAAATGGAAAAAAAAATAACACTCATCTTTTACTTTCTCTAATAACAACCTAAAACATGAACCTTGGTTTGAAAAAACTAAAGTTGTCCTTTAATGTTTCATAGAACTCTGGTTGTGACTGCCTGGGGGGGAGATCGGCTCAACGGGGCAGACTGAAGTGAGACAAACACTGACTGAGTCCATTCCTCTAATCCTGATCCTTGACACATTATGTTCTCTGCCTTGAGAAGTGCAGTTGGAACAACATGATAAATTCAATTCAAATCACCACGGTGGTCCGACTAGACTAGACACTGCGGGCACTGCACTGTGGGGGCGTGGAACGCGTGTGTCGAATTTGAAGTCGTTGGGCCGAACAGTTCTCGAATTACGTGGATTACAGTACGTACACACACAGCGATTTGGTGCAATTATCCCATTCTGACCTGAGATCAGATTCATACGAGGTTTCCGCTGCACACACACTGGGTCTGATTAACCCATTCTGACCTGAGATCAGATTCTAAAAATGTCAGTCGCTCTTCGATTTTTCAAAAAATAGCAGACCTACAAGCTCGTATCGCGCCACTCGGTGGCGCGATATGAGCTTGTAGATCTGCTATTTTTAAATAGCTAAAGCATAACATGATGCCGACACCAAAATGGGTGCCCGGTCAGAATGGGTTATAGATAGATAAGACTAGAGCGGTGCCCAATTGGGCACTGGCCTACTTGAAACGATGCAAGTTGGAAATGTTGGTTCCGTCATGTTTTTCTGAATCTCATGGCCATCAATTTGCGTTGAAACAATGCATTTCATATTCCAATGACCTCAAGGACTGCAATAGACTGTATGCAATCAAAATGTATTTTGTTGACCACAAAAGCAGCAAAATATTCGAACGCCTGCCTAATATAAAAAAAAGCAAAACCTGAATTTCCCTGGTTGGTCTTATGGTAGAATCTAGGCCGGGGGTATCAAACTCGCGGCTAGACAATATTCATCCTTCATTATAACAACTAAGAACAGCAACTAACTGTTACACATAACATAGAATGTTGTGCAAACAACATCCGTTAAGAACAAAACCACCTCTGCTGCAACCACTCCACCTACAGCTTTCCAGAACAGCCTTGTGGTTAGCGTGTCCGCCCTGAAACTGGGAGGTCGGGGTACTTCGATCCCCGGCCGGGTCATACCAAAGACTGTAAAAAATGGGACCCAATCCCTCCCTGCTTGACACTCAGCATCAATGGGTTGGATTGGGGGGTCAAATCAACTAATCAAATGATTCCCGAGTGCGGCAGGGCTGCAGCTCACCGCTCACAGCTCACCGCTCTTTGGCTCACCGCTCCAAGAGATGGGTCAAATGCGGAGAACAAATTTCACTGCGGTAACGTGCGTGACAAATCGTACGACTTTGACCCCTGGACTCAGTGTTCAGCCAGTCTGCCATCGTATTCTGACTGTAAACGTCAGCAAATTAATCACACATATCGGAAGCAGAGATACAGTAGACGTACAGTAGACATGCAGGATGGCAGGCCCTGTGACAGTACGTATAGCCAGAATGACATTAAAAACAAGCAGCGAGTGTTGAGTGTGGTTGTTTTTTTCTAACGTCTGAAATGCCTACACTACAATGTACAATGTACAATGCTATTTTTGAAAAATCGAAGAGCGACTGACATTTCTAGAATCTGATCTCAGGTCAGAATGGGTTCATCAGACCAGTGTGTGTCCGGCAGAAACCTCGTATGAATCTGATCTCAGGTCAGAATGGGTTATTATATAGTATCTCTCTCTCTCTCTCTCCTGTGTTTCACTCTTATAGTTGCTGCTACTCTTGATTTTCCCCCATGCACGAGGAGGATCAATAAAGCTCAAACTTAACAAACAAATGTAGCATAATTAATAACATTAATGGAATAAACATTCATTGACTTACAGTAACCACATCGTGTTCCCCCTTCAAACACAAAGCCATTCGGTACCGGTCCATATCGCCGTAGGTCTGGGAGGTTCCAATGGCCGGTGACGACAGGGGGGGTGTCCCTGGCTAGAGCCAGGAGGTTGTTGCACAAGTGAAGACTTGCAGGTCCACTCTCCAGCTTGGTCCCTGGTAGTACTCCAACAATAAATCTGTGAACTGAGGGAGAAAAAAAACCCAGTTTCCAATGAAAGCTAAACAAACTCCCCATGAAGACAACAGATATATTAACTATAAAGGGAACACTATTTCATCATAAAACGGATTGCTCCAGCATGCCTTGATTCATTAATTCAGTAATAATAAGAGGCATGAAAAACAAGCTGAGAACAGAGCATGAGATCAGTGAGTCTCTGGGAACATAAAAGGCTCAGATCTAAAGCCCAGAGCAATCAATCAAAACCCGTCATAAATATCAGGGTAATTGAGTCAATACTGCTGCTAATGAGCAACACAAGAAAAGGCTGTTCTGGGATTCTGTGCCTGTGTGCGTGTGGGGGTGCGTGCATGCATGTGTGTTAAGAACTTAGTTTATATTCCATACTCTGCAGTACGTGTCGCTTGCCGACAAGAACTGATTTTCAAGTTAACAAGCTTGTTAGCCAAGTCAGCACATCCTGGCACATCGCCTTACAATTAAGATTAGTGTCATCCAAAAGTTATCAACTAAACTGAGCCTGGGCAATATGACAACATTCTCTTGAACACCAAGACAACGGAAGTGAAGTGAATCATCTAATTTAGTGGCTAAAGAGGTTTTGACTTTTGAGGAAATCAACATCTACAATAGTATTTTTTTTTTTATCAAATGTTTTTTGTTTTAAGACAAAAATCACAATAATACACGTTAACAACATGAATGACTTAAAGAAAACAAAACACATATAAAACGACACATAACAGCAAAAGCAAGGAACACAAAAACAAACAATCCCACCCACCCCTGGCGTTTGACGTGCAGAAAGTGCAGTTGTGATTATTTAAAATCTGCATAGCACACAATCTACGGGGGGTTACAGTATGTCCTATGAACAAAGTTTAGATGAATTTGTTGATGATCAGGATTCCTAGAAGACAGGACAACATTAGACCACACTGTATCCCAGCTCCAATCTGGATCTAGATTTGGTATGTCATTCCTCCATACAGTATCGACAAGCAAGGTCCCATAACTAGATTCTAATAAATAATCATACAATACGGAAACAAAACCTCCAAATTGTCCAAAAGCAAACCATCATTGTTGAACACTGGGTGAAAACGAATTCCATTTCAAATCAATCTTGCGCAATTTTTCAGCCGCTCTCCACACTGTTACTAACTGAGAAATGATTGGCCCAAAGCGAACTTTGCATTGATTATTCGTTATGTTTGAATAGATCAGATCTCTCAATTGGATCAGGATGAACCAAACTCTCCTCAAGCTCTCGCCAACAAACCTTTATAGTTGAGTCGAAATATCTTAAAAGGGGGCGAAGAGAACATCTACAATAGTATTGAATAATAATGTTTGGGCCACAATTAACGAACGCGATCGATCACATGGCACTGTCATTTTCATAGCCGCTTCAGACAGGAAACCTGCCAGGTGAAACCAATGTAGCAGGTGATAAAAAAAAAGGAAAATCAAAATGTCACTCAAGCTTGTCTTGTCATCACTCGGTTTGAGAAAGATTCATATGGTGTCACAGTTCAGAACAAAAGCATTCGCACACAGTGGCCCCTCAGTCTATCGGGTGGCAGGTGACATTTCTGTAGACCTGGCCTGCCTCCAAAATCCACTCTTCAGTGTTAGTGTAAGGAACGCACACACGTGTAAACATCATGCATGGCACAGACAGGCACACAGTCACACACACATCCATACCAGCGCACATGCAAGCATGCAGACAAGACCCCCCCTCCCCACACACACACACACACACACACACACACACACACACACACACATGTGATGTCAATTGGACGACTCCACACATCATGAGGACCCAAACCACAGAGACTAGTAACCGCTACAAATATCAAACAAGAGTTTTTGTAAATGAGGGCTATATTATGTGAGAGTCAGTATACTTCAAGTGGTTAATTCGTTGAGCTGTGAAGCAATGTAAAGCTGACACTGCAACATTTGTCTACTCTAAACTATACACATGCATTTCTGCGTTACGTGCAGTTAATGTTGTGCATCTCAACCAGGGGGGCAGTCAGCCAGATATTTCGTGAAGCCTCATTTGAAATCGGTAGTTCATATAATGGCCTGTTGTGGCGCTGGACCGGACCCAAAAAGCCCCATAGCTCCATAGAGGCCCATGTATTTTGGCCCAACTTCACCTAGACTGTATTACCTTAATAAACATGGTCATGAATACTTTCTTCTTCCAGTCACTAGTTTAAAGTCTCATTTCTAATGTCATAATATTCTTTTTGGAAAATTATGGTCCCATTAATTAAAAAAATGACCATAAAGAAAAAAAAACATCGCGTATGTTCTGAGGGGCGTGGCTACCATTACAGTCTATGATCGGGATTCCCCTCCCACTCGAGTCAAAATAAAAACCAACGGAGAAGAAGGGGGGAAGTCCCGCCTCGTTGTCTGGGCAGCCAATGACCAGCTGGTATACAAAACGGAGCCAGCCAATGGCCAGCTGGTACCAAAGATGGCGACTTACATCAGGAATTAGCATATTATTACAGGCTTCATTTTACGTTCATGTTAGACCCGGGGAACGCTTTGTCCATATTCTTTACAGTCTATGATCTCAACTTGTTTTTATTACTGCTGCTTTTATATTGAGAAGTTGTTCCAACCCTGTCAGTGTCCTATTAGCATATCTGTTTCTTATCTCCATATCTTCACTTTTTATATTTTTCCATAAATGAACGCCCTACTTCAAACTACAGCAGTTACACAAAAGTATCAACAATAGCAGATGTACAAGCTCGAAACACAGCGTGAAGTGGCGCATTTTGAGATCTGCTACTTTTGAATTAGAATCCTGAAAAGTAACAGTTTTTGACATATGAGGTTTTTCCGCCCGACAGAGACAATATCTCAAGGGAGGGATCAGAGTGCTGCACTGCTGTTATGTTGTTTGCAAGTATTACTTTTTTTTTATTAGAAATGCCTACAAGCTGGAAAGTTTCTCAAAGTTTCAATGGCATCTTAGGTCCAATTAAAAAAACGTTTCAACAGACTCAGCAGCAACCTGCTGAATCCACATCCCAGAGTCAAAACCGTTTACAGAATACATTTAGAAATATTTATTTAACAATTAAAACTCACTATAATAACTCTGACATGTTGTGACACATTGGTGAAATAATCATGAAAGTTATAATTTAACTCTCAGAGTGTAGAAAATATAACAAAACGGACCCTATAGTAGTGTATACACTCTCAGAGATAAATTAACTTAGTTCATTAGTGCACGTAAAGCACCACCTCACCTTCTCCGAGGCTGTATCGTATACGTATGTCCCAGGCGTGCAGAGTCTCTTTGCTGTCAAAGCCCAGCAGAGTAGCCTGGGCCAGGCAGATGATAGCCAGTGTGTGGCACACACCCTCGAACCACTGCCCTGTCTCCAGCCCGCAGATATCCTCCAAGGTGAAGCTGCCCCTCTCCCGGTGCCCCTGAGCTTTGTCTGACTTGTCTTTAAACACCAGCAAAACCAGACAGTCTGCAAGAGTCAGAAAGGAGAGAAGACAGGTTTATACACCAGCAGAACCAGGCAGGTTACAAGAGTCAAGGGCCGGGCAGTGCGTGCATATCGTTTAAAATTGTGTTCAAAGTCAAGTGGATGGCACACCACAGCTTCTACAAAGTGAATGATATAGTTATTGTTATAAACGGCCCTTCAGGATGGAGAGGACATACTGTTTTCACTGTCATTGTATTCAAACAAACATTTAGTAAATTGATACTAGTCTTGATAAAGCTAAATCTTTAGTCAATTTAACTAAGGGTAGCATAGAAACTGGAACAATGTGCACAGCAGAAATATTGGAAAGAAATTGGGCCTGCTGATAACCACTGTGCTACACGAGGACCGCTTGAAAACAAGTTGCTGCAACACTAGCAATTATAGCCTACTAATTTAGGCTCTCACACGTTCTAATTTCAAGGACCCGGCCCAAATGGGTCCAGACGGAGTTGCACACCCAGGGGATCATTTGGAAGCCCCTCAAGGAACCATGGTGTAGCAGTGTTCCCCCAGTGACCAAAGTTACCAAACATGCATAGTATCAGCACTGAAGCACTGAGAAAACTGTTGCGCCTTTCTTCGTCCTTTTTCCCCAAACTTGACTACGGTAGCGGTGGTCTCAAAAACATAAGGGAAACTTTGACAGGAAAAGACTCGCTCACCGTATAGAAAAAGAAGTAAAACTCCTTAGACTGAGACTTAGAAAAATATATTTTATTTTATTTTATCATGCTCTTATGGTGCTGTGCTCATGGTGCAATTAAAAAGCCCAACCCATAGCACTGAAACGTTTGCTTTTTAATTGCACCATGAGCAGAGCACCATAAGAGCATGATAAAAATGAGTTTTACTTATTTTTCTATTCTTAGCGAGTCTTTTCCTGTCAAAGTTTCCCTAATATCAGCACTGACCAGAATGTAACAGAGCCTATTAGTATAGTATAGTGTGAAGGGAGAGGCCCAATTTCTAATTTTCAACATTGCTGCTGTGCATAGAGCCTATTCAGCCTATAAATAAATGATTAATTCATAATTAAAATTAAATCCTTTGTTCAAATAATCAGTCGTAGTCAGTGTCAACTAGCTGTCAAAACAGTATAGGCTACTCCTTTCTCTCTCTCTCTCTCTCTCTCTCTCTCTCTCTCTCTCTCTCTCTCTCTCTCTCACACACACACACACACACACTCACAAGGTATGAACATGGACAGCTGTGATAACATTGACAAAAAGTCTGAGGCATTTATAGTTATATCTATATGGCAGGCAGGCCTAACCTGTTTAATATATATTCACCCTCAAAGAAACCACCATTTAGCCGAGTGTAACTCAATATTTGTCACAACATTGGTCTTAGCGAGAGTTGCATAATCCTACACAATAGAGGAACATCAAAGCCCTGGGCTCTTGAAGCAAAGCCCATGATAAGAGCGACAGGACACATGAGAAGTGAAATTTCCAAGAGCTTCAGTGTCCTTCACTTAACAAACTGGATACCGAAACGCTCTCAACAAAATGGACGTCGTTTATCACGAATTAATAATGTGAGACACATTCGGAAATATTCGAAATAATATTATTAATAAACAATTTAGCCGAGGAGGCAAACACAAACGTAGAATGCTCCCCAAACACCTGCCTGAATGACATTTGCGTTACATTTATGATTTATCGTCCCAAACAATATAAGGCTGATTCATGATAAAACCAGTGCGAGACAAAAAACCAACTAGTGGGTCAACTCAACGTTATATGAACGAACAAGAACCTGAAACCACCATGGCAGGCCCAACAACAATAAAGAAGACACACTGTAGTGTAGACAGACTGTACAACACTAGCCCTGCAACATGACTGTCAGATTACGAGCGTCATGTGAACCATGGCTGTGTGTGCGCAGAGTTTCACACGCAGTTGGAAAATATTCATTTCATGGCATGCAGAACTTTGACTTCTAATGCTAGTACTTTAGACATGGCACCGCAGAGCTTTCAAACACGCGTCACTGGCAGGTCTGCGTGGGAAAAAAAACACAACAGCAGCAACGCTGATCATTCCAACAACGCGTCTCAGTCTGATCTGATGTGAACGTACCTGCTACAGGCGAAGGCTTGCGGATCACGACCCACCTAGTCTTCCACTGTCAAAAGTAAATAACACACACAACAAAGTTACCAGTCAAACTCTTTTCAACGGGAATCAATGTGCGGCGTTGTAGTAACGTGGTGCATGAATGATCCGTCAATATTGTCTACATTAACAACACCTTTTTTCCATCTCTGAATTTGACGTAGCCCTCCACGACAACCGAATCGGTCATCTTCAGTCATGGTTCG
Organism: Protomyctophum parallelum; assembly: GCF_964188405.1. Lineage (NCBI taxonomy): Eukaryota > Metazoa > Chordata > Actinopteri > Myctophiformes > Myctophidae > Protomyctophum > Protomyctophum parallelum. Next base: position 10,548,256 of record NC_139716.1, on the reverse strand, counting down.
TTCCTGACAGCTGCAGTGCAGGGTCGCTGTCCCGTGCATGAATGAGGGGTCACTTTCAAAATAGCTGCTGTTATGGGGCACGCGCGCGCGCACACACACACACGCACACACACACACACACACACACACGGAAACTGGCAATGGAAACTGCCAATGCCAGCCTATGTTGCTACTAGCAGTTGCACTAAGCAAGTTGCAACGCAGCTGGTCAAAGTCAATTGGTATTTCATTTTTTAGTTTATTGTTGTTGTTTATTAGACTGTTTATTGTAGCTATGTGTAAATGATAAATTAATCAAAGTATACTAGGCTACAGCTGTATGCAGATATTCTGCTGTGTACATGCACATGTAAAGAGAGAATCAAACCCACTTGCAAAGATGCTCAAGTTTATATACAGTCAAGTTTTATTCAGTTAGAAAATATTTCACAGTAAATACAAAAAAACATCATTCTTTCAAAAAGGCACAATATCAGACAACACAGAGAAAACATAATATCCCATATATTAAAGTTGACGTCCATTCACTGCAAAGACTTGCGTTTGCGTTTGACAACTGAATTGATCCAGTCTATATAGTTAACAACTTTCGTGTAGACGCCAGGTTTCCCGGAGCGGCCGCAGCCCTCCCCCCAGCTTATGATCCCATAGAGGAAGCTGACATCATCCCTCGCACAGGCCAGTGGGCCCCCAGAGTCCCCCTGTGTGGGGGGGGGGGGGGGGGGGGAGAACGAGAAAACATACACAAACACAAGCACCATGAATACCACATGCATTACGCAAACACCATTGAACAGATGAAAACAAATAAATGGATGCTGAATCACGCAGCTGAGACATGACGACGTTAAGACACCAAACCGCAGGAAAACACTCAGAAAGGGACTCATTAACACATTCTGACCTGAGATCAGATTCATACGAGGTTTCCGCCGGACACACACTGGTCTGATGAACCCATTCTGACCTGAGATCAGATTCTAAAAAATGTCAGTCGTTCTTCGATTTTTCAAAAATAGCAGACCTACAAGCTCGTATCGCGCCACTCGGTGGCGCGATATGAGCTTGTAGATCTGCTATTTTTCAATAGCTAAAGCACGACATGATGCCAACACCAAAATGGGTGCCCGGTCAGAATGGGTTAATATCACAACACAAAAACGCCGGCTCTAATTGTGAGAGAAAGGCGATGCAATTTTGTACACTGCAGTATATGAACATTAAATAACAGACCTTACTGAGATACCGAGACTAACCACTTTTTTTAATATATTTTTTATCCCACGATTTTGTAACCCATTTTTCACCCCTGTGTCAATCATCTAATGTGATCCTGGGCTCTACACACCCTCCGCCAACCTGGGGAGAGCAACGGACTTGAACGCATGCTTCCTTCATGCTTGAGTGTCCAAGTTGCTCCTTTACACCTGACAGGGGGGAGTTTCCCTGGTTGGACGTATAGCGCATGGAAGGAACACGTTATTCCAACCAGTTCCTTTCCCCTCCATCAGGCGCCCCGGCTGGCCAGGGGGAGGCAGTTTAGAGACCAGGATTACTGCATGTTTTTGTGAGGGTACCTACCCTAGGGGACACGGGGAGAACATGCAAACTCCACACAGAAAGGCCCTTTCGCCAACCCCGCCTTCGGGTATGGGCACTGATGACGCGGAGGAGGAAACACGCCGCCAGCACCCACAGCGCCCCGAGCGGGAATCGAACCCAGGACCTTCTAGCTGTGAGGCGACAGCACTACCAACTGTGCCACCGTGCCCCCCTGACTAACCACTTTTGAACCCTTTATACTCTATACTTCGTCCCCTCCATTTTCCCTCTATACCAAAACTATTTGTTGAAAATTGCCAATATACAAGCCCACAACACGTCACATTGAAAACACATTGATCACCTATAGTTTCTCTGAACCTATTGTGACATACCCAGAATATGGTTCAAATCATGTGGTTAAACTTAAAGAGTCCGATCGACTCCTTCCTCACCTGGCACGCATCTACACAGTGATTGGTCCCGGCACAGAGCATGTCGGTGGTGACGTGGCCTCCGTACACCTCTGGTTTCGTGCAGGTGTCGTGTGGAACCAGCCTTACCCCGGCCTCTTGCAGGCTAGAGTATTCCTTTGCCTCTGTTGAAACAACAACATGGTGCACATGCAAAAATTTAGTACCATTTATTATTATATGCATGAGACAATGAGAATGACACTGTATTCAGGTCATTTAGAGAGCGACGCACAGCTTACGACAGCGTGCCTTGTGAATGCCTCAGTGTTTACATATAGAGCAGCCAAATGTGTAACCAATGCGATTACATGAGCTAAGTGTTCTGTTGTCATAATAATGCCCCATTGACAGATACGTGTGACATTTTAATCCATTTTGACCTGAGATCAAATTAAAAGAATGTCTTCTACATCCTGACAGTTTTCTGAAAAAGCTATGTTTCTGTGTCAGTCGTTCTTCGATTTTTCAAAAATAGCAGACCTACAAGCTCGTATCGCGCCACTCGGTGGCGCGCTATGAGCTTGTAGATCTGCTATTTTTCAATAGCTAAAGCATAGCATAATGCTAACACCAAAAGGGGCTCCCGCTCAAATTGGATTAATTATCACTCACTCTCGTACATATGTCCCCAGCCAGTGATAGAACAGCAGAAGTCATCGGGGAAGCTCATGTCTTTGTCTGGTAGACAAATGGGACGAATAAACTGTGTTTTCTTCACACAGCGGCCGTCCTGTTTCTTCAGTTTGACCAGAACTGTAGTTTGGACATAAAACATAACAGTTATGAAATGAGAAGAAAAGACGTTTTGGTGAAATTATTAAATCTCTCTAGAAAGGAATGCCATGGCATTCACTCAATTCTCTGTGGGAGGTTTATAATGTCTAGATAAGTGTGTGTGTGTGTGTGTGTGTGTGTGTGTGTGTGTGTGTGTGTGTGTGTGTGTGTGTGTGTGTGTGTGTGTGTGTGTGTGTGTGTGTGTGTGTGTGTGTGTGTGTGTGTGTGCGTGTTTGCGTGCATGTTTGCGTGCGTGGGTGCGTGCGTGCGTGGAGGAACACATGGACACAGCTGTTCATTAGAACACAGCTGTGCACGCAGACTAGCATATCGAGTGAGGTTGTGAGTCTGGGGTGGGGGGGGGGGGGGTGTTCATGAATCACTAGTTCATGAATCACTGTGTGTGTGTGTTCTTACCAATGTCATGTAGCGTTGGGTTAAACACAGAGAATCGCTTCGGGAAGATGTAACTTTCTACACCGAAGGTCCTGGTATTGGGGCCGGTGACGTTGAAGTCCTGCTGGCCGAACACCACACGGATCTGATGCTTCAGAGGGCTGTGGAAACACACATACCATTATTTATTCCTGGTGCCGTTGCACTGAGTCTGGAATGCTCATAAAACCTCTAGGTACTGTATGGATGTCATACAGTGTGTTGTCCCCCATGGCACAACATTTATGATCTCTGAGGCATTCGTGCTCCACCCACATTCTTTACATGAATGATTTAATATTGATATTAATGTTTTATAATGACTGAAAATTTACGTTTTGCCAATTCCTTTGGGGCCCACTTGCAATACCCTTTTGCTCAGCCACACAGCTTGGGAATCATTGTCATAGAAATGTGAATTAGTCAATGCAGTTAGAACCTCCTCACTTTCACAAGAAAAGACCCCATCCACCAAGGAGCTTTTTCCTGAGTGCAGCACCATATGTTTTGAATTGCTTTGGGAGCGATGCGTTGGTACTGGTTTTCTCTACACTACGTGTTCACGTCTGACGTTTTTATCTGGTCGCGAAAATAATAACTTAATTTAATACTCTGGGAAGAAATGCTTTGGTGGAACTAATAACTTTTTTATTCAGAAATATTTTATCAGAACACAAAATATCAGAATCAATTGTATTGGCCACAACGTTTAAAAAGAATATTACTGGGTTAGTTTCTCTATGTGAACTAAAGCTGAGAACAGGCAGCTCTAGTATAAAAAAAGATTAAATGACAAAATTACTTTTTGATGAAGACTGTTTCAGGATGAAGATGTACTCATGTGTGTGTAGAGTGCATATAGGCACTTGAAGATGTACTCATGTGTTTAGAGTGCATATAGGCGCTCTACACTAACCTAATAAGTGTTAGGTTATGAGTTAGGGGTTCTCTGGACTGGATGTTTGTCTAAACATAGCATGTTCATAAAACTGTGTTTATGAAGGGTCAATGTCAAGGCTTTAAATCATGCGTTGGTCAAATTCCACCCACTTCTTCAAATGCCAAAACAGGTTAGAGAGATGAGAGCAATAATCTTGCACCTCACCACTATGTGTTTATTTAATCTATAAGTAATAACAATATTTCCTCCTCAGGGTCTTCTTGTAAATTAAGACTGGTCCAAAAAAGTAAAAGTAAAACCAAAAGAAAATAAGTTTCTCTCAACATGATTCAATGTAATGTTCACTATCTGACACATCATTAGGTAAGGGCTTTATCTAGAAGTATCTATTTTCTGGTCAGTAACATTCTCAAGATACTAGACTGATAGTCTTCAAATAAGCAATTTAATATATTTGCAATATTTATAATTTTAGACATAAGCTGTGACTGTAAAATTTTCTGTAACATTGTACATACTTTCTGTCTGTACTAACCATCTAAGGGTGGCAGTGTATTCAATGTACAGGGTTTGATGAGGGCCCAGGTAGGGCCGGGTCTTAATTTCCGGGCCTGTTGAGAACTCTAGTTTTCGCCGGCTGCACTAATAACCTTGGGGCAGGCCTGTCTGGAGTTTAAATGGACAGGTATCAGTCAAAATGGAGACATCGAAGAGGAAGGATGGATGGGGAACAATCAACATAATGGAATGTCATATTGTCGCAAAGCTTGTCGACATTCAAATGTACAACTGCATATACAAGGCTTGTCCCAGTGCAGACTGTAACAAGAAAGTTGAAGAACTGGAGAGTAGAAAATACTTCTGAAAATACATCCTGTTCCAAATGCAAAAAAAAACCTACAGACTTTAAATACACATTTCTACTGAAGATCAAAATAGAAAACTCTACGAACGAACTATGGGTGACTATGGCTTCCAGGGATCAGCTGAGGTTCTGCTGGGTCACAATGTACAGTCACTGGCAGAACTCAGAGACACTAATGGGACTGCATTCGAAAGTGCCTTTGAAAAAGTCATCTCTACCAGGCATGTCTTCATAAACAAAGTCAAGCTGGAGACATACAACAATCAACTGGAGGAGACCATAGTAATGGAAATCCAACCAGAGGATAAAAATCTCAACACGGCCTCAAGATCTGGCTCTACCTGGGGAGGCCCGAGGCCCTGCCTGGCACACAGTTTACGCCCGAAAACTTGCCCGAAAACTTAAATAATAATAATGATTATTATTATATATATATAACGTGAATTTAAACAAAAAAAGAAGAATAAAGGGGGTAAAAAAGTTCCATATATGGGTACTCCCGGCTGACACCCTAATACAATCCCTGTTATTCCCATATATGGAGATCCCTGACTGTGATCAATATTAAGCCCATAACCCATTCTGACCTGAGATCAGAGATCAGATTCATACGAGGTTTCCGCCGGAGACACACTGGTCTGATGAACCCATTCTGACCTGAGATCAGATTAAAAAAATGTCAGTCGCTCTTCGATTTTTCAAAAATAGCAGACCTACAAGCTCGTATCGCGCCACTCGGTGGCGCGATATGAGCTTGTAGATCTGCTATTTTTAAATAGCTAAAGCCTAACATGATGCTGACACCAAAATGGGTGCCCGGTCAGAATGGGTTAAGCCCATAATATATAGGAATGCCAATATTATGATCATATTGTGACAGTCTCTTCATGGTCTTGCATGCAAGTTGATATATCTATCTCTTTACAGTATCTTTACAGTATCTATCTCTTTACAGTATGGCATACATAGTGTACCTGCGGAAGAAGCAGTGTCCGGCGGAGACAACCCAGCATGAGGAGATCAGGGTGCCGGCACAGAAGTCCTTTCCGATGTAAATGGCGGCCATCCAGGGGTGAGTGCCGGGCAGAGCAGTGTTGCCGCCCAAGATGCGACCCCTGGCGATCGACAGGCGCTTTTTGTGCTTCTTTCCACACACAGGCTTTTTGTCTGGCTTGTTGGGTTTTCTGGCGCCAGGGAGAACATTGAGTGGCGGTATTAATCTACGAGAAGACGCTGTGTGAGGAAGAAAAAGAGGAGGTGATATTGTTATTTCACATTTCAAATTACTTTATCCAGCATCTTTGAATTTAACGAGGGACTTAGCTAATAGAATACACCACAAACTACCATTAGAGCTAGTTCTAAAGGAATCTCTGGGGCTACAGACAGATAAACCACGTCACTACAGACTATACAGTTCCACAGTTTCAGCTGTACCAATACCTCTTCTTATCATTTTGGATTTGACAGCCAGACCATTTCTCCCTGCAAAAGGCAGAAAACAGCAGCTATTCCATAGGATGAGCACAGTAGGACACCAGTGGTGGAAAGTAACTAAGTACTTTTAGTACTTAGTACTTTTAGTACTTAGTACAATTATGAGGTATTTGTACTTTACTTGAGTATTTCCAATTTCCAGTACTTTTACTTCTACTCCACTACATCTCAGAGCCAAAATTTGTACTTTTACTCCATATTTGAAAACTTTAGTTACTATAGTTACTTTGGCAATTACAATTTTGATTAGAAAACATTAACCACTTCAACCCTATACATTTCGGCCATTTGAAAATAGCTGATCTCAATGCGACGCATTGAGAGCTTGTAGATCAGCTATTTTCAATAGATTCTCTACACATTTTGAACTTGTGAAGTGGGACATTCTGCAATATGAATACTTTTACTTTTAGTACTTGAAGTACATTTTGATGCCGATACTTTTGTACTTTTAGAAAAGTAAATTTTCAATTCCGTACTTTTACTTGTAACGAAGTAGTTCTAAATTGCAGTATTGGTACTTTTACTTAAGTAAAACAATTGAGTACTTTTTTCCACCACTGTAGGAGACACGGTTATACACGTCATTGTAAAACCAAGCACATTTCTGCTGCTAATCATATGCTGATGGCATAACAGCTGGGCAGAGCTGTTGGGGTTCTCTACATGCCTGGCTGTGTCTTCATGACACAACTGCAACTGCACCAAATGGCCTGACTCTCAACACATAAACACCGCCCTGACGTGACATGTTGATTCAGGATGAGTCATTCCTAAAGTTCCCTTATACCTAGCCTTGCTTCTGCCACAGAGCTAGCTAACTATGTCAGGGGTTTTCAACTGATTGTTGAAGCCCTCTTTGAAATCTATACTGTGTGCACGTTCTTGGCTGAGCCGACAGTCCGTGTGTAAGTATCACTATCACTGGAAAACAGGCAGACAACGCTGTTCCATGTGGGTTTCAGTGAAACACATGTGTCATGGCTTGTTCCTGCTCACTCAACAGAGCCCAGAAGAGCAGCTGCTGTTGCCAAGTGCCAAGTGCCATGGAGGACGAATCAATAAGGTGGCAAAAATGGTGATTTGAATAAAAGATGAGGATTATAATCCCCTGGTGGGTTGCCCAACAGTGAAGACTATAGTGCACATCTTCCAAAGTGAAGACAGGCTGTCATTGATACATGAGGTACAAAAGAAAAAAAGACAAATCTCCGCTAACCATTGGCTTGTGAGCTCTATACTTTGCAGCAAACTCATTGGAGAGAATTGTGTACCGTGAGCTTCTTCAGCAATGGTATCATTTATCAATCAAGGCGATCATTAAGAGTCTATAAGCCACAGAGGAATGGAGCACATTCCATAAAGAAGCAACTGATCACAGTCATAAACATTTGCTATGTCCAATAAAACCTACATGACAACACTGTGTGTGTGTGTGTGTGTGTGTGTGTGTGTGTGTGCGTGTGTGTGTGTGTGTGTGTGTGTGTGTGTGTGTGTGTGTGTGTGTGTGTGTGTGTGTGTGTGTGTGTGTGTGTGTGTGTGTGTGTGTGTGTGTGCGTGTGTGTGTGTGTGTGTGTGTGCGCGCGTGAGTGAGTGAGTGTGTGTGTAATTCAGTGAGAAACTCGAATAAACAGTTTACCTTTACCAATGACGTTAATTTTACTCGGAGAAAAGCTTTAACTAGCGAAAAAAATGTACTTATGTACATTAATAACTTTGTGACAAGCTCCTTGTATAGAGGCATATTTACGTGATATTTACATGGTATATATAACATAATCAAGTTTAAAATATATTCTAGTCGTGTGTCCCCTTACTCACACACACTCATCACCACACAGGGCTGGATGTCACAGTTCTCCCAGGAGATGGCGCCGTGATGTAGGGTGTAGCACCAGGGCCCTGTCCTGTCCCCATCTGGGTTTCTGCACGCACATGAGCGCACACACACACACACACACACACACACAAACACGCGCGCGCGCGCACAGACACACACACACACACACACACACACACACACACACACACAAACACACACACACACACACAGGGGTTGTCAAAATTGTAAAATTGATGATGATTGACATCCAAATATTTGCGATGAATGACTTAATTGCGTTATTGGCCATGCACATTGGAACATTAAAAATACATTTCTGTTTGCGTGTACACACTCTCACACACACACACACACATGACCTCATTCCAATTATAAAACCTGTGATTTAATTAGGTTAAGAGTTAGGTGTCTCCAGTGAAGTCGAAATGATTGTAATCTAGGTAAATGAACATCAATGAATTATATCAAACTGTTCCAATTAATTTTCCACATTGCCATTTGTCATTAATCAATCAATCAGTCAATTTCTAGCAGCTACGGAATCTATGCTTTGTCGCACGACAGTGGCGCTGGCTGAAGATTATTACATCGTTTTTCATAGCATTTTATTGTAAGTGCAAAGAATATACATTATTTTGGGCATGCCATTAACCACATAAACTCTAATGTCCCTATTCTGGGGGGAACATTTGGCTAAAATAGCAGATCTACAAGCTCAAAACACACTTTAGAATAGCACAGAATCGTAAATAATGTCAAACCCGATCTCACCCAGACATGGTGAAATAGCATGGATTGGCAATTCCGTACATACAATACTAGTGAAGCCATGCCTCCATCGCGGTCAAAACAGTAGTAGTATAATATGTACGGATTTTGGGGTTTTCTAGGCGTGTATGTACAGAATTGCCAATCCGTGCTATTTCACCGTATCGGGGTGAGATCTGGCTGTCATGCGGCCGTCCTGCCAGCTTGTACATCTACATCTTTTTTTAATATTTCTAAAACAACAAACGAAAAGGTTTAAGAACTACGGGTCTTCTGGTCTTGTCCTAAAATTCAGAAATACTGGCAGGACATCCATTCCACCTTGGAGACCATTCTGTGTTTTGAGATACCTCTGTCTGTTTCTTTTCTACTGTTGGGAAATATCCCTGAAGAGTTTCTAACACATGATAAATATTTAATCAAGATCCTCCTAGCAGCAAGTAAAAAAGCAATCACACGACGCTGGTGCCAGCAGGTCCCACCAACGAAAGATCAATGGATGGACATTATTGAGGAACTGTATTCTATGGAAAAACTAACTTTCATACTTAGACTACAAGAGGATAAATTCTATAAAAAGTGGGAAAAGTGGAATCTCTTCTCTCAGCCTAGCGATATTGCAATTGGATTTCATTGAATGTTTTTTGTAATATGTGAAATGCAGCCTTTTTTTTCCTTTACTTTTTGTCTTTTTCTTTCCGTATAGTCTTGTCAGTTGTGTATGTTTCTTCTTTCAATAAAAATTAAGTAAAAAAAAAAAAAAGAACTACGGGTCTTAAACCCATTCTGGGTGGGAACCCCTTTTGGTGTTTCAAGCATTATGTTATACTTTAGCTATTGAAAAAGAGCATATCTACAAGCTCATAGCGTGGCACTTGGTGCCGCGCTACGAGCTTGTAGATCTGCTATTTTTTAACAATCGTGAAAATGTGGCGCAAACCTTTGAATATATATTCTTTCAGAGCAAACATTTTTAACTCAAATCTTTTGCTTCTGGAATAAGGTCCCTGGAACAACATATTTTCAGATGGGGGTCCAGCTCCGCAGCCAAATACAGATCATCCTGGGGGTCTTCGACATGAAAAAGGTTGAGCACCACTCACTGACACATAGAAACATGAGGTTTTCAGAAAACTGTCAGAATTTAGAAGACATTTTGTAGAATCGTCCTCAGCTCTAAATGGGTCTTATAAACCCATTCTGGACGGGAACCACCTTTGGTGTTTTAACTAAACATTATGTTATACTTTAGCTATTGAAAAATAGCAGATCTACAAGCTCATACGAGCTACGTAGATCTTGTAGCTTGTAGATCTGCTATTTTTGAATAATTGTGAAAATGTGGCACGAATCTTTGAATATATATTCTTTCAGAAGACTTATTTTTTTACTTCGATGTCAGGTCTATATAAAATGGGTCTTAATGGTTGAAGTGGTAGAGCCCCTGAAGTCACACACCTGCAGTAGGCGTGTTCTCCCAGGCCCCGGAGCGGCGCCGCGACCACCGTGCCCACATGGAGCTCGTCATGCAGCAGGTCGGAGTTCCATGGCAGGCAGGGGGCGCCAGAGGGCGTGGTGCGCACCAGCCCCCGATAACCTCTGCCTCTGTTGTTATAGCACCGTGCCTCAGACTCTGGAGAACACACACACACACACACACACACACACACACACACACACACAATTAACCCATTCTGACCTGAGATCAGATTCATACGAGGTTTTCGCCTGACACACACTGGGTCTGATGAACCCATTCTGACCTGAGATCAGATTCTAGAAATGTCAGTCGCTCTTCGATTTTTCAAAAATAGCAGACCTACAAGCTCGTATCGCGCCACTCGGTGGCGCGATATGAGCTTGTAGATCTGCTATTTTTAAATAGCTAAAGCATAACATGATGCTGACACCAAAATGGGTGCCCGGACAGATATCTTGAACACAAACAATAGTGGATGCGCAAACTTGAGAAAACTCTACAACAAGTGCTTCGGGATACAGATCACGGGTACAGAAAGCATCGCCTTCTCCATATATGGCGACTGCCAATTATTGTTGCAGACACTGAACAGAATTTTGCCGATGCCTTATAGCTCTCGGCTTGGGCATGCCTGCAATCTGCAGGCCCCTCACGACTGATGTATGGACATTACAGAGGCTTCCAACACACACACACACACAATAATTATTGTGATTATCTTGCGGTATAGATAGATAGATAGATAGATAGTTTATTTGTCTCGGTCATGGTTTATCCAACATTATTACATACAAGGAAAAGGCGTTATGATACAATTGACCTATCTATCTAACTGTTTATTATTTAGCCTATAGATAATTATTTTTTATTTTATTTTTTATCCACAGAAGCATAAACAAACTGCCTGGTAGCACTGTGATAATCCTGTAGTTTTCAACACATTGGAATTAGTCCATGCAACAAGTCTGCCAAACATCTACTCACATCAACTTACAATAACAACTGTGGTTGTAATGGGTGCGTGGGTACTTAAAAGGTGCTCAGTCATGCTGTCAGCGGCTTTAATTAAGTGGACCTCCTTAACACACATACATGCACACACGCACACACACACACACACACACGCCTGCATGCACGCACGCACGCACGCACGCAGCTCAAGTCTACGAGGATGTAGAGTAGACAATGTAAATTTAGAGTATATGAATCATGAAGGTGTGTCCTCGGTGGTAATACACAGTCTGATGATTTGGTGTTTAATTAATGATACTGAGCTATAGAAAAACAGCTTACTCAGCAGTCACGTCACAATGACCAATAGATAGTAGCCTTAGCTACACTGCTAGTCCTGCATAGTCAATCAGAATACGCCTGTGGGGAAATCTAAACAGCATGAGGGAAATGGACGCTAATGAACCTACACCTATACAGCTATTTAAAACAAATCGTATCACCCGTCCCAAATATGAAAGACGGCCTTAAAGTGCTTGCATTGAGGTGAGTAAAATGCAAGCAGTGTCAAGCTAGGAGTATTATACAATATTATAGTGATGAAGTTCAGCTTACAACAACTTACTTAAGCCCTATCTAGCTATAAATGAGAATGAATATCTAACACTTTTATTAAAAAGAATAATGATAATGAATGACGTTGTTCTACCACTTGGGTCCCCCCCCCCCCCCCCCACACCCAACGTTGTGACGTGTACTACACCTACATGTGATGAATTTCACCCACTGCTTTACAGCAGTGTTGATGAACCCATTCTGACCTGAGATCAGATTCATACAAGGTTTCCGCCGGACACACACTGGTCTGATCAACCCATTCTGACCTGAGATCAGATTCTAAAAAATGTCAGTCGTTCTTTGATTTTTTCAATAGGTAAAGCACGACATGATGCTAACACCAAAATGGGTGCCCGGTCAGAATGGGTTAACGTCATTGGCAAAAGGTAGTTGACGAAAAATGTTCGTCAACTACCGAAATGGAAACTAAATAAAAACTAAGCTATGATGACTAAAACTCAGACTAAATATACTACTGACAATTTCGTCAACAAATAAAAACTAGACTAAAATGTTAGGAAGGCACTAGTGGACAAGAGATCCAGTATAAGTCATTTTACAATTAGTTTGCATGCTTAAAACTCACAACGTGTCGTGCTGCGACGCGTTGTGGGCTTGTACAGTAGATCGGCTATTTTCAACAAGTGTAAAATGAGCCATTACGACCGCATCAAGGCCCGCCAAAATACATTTGTTCGACTATAAATCAACTGTAGATTTAGTCAACTAAAACTTAGAACATTCCGGGTGACTAAAACGAAATGAAAACTGTTCAAGAGACTATGACTAAAACTCAAAATGTGGTGCCAAAAACAACACTTAGCTTTACAGTTACGCCTGTAAAAACTGTATAAAACTCGAGCTAAACTCGATTGACTGATTCTGTTGTGGTGTCGTCTCCCTTTGCCTTGCACTCACCGAAGCTACAGTATGGTCCACTGTATCCGTGTCTGCAGTTACACGCCTCCTCCCCCGTGGCGGAGATCATTCGACACGTTCCTTCGTTCTCACACGGGTTCTCCCGGCACACTGCAGACAGACAGTTCAGTTCAGTTCATTTTATTTATACAAAAGCACCCCTAGGGGTCTCTGTGCACTTTACAGCATCAACCCATTCTGACCTGAGATCAGATTCATACGAGGTTTCCACTGGACACACACTGGTCTGATGAACCCATTCTGACCTGAGATCAGATTCTAAAAAATGTCAGTCGTTCTTCGATTAAAAAAAAAATAGCAGACCTACAAGCTCGTAGCGCGCCACTCGGTGGCGCGCTATGAGCTTGTAGATCTGCTATTTTTCAATAGCTAAAGCATGACATGACACTAACACCAAAATGGGTTCCCGTTCAGAATGGGTTAATACATCAAAAAGCAAATCAAAGACACAAAACATAGCAATAAAAAAACATAGTAAAACATGGTAAAATGTGCACAGCTATGGATCATTAAAACTAGGCGGAACCGTATAGTGCATCGGAAAAAAGATGTGTTTTTAGCCTCGACTTATGTCCAGGGAGTTTGCATTTCTGACATCTTGAGGGAGAGTGTTCCAAAGACTCGCACGATGTGTGAAAGCTCTGCCCCCCCCCCCCCCCCCTAACAGCTATAAACCGTTGAAATATGGAGATACAAGGTTTCTCCCCGACAATGTTTTAATCCTTTTATTTGCTATTCTAAGGTTTGTAATCAACCTGCTTCATCCAGCTGTTCAACGACATGAACCCTATAGCATCCCTATTCTGGGGTGAACGCTCAGTAATTAATTATAGCAGATCTAAAAGCTCAGCGAGATACGTTGTAAAGATTTACTGTAGAGGGAAAAATGAATGATGAAGTGTAAAGTAACCACTCACAGTCATTACATGTATATTGCAATGCAATATGTAATAGTTACTGCCAACACAGACTGAACACAACTGTTATCACTTTTCTAGTCACACAATAGTGAGTAGATCAAAGCCATAGCCATATGGAAACTGACACCAGCCTGCATGAGCCAGTCTCCACACCCTCTGCTCTGAGATGCTTCTGGGAATAAGAGACAAGCTCAATAATGTTAGCACTTTACATATACTTTACAATGGCCATGTCATAATAGGCTAATTTACAGATTTTGACACCAGAAACAGTTTAGGCCTATATATTATGTAGTGCTGAAACTACTTTAATTGTACTTACTTTAGTAGGCTACTATACATTTGTACACTTTTCAACATTTTTCACTTTTCCCTTTTTACCTCCTTTATGATGAAATCCTGTTCTGTTCTTTGACTATATAGAAGTGTCTATTTGTACGTCTCTAAAGTTTTGATGAATTGAACATGGTGGACCCTCTTGTAAACAAGGGTAATGCTTAATTGGGTCGTCCACTCACAGTTAACAGTCTTTGTATTGAGTTTGTGCTTGAAATGCACTGTCATTCTGCAAACTGTTAATAAATATTTCAATCAATCAATCAAACATTCTGTCACACACTTAGATACACAGTAACAGATGCTATTTGCTTAGTCTGCTTCATTTCCATTTCAAGCTACGCTAGTGAATACCGTGGCAACCCGCGTCGGTCCAAGGAGCATGAAAGGTACCAAAACGACTTTCCCCTTTTCTTTTCTTTTGCCAGGGGAAGTTTCCAAATGGCCGTGAACATCCCTCCATTGAGATGAAAGCACCCGAAGGATCAATGAGGTGTGTCTCCAAACAGAATTCCTGAGTCACAGTGAGTCATATCAACTGTCTTTTCTTCTTTCACTGCAACGTTACTCGCTTTGTACGGTAAAGTTTCAAGGTTGTGCTTTATCGTTACATCTCGTGTACAGGTACATAAGAAGAGTAAAACTTATTTTTGTTTGGCTTCCTCCAGACAATGCAGCGGCATAGTTAACGTCAAACGGCAACAACGGCAAACAAAAAGAAAGAAAAGGATAGAATAAAGAGAGTGCAAAAAAGAGCAAACAAAGAGTAAAAAAAAGAGTTAGTATCATATGTACATGTGCATGTTTTCCCTGTAGCTAAGGAGGACTTGATCAAAGTGTGGGCAGGATTTATTATTTGATACCCGCTGCGTCACTACCATGAGGTACTCTCTGGGTCCCTGGGGCCCGGAGCCATTGTGGTGGGAAGAAAATGAAGACGTTCATAGAGTTCATAGAGTTTAGGAATTGACCCGATACGGTGTGGTGTGATGAGGAAGTACTTTTTAGTGTATGTTATAAGAAAGCTGCTTTTATTGTATTTGGAGTCTATTCAATCTGATAAACGAACCCCTTCATTTGAGCTGCACTTAAAAAATAGTTTTTTTTTTTTTTTTACAGAAAGCTCTTTGGATTTACAGTGTTGGTTTAGAACAGTAGTTCCAAGTGCTGCGAGCTTGTACATCTGCTATTTAATGATTTAGAAGGCCTTTGTAGAATCGGCCTCAGGCCTTAATGTGTGTTAACCCAAGAAAAAGGTCTTGAAAGTTAAGCTCACCTCAAAGGTTTATGGAGGCTTGTAGCTTTAAAATGATTGTCCATAGAACGTACGCTTCATCGAGTTTCACTCATTTTTCCAACAAAAGGCAACGAGAGGAAACAGACAGAGAGGGAGTGGCACGACAAAAAGGGGGGAAAAAAGCAACGTCTCACCTGTGTAGCGGACTTTCTCACACAGGGTTTCTCCTGCCACACACGTGCACTGTTCCACACTACGGAGATGAATTCTTCCCCAGGACTCTCCGATGTCATAATAACGCAGGTGTATGGTTTCATAGCACTTCTCTGAAAAATAGAGCACAGTATAGCAAATTCTGTGACAACTGACAGTGAGGAAAAGGAACTGCATGGTCAGTAAAGCATCACACTGACTG
The DNA here is from genome assembly GCF_964188405.1 of Protomyctophum parallelum. Taxonomy (NCBI): domain Eukaryota; kingdom Metazoa; phylum Chordata; class Actinopteri; order Myctophiformes; family Myctophidae; genus Protomyctophum; species Protomyctophum parallelum. The sequence goes on along the minus strand of NC_139716.1, from coordinate 10,532,259 downwards.
AACAATTTCACTATTATGGCTGATTTCCGTTCTGAAAACATCACAACACGCACGATAGCTCCAATGCACAGCATGTCAGAGACCCATTTTGTTAATGACTCATAGCGGTTTGTTGACTCGTCTCAGCCACTGTGGGACAACATTTTTAAGATAGAAACCTGTCATGTCATGAAGAACAGTGGGGAAGGAAAAAGCCATTTAAGCTATACTACCTACTCTGTTCACACAGTCTCCCAGTGAGACTCTCGGGACAGTTGCACTCAAATGACTGTTTGTGGGGAACCAGCGTGCAGATGCCACCGTTTTGGCACGGGTTCACCTGACATGGATCTGTGATCCGTCTGGATGTATGGACAAAAACTGAAAAATGAGAAGAAGAAATAAGAAAGAAAAATAAACATCAATGAGAAAATAATATATATATATTCTTTCAAATTACATTTTGTGACCATTTCAGAAAGAAATAGAAAACAAAATAAGTAAATAAAAACCTACCATTTGGTTGGGAAACTTCAGGCGCACAGTATCCCCACTGCAAGTCCCGGTCAAAGTTGTGTGTGAGAGAGCACCTATATTATACGACACAGGAAACAGAAACGTTCTGTGATGCTTTTAACCACATAAACCCACAATCTACCAGGGCATGCACAGGCCTGTGTGTGTGTGTGTGACTGTGTGTGTGTGTGTGTGTGTGTGTGTGTGTGTGTGTGTGTGTGTGTGTGTGTGTGTGTGTGTGTGTGTGTGTGTGTGCTTGACTCCTGATAGGGACACACGCACACACACACACACACACACACACACCGAGGCCAGCGAGGAGGCCTTGACACACGCACGTACGCACACACGCACACACGCACGCACACACACACGCACACACGCACACACGCAAGCACACAGTAGCTATAACAATATGGTACCAACAGGTGAGAAAGTGGCACTATAGACTAGAGGGTATGCGCATGCATAAAGTGAATGGCAGATCGAGTGGCAAAGTGAGTGACAAAGTGAATTTAATGTTGTTTAAAGTCATTTAATGCAATCAAATATGACTTCTCTCTTTGGATGAATGGGCTGTCAAGTCCAGAAAGTAGTTTTTTGCCACTCAGTATAGGCATTCCCGCATAACTTCCGGGTGTGATGATGATGTCACAGGCGCATACCCTCTAAACTGATCTAATGGACTGTTACAAAGTTAAATGAACACTCTGTATTTTACTGTGTAACGACAATACATTGATACAGCTTCTGTTCTTTTTTATTAATGTTTTTTCTTTTTGCGGCTTTCCCCTTTATTTTATATTTTGTATAGAGGGACAGACAGTAGGCTGACAGGAAATGGGGGAGTGACATGCAGTATAGGCCGTCGGGATCGGGAGTCGAACCTGCGGCACACTGCCAGACTTGAGCTACCGGCCAAGGTTGCCTGGGCCGCTGAGCCACGGCCCAGGCCCAGCTTCTGTTCTTTACGAAAACATATTTTAATTACCGATGACTAATAATAATATATGGATGAGTCATGACTAATTTCTTATCTCCCCCCACGCACCATCCAGTCATTCAGAATGGACCAAGTAGTAACCCCACAGAACCTCTACATCACTTATCAGACCAACATGCTGGTGCAATTATCTGAGGTTGTGATGAATCTGTGAGGTCAGGACCATCAGACAGACACACACAAACACACAAATCATCCCCCACAACAAACACGGTGCAACTTCAGCTTATGGGTGTCTGCGTGAAAAGAAAGACCGCACCCTTCCTGTCGTATTCTCTATGTCACAACCCAAGAGAATGATGACATATTCTGTGGCAACACCTTGTCAAAACTGTTGGTGGGGTCCCCCC
>NC_139716.1:10462911-10527911 GCF_964188405.1 Protomyctophum parallelum | reverse complement strand
TTTGTGTAACCAAAGCAGTGACTGTGTGTAAGAGAGTGATGGGCAGGTAACAAGCAGTCACACAGTCAGGGACTCACCAAGGTGGTGAGGATCCGGTGGTGATGCAATGGTGATGAATGCTTCCACCCTGACGAAACGGGAACGTACATTCTCTGCCCCTGAGAGTGAGCACTATTAGGGAGAGGAAAAGACAAGTTTAAACTTCTGACGACCGTATGGATCGATCCCCTAAAAACAGCTCACTTTTTAAACTCGAAAAGAAACAAAGGTTTTTGGGAGTGACAACATGGAACATGAATTACATCTGAAATCTGACATAACCCTTCCAATTGGTAACATTTTAACTTTGGAGGTTAATCCTTTTAGTTTTAAAATATATTTTTTTAAACCCCACTCTTGTTTCTATCTCTATTTGCCTTCCCTTTCCTGAAAACAAATGATGGAGCTAGCACAAAATAAAAATAAAAATATGCTCCCACTTCTTCAGTCAAGGTCTGTAAACCTGTGATGTGAAAGATAGTGTCACATTAAAGCAGATTCTGGTAAACTCAAAACATGAAGTGTAATAGAATAGCCAACCCCACAAAACATATATCATGAGAAAGCAGGTGTCTCCACAACCACAAGCCTCAAGAGACAGAGAATCCTTTCATTTTATCACCAAATCTGGGAACTTGACTTGCACATAATTATTCTCTATTCACAATGGAGGCCTATGGAGATAGGAGTAGATAAATCTCCCACTTATGGCCTTCTCTAGACAGCCAAATAGGTGCTGTGTTATGAAAGGGGGTATATGGATACAGGCCAGCATAAACAATCATAGACTTCTGCACTGCATTTGCTGCATCGCCAAAAGTAACAGAGGCTAAATGTTAAGCCACGCATTTATAAATTAACAGGGGTTTTTCTTTTCTGATAAATTACCTTTCTTGCTGTCCGTGTCAGCATTTCTAGTGGTCACTGTTTCGTATCCAGGGACTATTGTTCGCTGAAATCAAGGGGGAAATAATTATTTCGCAGTGTTCTCAAGTTCAGCAAAGTTTATGGCATGCACTGCCACAGAGAGAGTACCTATTACTAAGGCTAAAGGCTATAATAAATCATGCAATCCAAGGCTAGCAATTATAATGAGGTTTAAAAGATTCACTTACCGTCCGTACACTAAAAACGCAAGGAATTAAAAGTAACAGAACGTATGCCATAATGTGAATCTGCCTTGGGTATAATATAGTCCCTGATATTATGAGCAAACTCATAAGCGTTCCTTGCCTTTGCTTTGCGTCGCACTGTCTGTGTCACGTTATATCTGTCAGCTTCAAACTCCTCAGCCAGCCTTTGGTCATAGAAAACTTGGGGAAACCTGCAAGTATTATCCCGTCCCTCGCGATTTCTAAGTGTATTGAGTAAACCTGTTGCGTCATTGGACTTGACTTGTCTATCTAATACATTCTCTCTCTCTCTATCCTAGATGGTGATGATGATGGTACGTGTCTCTTCTTAACGGGTTATATCCAGCCGCCTACGTTCAACATGCATGCTGCTCTCTGGTCTCTGGAGTGCATTCAATGCAGTCATTGCAGTGGAAATGTCAAAGAATTCAGAGGGGGCGGAATCCCTTCTTTCCTCGGTCATCACTCACCATGCACTCACCGGCACCGCGTGTGTGTTGTCAAACGAAACATTCCAGCTGTGGCATGCTACGGCAGGAAAAGCCCTTGTCCCATAATAATAATAATAATAATAATAATAACCGCTCATTTTCACCGGCTGCAATAAGCTCTTTCCAGATGTTCTTGTAGAAGAAATACTGCGCTGGACAGCTGGCCTTTAATATCCCGTGGGGTTCAAAGGGCTGACGACGGACGCATACCTCAAATTGACTTTCACTTTATTTTATTTAAAAAAAATGTATGGAGGGATAGACAGTAGGCCTACAGGAAACATGCAGTAAAGGGAGTCGAACCCGCGGCACACTGCCAGACTGGATTACCATCCAAGTCAATGCCAGTAAGTGCCTGGACCGCTGAGCCACGGCCAGGCCCCTTTCACATTTTTAAGGTATTATTTAAATTGAAGTGCCTAAATAACTTTCTCAAAGTGGGGACCACTCCTCCAGTGGTCCCCGGGGGGGGGGGTTCCATGGATCCCCAGCTAAATTAGGAATATTACTATTTCTAATGTGAGATGTACAGCCTATATACAAAATTATTATGAAGGTCATATAATATAGGTTTCACTCTATGCACTGTCGTGATCTCACCTCCTACAGTGTGGTAGTCAGTGTAGACTTATACAGCGGCAGCCTATTAAATCTAACACTCATAATGGCTCAAATTTGTCCTTGTCCTTGGTGAAAATGTTTGAGAACCACTAAATACCGTAATTGACTGTAGTAGCCTACTTGTGAAATAGAGGAGAGATGTTGAACATTATTGGTAGAATAGGCCTAGGCCTAGTGACTTAGTATTTATTTATTGCATTTTTTGTAGGCGAGGACTTCAAGTGAATTCTCGTGAAATCCACGATAATTCCCCTCAAGGACCCCTATAGGAGTCCCCACTTGGACCCCTCTTTCAAAACCACTGCCTATAAGACCCCAGGCGAATGTGCATTTGAAGGGTAAATCACTCAACTAGATAGGCTATACCGTTAATTATTGACAATTCTGACTAACTTGGCAAACACATTTAGCTGGCCAAATATATACTAAATGGGCGAATGCTGGAATGTGACAGACTTACATAAGACATGAGGTGGATCACAGGAGATTCGCATTCATTGAGTTCTTGCGGTGGCGTTGGATCCATGCCTCTGTTGTTCCAAGTAACCTACACGTTGCAATAAGGTCCACACTTATTAAAGAAAGTTTGTGGTTTCAAAAAGAAGGGGTTCCATTTATTTTTCATCATTTGACAATATGAGCAACCAAACAAAAAGCCATTGAAATCCACAGAAACAGACAATATAGCCTACTTTATACACAAATTACCAGTTGTGTGTTCATTGTGAAAGTGAAACAAGTATGAACCAGAAAATAGAGAAATATCCAGGTATGAGATGAGGTTCCAGAAATATGTATGTGTTCCTCTGTGGCCATTGAAAATAATGAAATAATAACAGGTCATTAATGAAAAATTACTGTACACAAAAAACATCTCGATTTGTTCCTAATTACTGAACAATATCTAAATAAAATTACTCAGAAGTCACCCCAAATTCACAAGAGAACACGGGAATTAACAAATGTACAATATAATCACCATAAAACTATTTTTTCCCTCTTTTTTTCCAGATTGGAACAGCTTTGAACACCAATCTCTTGTCCCCTTGTTTTTTCCCTAATCTTTTTTCAAAAGACAGTGCCTTAATTGAGCTTAGAAAAGTGCAGGAGTGGCAGATGGTTCCCTTCCCTTCAAACTATCGTGGCTTTATAAATGTCTGTGTTGGAGTCCATTCCCTCCGCTGGGTCGTGGCTGTTGATGCAGGGTATTTGAGCATTCCTCATCTTGCTCTGACATTGCCTGAGTTCGGCTGCGTACCCCTGGAAGCTTAGGCTGAGCTCAGTGTCTTCTCCCTGCGATGTGCTGAGCAGCACCCTCTCCTCCAGACACACTCCCTCCACGTCCGTCACCTCCTGACCTCCAGCGAGGCAGACAGGGGTCCCGGGCGGCGAGGCTTTTATTTGGGAGCAGCCATCAACAGTGCTAGCCTCCGTTCTTCTCTCTGCTGTGCACAAGGGAAGATTAAAACAAAAAGGAAAAACAGAAGAGATTTAGTGTGATTTTTTGCTAGGAGTTTTGTTTCAGCCTTTGGGAGAATTTGTTTCTCAGTGCAAGAGAGGGAGAACACCTGCAACAACTGACTTGTATGATAGCATATACAGATTAGATACAGTATTCATTCAATAAGTTCTGTGTTGTAGCTTTGAAATATTACATTTAAATGTTGAGTGATGTTTCTTGGAACCCTTTGACAAGTCGATGCAAATCATTCATTATTGTGCACATGATGAAGTAATGAACCAAGTGAGAAACTTGTCAGCTGTCACAAGGTCTCTGGTCAGCTGGGCATGTCAATTTGGCAGGCCTACCCAGCATATTTTGAGAATTCTGTTCTGTGATACTGAAAAACAATCTACAATCTACCCATTCAACTAGAACACAGAATAACCACATTTTTCACATCACCATATTTTTCAGGGCACGATGACATGGCATTAGACTAGAGGTTTCTATAGCAGAGAAAACAGCACCAAGTCATCTTGTAATTCAGGTCAGCCACTCAACTCCCCTAAAACCAGCAGCTCAACCTCCATGAAATATATTTATTTTTTCTTGGGAGGGATGAAGAGGGGAAATCCCATTAGGAATTGCATTTATGAGTCAGTTCGGTTCATTGACTCATCTGTCTTGCCGTTCCTGTGGGTTTGCGTGAGAGGAGAGCTAGAAACTGCTGTTCCCAGATGCTGGCATCAAAGTTGAGATGAACCATAAACTTGGTACTTCTCTGCTGAACCTCAATGGCCTCCTCCATTCTAAACACAGAGCCCAGAGTGACTCAAACACTGCACACAGCCTGCTGGCTGTGATTCACAGCTGTTGAGGACTGCTGTAAACAGATGCTGAAGCCTGAGTTAAACTTTGTCGTACACCGAGAATAGATGTCTACTCTACTCTACACACTACAAGCTCACAGCGCATCAAGGATGCCAGGCGTTGTGAGCTTGTAGATCTGTCAGTTTCGGGCATGCACCACTGTTGTACGAAGGAGCATATATTAGGCATGAGTGAGTCCCCACAGCTGACCTCACACAGAGACAAAATGATGACCGTAAGTGTGTGTGCCTATAATTTGGGTGAAAACAAGGATCATGTAAATAGTTTAATAGAAGTATACCAAAAATGAAATGGTGAGATTATGCATTTTACAACAGGCTTTCAGAAATAAATAGCTTAATTTTAGTTGGCTACCTGGCCTGCTCAGTGGTATAAAAATGTTATCCTGACACACTCCCTTGGAACAGGGTGGCTTAATGTAAATCGCTCTGGATTAAGAGCGTCTGCTAAATGCCTAAATTGTAAATTGTGGCTGCCAACTAACTATATGTCAAGGACTTATAACCGACAGATGGATGATAAGGCTGGCTCAGTACCCTTCAGGAGACCAGTAAAAAGAGCTGCTCTGAAGGAAAAATGAACCACTTCAAAATGAGCCACTCCACCCCATAGACTGTGAAGCTCCACCCTCAGGTGGATCCTCCTGACCTGACCAAACTGTCTGCAAATCAACATGGGGTGCATTTGTGGCATGGCCATAAACTTGAAGTAAAAAAATTAAAATAAAAGAATACCTTTCTTTTCTGCCTGGGAGGGATAGGCCTACACTTCTAATGTTGTTATTGCTATAACATTATATAACCAAAGACAAAGTGATAGGTATACCATAAAACCTAATATCAAATAGAGCTTGCCAAACGCTTGGGCAGCTTTATTGTGTGACCTTTCCCCAATTATCCTGTCATGAAGGATTCCTTTGATCAGCACTGCAAACGGAATAGATTTAGAATTAGGCTGTGTCATATCACCCCCTAGTGGATAATAATAATAATAATATTAAAACTTTTCATGCACCTTTCATGACATGAAATGCAGCTCAAAGTGCTTTACAGAACAATGGAGAATAAAAGAAAAGCAAGGCAACGACATTAAAAAACAAGCAGTAATGCAGTACAGTGAGGACATGAAAAATAAAAAATAAAAGATCAATTAAAGGCAATGTTGTAGAAGTGTGTCTTGAGCTGAGCTTTAAGAAGCAAAAAGCTGCTTCCCCGTATTTTTTAGTTGCCATTTCTTTGGGCAAAGCGAGCAGGCCGGCGGTGGAAGACCTTAGGGGGGCGGTTTAGGACATATTTAGGCAGGCAGTCATGTAGGTAGGAAGGTGCAAGACCATTGAGAGCTTTATAGACAAGTAAAATAATTTTAAAATCAATCCTAAAAACAACCGGAAGCCAGTGCAGTGATGCCAAAACTGGAGTAATATGTTCTCTCATCTTAGTTCTAGTTAAAACTCTGGCTGCTGCATTTTGGACAAGTTGTAATCTGTCAGTTGTTTTCTTAGGCAGTCCTGAAAAAAGTGCATTGCAGTAATCAAGCCGAGAAAAAACAAAGGCGTGGATTAGCGTTTTTGCATCGTCCAAGGACAAATAGGCTCTGATTCGTGCAATATTTCTAAGGTGAAAAAAGGCAATCTTGGTGACATGATTAATGTGTGAATTAAAGTTCAATTCAGAATCAATAATAACCCCCAGGTTCTTTACTGTACTGTTAGTTTCTACAGTTAGGTTGCCAAGTCTGCTTATTATTGATTATTTCTGCTCACTAGAACCGATTATGAGAACTTCTGTCTTATCCTCATTTAGCTTGAGAAAGTTCTCACTCATCCAACATTTGATGCTAGACAGGCAGGTCAACAGCGGGTCTAAAGCACAGGGATCATCTGGAGCCACAGAAAGATATAGTTGGGTATCATCAGCATAGAAATGAAAATTGACTCCGTGATTGGTAATGAGTTCGCCCAATGGCAGTATGTACAAGGAGAAAAGCAGAGGGCCAAGAATCGAGCCCTGTGGAATACCAGAACTGATGTCATGTTTGTCTGAGTCAAACTCGGCTAGATTGACAAAGTAACTTCTGTTTGATAGGTAGGAGGAAAACCAGGACAGGGCCGTACCAGACAGGCCTATCCAGTGCTCCAGACGCTGTATTAAAATTGAATGGTCAATCATGTCAAATGCAGCCGTTAGATCTAGAAGTAAGAGAACGGATACATGTTTCTTGTCAGCAGACACCCTAAGATCATTCATTACTTTTACAAGTGCTGTTTCTGTGCTGTGACCTTTCCTAAAGCCAGATTGGAATTTATTGTTCTGTAGAAACACATCCAATTGATGGAAGATGCATTTTTCTAAAACCTTGCCCAGAAAGGGTAGATTTGAAATGGGTCGATAGTTACCCAAAACAGCGGGATCAAGATTGTGTTTCTTGAGTAGGGGCCCAACTACAGCAGTCTTCAGTGAGTCTGGGAAGACGCCTGATTGTAGAGAGCTGTTTACAATTTTTAGGATATCTCCAATCACACTGTCTAAGACCTCTTTGAGAAAGGTGGTGGGAATTGTATCCAATGAACAGGAGGATGATGTCATCTGTGATATGGTTTTGCGGAGTTCGTCTTCATCAATTGCGCAGAACGATAATAGGCTCCCCCTGGAGAGATCTACCCTGGGACCATTAGCTGCTGTTTGAAGAATTGCGCTAGCAGCAGCACCATTCATAATATCAGCTCTAATGTTAAAAACTTTGTTCAAAAAAAGCATTGCAAACTCATTACACTTAGCTTTAGAGGCCGGGAATGACTGCTTGTAGGACTGGGGGGGGTTTAAAAGTCGTTCAATGGTAGAGAATAGGACTCTGGCATTTTTCTTGTTCTCATTAATAATGCCAGAGAAATATGCCTGCCTTGCTAGACGCAGGGCTTTGTTATAGGCGACTGTTGACTTTTTAAGAATCTCTAGGTGGATGGTGAGTTTGTTTTGTCTTTATGAGTGACAAGTAAAATAGGCCTGTGGTTTTCAACCCGTTTCAATATCAAGGCCCGTTATTTATTCAGCATTTGAGCCACCCACGGACGACCATTTGATGAGATTTTAGCCTCCGAGACCCAAAACTAAAGAATATTTTGTTAATATTTTGTCTACAATAACATGCTCTGGGCAAACGTTGATCAAAATAACAATTCTTCTACATTCTCTAGTTGTGTAGACTTCTTGTAAATGAAGTAATGCAGATGTTTGACAATAATTTATCTCTTGAGAGCGTAAATGTTATGCTCTCAAGAGTGAATTGAAAAATTTGAATTTAAATGTAATGTAAAGATCTGGGGTCCATTTGGTTACAAACTAAAACTCTCCATCATTTAGCTGGGGACCACCTGGAACCGCCTCCACTGGTGGTCGCGTCCACGGTTGAAAACCACTGGTATAGGCCATATTTAATTATTTCTTTCCAAAATAAAAAAATCGCTCCCGTGTGAAGTGAGGAGCGCTCTTATCATCGTAGCCTATACATCGTCCAGTCATTGTCAATGGGAATTGAATCTTTGTGGACAAAAATAGCCAATTTGCTCGTCTACATAAATTCTCCATTCATTGTCAATAGGAATTTATTTTAATTTGCTCGTCCACATATGACGTAAATTATTTGTTGAATTTTCACTATAACTGCTATAGCGCCCCTCAAAAATATATAATAATTTGGAAAATAGTCTTGTGTATATATATATGTAAACTTTATACATGATTTGAACATGCATTGTAGCCGTGTACATCCACGGACATAGTGTATATGCTGATTATCTAAGGGATGTACTATCTAGACCTATAAACTAGCAGTAGGCACTAAGGAATTAAAACCATATCCATATAGCATAGCTCTGAATCCTCTGATATGAAAAAGTTATAAAATATGTCCGATTTTTATTTACAAGTCGACAACCAAATCCAAGTTTCAATTCAGAATATTTTGACTTGACTGGCGTTACCGCGGTTACCAGCAGAGGGCAACATTGTGACAAGTATGAGTGTGAGCTTGACAAGTTTTGTCTAAATAAAAATATCTTACAAAAATAGACGGATATTTCCCAATTACCAATTAATTTCCAAAAGTTTTCCAGAATATTTAACCCAATTTATCCCAAAGAATGGCAGTGTAGCAAAAATAAAGCATAGAACATAGAATGGTAATTCCATTCCAAATGCCACTTTTTTGGTAGCCTACACACCACGCTCTGACACCACCTATCCTCCTAGGGTAGGGCATAGGATCACACTTCTGTTCTTTTAGTCCAGTACACATTGGGCTGCAACTACTGTAAATAAATGCATATAAATGCAAGGGTTTTTCCAGGACCTTTGATAAATTCCAGGACCTTTGATAAATTCCAAACCTATTTCCAGGAATTTCATGACATGTATTTTATACTTGTCCTCTACCCTTACCTGCATCTGTTTTTCATCCTTACTGCTGCTATGACAACTGAACCTCCTACGGACTCAAAAAGGTCTATCTGTCTGTGAAGTCTGTTGATGTGTTGCATCACCTACACTACAGGCTGAGGCTACAGATGATGCACAGTCAAAGCCAAAGATTCACAGGTGCTGTGCCTATTTTCGAGCCAATGGAGAACAAAGAGTGAAATTAATAATAATAATAAAATAAAATAAACTGACAGTTTCAATCTGTCGTTTAGCCAAATTGTGGCTATCGTTATGTTACCATGATTGCCGATATTGAGAAGAAAATAATCCGTATAGGGAAGCTCTCTGCACAGCTATACCAAACCAGATTTGTGGTCAAGCTAAGCGGGTGGGATAATACACTGAGTGGTCTCAATTAGGGCTGGGCCGGGAGATAGGGCCTATGGACAAAATCAAACATCACATTAGTATTTAGCCAAATACCCCGATATCGATATTATGACCATAATCTCTTTTTCCCCCCAAAACATAATGTTTTGTTTGAAAATAGTCAATATACTTGAAGTTCGTCTATTTTCTGTACTCTGGTTAATTATGCCATATCGCATTATAGCAATATAACATATTGCCCCGCCCATATAGTCTCAAATTATGCTTAATTCTGTTTTATTTATGTCTCTATCTCAAAGGAGAGCCAAGCTCATCCTTTCAAATTGGTTCAAAGCATGTTATCAATTTTAATTGGGTATGTAAACACCAGGAGATTAAAGTGTTTAGCCCCAAGTGGGTTCTGTGACAAAACTTGCGACAAGATGCACATACCAAAATCAGACACTAGCAATGTAATGTGGGAATTTGTGATTTTCTTCATGCAATCTCCCTGAAATCACTGCAATTGTGTAGCAATAACAAACCTGTGCACTGTGGTGGCACTTCTAGGATTCTGATTCAAATTTTCAATCAAAAACTTACCAAAAACTGTTTGAAATATTCACACACCACTATAGAATGAAGGGTTCCCATATCGATATAGAATATACACACAGCAGGGAAGGACACACACACACACACACACACACACACGACAGACCAGGCAGATACAATGCTACACAATGCCACAAAGAAGAGCTACACACAACAGAGAGCGACATTGACAAATACATGTCACAGTAAAACGTGCCCAATAAAAAACTATTCACCGACCAGGTCCTTGCATGGCACAGGCACATGGCAGGGCTGTATACAAACACACTCACAAACAGTGTGAAAAGATAAAACACATACACACACACAGAGTGAACAAAAGTACGGTAACACCATGAAATGAAGCACACACAACACCAGAGACCCCCCGACACAAAAAGCTTGTAGTTGAAAAGCAAAGAGTGCAGAGAGAGAGAGAGAACGGCAAGAGTGATTAGGTAAGAGTCGCATGCAGAGGCGGAGGAGGAGCGGGGTGGGGGGTTGAAATCACAACGTGTAAAAAGACAGACAAGCGTGGTTTCCAATGTTGACATTTATTACATCTAAGGAAACACAGGTACAGCATTTATTGGCAATGATTATCTACAAACAGGCGTCTAGAGAGGGAGTGAATCACTGAGATACAAGAATGAATGGACAGTTCAACAATGTCGCCGCTTTCCGAGGAGCACTTCTCCAATGCCATTTCCGCTGCCACTGTGCTCGTCGTGGTGCCACAGTGAGGGATGACACCTTTTAATTACTAGCAGAGAAAACATAACCTTTTTGCCGTCGCAGCAGACATTGTTGAATTGCATTTGATTAAAAAAGGTGGGATGGAGAAGAGTAAAGACAAGGAGTTGATTTGTGAAGAGGGTTTGAGAATAATCACTAATGTTGCTTGCCTGAATAATAATTTCATGGGTCCCAGACAGTATGGCGCTCTGCTGTGCTGTGCAATAATAACTATTATTATATTATATATATAATGAACTCATTTTGGTGATAATACTTGCTAATGCCAAGTGACTCATTTAAATTCTGTAGCAGTCTACAGAAACCTAACATCCACCGACTGTCTACACTACTGCCAAATGGCAATCGCATAATGCATTATGCACAACATCTGCCGATCAATGACAATTATCATTCACTCAAAAATATAAAACAATGTTACTCCTATCTGCACCAGTTGGAATAACTCGAATAGACTGGACCCAATCATTACAAAGATGTGGTGTGGAATGAATATTATGTCCAAAAAAATCTGTAAGCATTTCAGTATATATAATATATATATACACAATTTACAATTGGTCTCAATTCATTTGAAATCGACCAATCTCATGCTTTGCTATGTACGCTAAACAATATTCAAAAGGAGTGTCATTGACTGGTCGACAATGGGAGACTCAGTTTCGGTTTGCAAATTAAAGTGCATGAAGTCAGTGTAGTATTTTAGAAGCTACTGTATCATTGAGGGAAAGGTCATGGCAAATGTTTCTCTCACATATTTGTACAGTACATCTCACACATCTGTACATGACATGAGTACACAATCTCTCTCTCACACACACACGCACACACGCACGCACACGCACGCGCGCACACACACACACACACACACACGTAGTACTACTGCATGTCATATTGAAGAAATACCTGAGCTTGACTCTCCCTCTCCACTGGCGTCTTTAGATTGGGAGCAGGGCGGTGGAGGTGCATCTTTAGATTGGGAGCAGGGTGGTGGAGGTGTAGATTGGGAGCAGGGTGGTGGAGGTGTGAAATTGGCCTCTGGCAGGCTGCTCTCGAGGGCCAGCAGGGGGGCTGGAGAGAGGGGCAGCAGGGTGCTATTGGGACTGCCGATGTCACCCTCGCCCACCAGGGTCAGGTCGGCGTGAATGTCCTCCTCCACAGTCCGGAGGGCCGTGACGTGGCGTGTCTCTGTGGGGCGGGGGATGGGGGAGAGGTGGGCGCCGAAGGACGGGTGGCGCGGAGGAGGGGGCAGGAGGGCCCGTCTGGCGCCGGCGGAGCCCAGGGACGAGTCCAGGCTTTCTGACCGCAGACTGGCGCTCAGCGGGGGAGGGCGAGGGTAGGACGTGCCGTTTTCTCGGCCCGCACCCTGGCCTCGTTTCAGGGGGTCGGGGGTGGAGCACGCCAGGTCGGTGGAGGCGGAGACAGAGGAGGAGGTGGGAGGGGCCAGACGCAGAAAGTCAGGGAGCACCAGGTCTTCCTTGTTCAGCAGCCCACGCTGGTCGTTGGCCCGGCTGCTCTGCGCCCGGCTCAGCAGCTCAAAGAATTCTGGGGAGGAAAATAGACAAGACATGGTTAGCTTACAGATGCTCCCCCACCCACCCCCGCTCCCAACAGGTGACTGCATGGAAGAGAAGGATTAGTAGAATTTGGCATGCGGCTTAGCAGCATCACACTTCACAGGAAAACAACCCTCTTTAAGAGACACCGTGGAGATGAATGTCAGTCCTGAGGCTAAGCAAAGCTGAGAGAAATCACCACAGCCTTGAAAGAAAAAGATGAAGAAAGTGTGTGGGGGGGTGGAGCGTGGTGGTGGTGGTGGGGTTCGGGTTTACCTTCGGCTTCATCTATATTAATCTTTTTCTGCTTTCTCTTTTCCCCCGTTGTGTCCGGTCCGCTCGCTCTGAGAGAAAGGTCCTTTCCTGACGACCTCTCATCTCCCTGCAGATGCAACGACAATGCACTCCATTAGGGGGGGGATGGGAGGGAGTGAGGTAGAACCGAAGGCAGTATGGGTATAGGTGACACTGTGATGAGGTTGAACCGAAGGTAGTATGGGTATAGGTGACAGTAGCACTGTGATGAGGCCAGTATGGGTATAGGAGACACTGTGATGAGGCCAGTATGGGTATAGGAGACACTGTGATGAGGCCAGTATGGGTATAGGAGACACTGTGATGAGGCCAGTATGGGTATAGGAGACACTGTGATGAGGCCAGTATGGGTATAGGAGACACTGTGATGAGGCCAGTATGGGTATAGGAGACACTGTGATGAGGCCAGTATGGGTATAGGATAGGCGACAGTAGCACTGTGATGAGGCGAATACTGGACTACTCGCCCCGGTGCTTGCCCGTTTTTCCTCCCGGAATTTTCCCCAGTGAGGGGGATAACTTTGTAATATGCTATTGGCTGTTTGTATTCTTTTTGGAAAAATATAAAAATATACTCCTGTGGAAAGGCTATATTATTTGACTTATATTTAACCTATAAACAATTTAGTATTATTTAGTATATGTAAGGTTTTGCCCCCTCAAATGGTACCTCGTCAGATAATCCCCACATATCCTACAACAACTTCTGTGAACAGACTTCACTGTAGTAGCTTTTCATAAATTATATTTGTACTTAAACTGTTCTGCTGTCATGAAAGTTTATAGTTAGAGAAATTCAAAGTCCAGCCGTCTGCTGTCCAGCCTCTCCCACCCCTCACTGGGGAAGGTTCTGGGAGGAAAACAGAAACAGGGCGAGTAGTCTTGTTACCGATGAGGCCATGGAGGGAGTATGGGTATAGGTGACAGTAGCACTGTGATGAGGTAGAACCGAAGGGAGTATGGGTAATGGGGTATAGGTGACAATAGCACTGTGATGAGGCCATGCCGCGTGCTGCCGAGTCCCCCACTGAGTCGTATAAAGATGTTCTCGCTCCATCCGTTGTCTTGGTAACTCAGCGACCTCACTGGCCTTGCAGCGTGAAGACCAAATACGATCTTATAATAAGCATAGGCGTATAGTGTGTGCGATGGCTAACACCCCAAGGCAAAATGTGCTGGTTTTAATCACTTAACACTCAATTTCATAGTTTCAGGCAGATCTACAAGTTCACAATGTGTACCACCATCGCGACACATAGTCACCTATTTAGGCTTTCTGTTAATGTTTTGGGTCTCTAGGGATATTCTCATCACAATACAATATTATCATCATAATATTGATAGGTATTAGGTTAACATATTGTGACATTTGTCCATATTTTCCAGCCCTAGTAGTGTGCTTGCAGATTGGACATTTTCACCAAAGAGATGTGGGGCTCCATCTTGCACCACCCTTATCCCCTTATCTCTAAACGTATTTGCCATTTTATTATTATTTTGAAAAACATTTTAAAATAGTTCAACTAGCTGATCTACATCGAGACATTGTGAGCTTGTAGATCGGCTAAATTGAACTATTTTAAAAGGTTTTTTTTTATTGTAAAAAATGGCAAATAAGTTTAGGGATAAGGTTTAAGGGGTGGCGCAAGATATAGCCCCTGGTGTAGAGGTAAAAAAGGAGGGCAAGGACAGACCCCTGGGGGACTCCGGTCAATGAAGTATTACAGTATAAGGGTTTAGTGGTTAACAGAAGCAGCATAGCAATGGAAAAAGCACAAAACTGTTTATTTTCATTTTGTGAGTAGAGTACGAGAAGAGAGAGGCTGTCTTCACTTTGCTTACCGTTGCTGAAACTGAAAGACTCCTGGTTGGTGGGTGGCCTTTTAAGGAGCAAGACTTGGACTTGACGTCTAAGAGAGAGAGAGAGAGAGAGAGAGAGAGAGAGAGAGAGAGAGAGAGAGAGAGAGAGAGAGAGAGAGAGAGAGAGACAGAGAGACAGAGAGGTCAGTACGTAGTTGATGTATAAACGAATCTTGACAACTCTCTAAAACTAAAGGGTTGTAATGACTTGCTGTCAATCATGTTATATGGGTGGTTATATGTCGACTAAAATCTTATGATATTTAGTCGACTAAAACTAGACACTAAAACACTCCAGGTGACTAAAATGCTAAGTTTTATTCCAAAGACTATGACTAAACTAAAATAGAAATTTGCTGCCAAAAACAACACTGTGGTGGTCCCCACCAGAATAGTGTCCATATTCTGGGGTAAAAAAGAGGAGAGGGCCTCGTATAGAGCCCTGGGAGACTTCAGTCAGATCAAATATATATACGGTTTAAGTAGTTTTAGCCTTCGGCTGGAATGGATTCAGAATCATGAAAATCCCCTAGTTTGAAAAGTTTGCCTGCCATAGGATGTTAATGGTAGGGTCATAAGAAACCCCTATAACAAAAATTGCCCAATACTCACAGCCGGTTAGCAAGTGGATTCATGAATGAATACTATATAGACAATATTTTAGGCCAATAAGAAAAAGACTACGGTATATACCAAATTTAAAATGTCCACTTTAAAGGAGAATTCCATGCTAGAATGCTTTCTTATCTTGCTTACCTTTCTTTGTAGTTGTTACGTCCCCACCAAAGAGGTCCAGGTGTTTTTTTGTGCAAAAACTCCTTATTGGCTATTTTCCCTACCATAAGCCCTCAATGAATTGCATTGTATTGAATGGGAATTGAATGGAGCTATGGGGTGTTGTGCTAATTCACTTATTTCCATCGAAAGAAGTAGTAAAGTGTGCCGCTTGGGATATTATTTACATTATGAAGAGAGGATATATACAAAGAAATTCTAATTTTGAGCGATGGAAATAAGCGAATTAGCACAACACCCCATAGCCCCATTCAATTCCCATTCAATTCAATGCAATTCATTTAGGGCTTATGGTAGGGGAAATAGCCAATAAGGAGCTTTTGCACAAAATAACACCTGGACCTCTTTGATGGGGACGTAACGACTACAAAGAAAGGTAAGAAAGCCTTTTAGTATGGAATTCTCCTTTAAACAAAAGAAGCCTATCGGCTGCCGGACTAAAATGTTCTCAGAAGCAGGCCAACGACGGATCAAAGCGAATTTTTCCTCATTTTTAGAATGTGCAGCACTTCACTGTGTCAGTAAGTATAGCTAGAGGAGAGTCGCTTCAGCTGTCCTGCTTTTGTGTTTTAGGTAAGTGGTGTCCTTGAGGGGGTTTCAGGGGGTGACCTAATTTCTCCTTTCATTGTCGATGGCAAATATGAGACGTGTGGGGACAAGATGACGTAAACTTTCCCTTCATTGTCAATGGCATTTAAAGGTATATTCAGTGATTTCACTTAATTCAAATATCACTTATTTTTTTGTTTTGTTGTGATAATCCTCCCTACTATAGAGTGTGCTGACCATATAAGGAGTTCCTCCCTGTCCCCAGTTAACCCCTGGGGGTCAAAAAACCTTAGGTTTCGTTTTTGACTCTCTATCCTGATTGGACGAAAGGCTGGGTCCCACAGCCAAAAACGAAACCTAAGGTTTTTTGAGTGAAATCACTGAATATACCTTTAATGTTTATGTTGCGGACATTTTGTGGGGACAAAAGCTGTATATAAGGAGGGGCTAGAACGATTTTGAATATTTTCCTAACATTTTAACAACACAAACATTCCCTGGCACATAGATGGGGGGGTCACTCCACGGCCAATTAAATGTGGGTATCTTTGAGATAAAAGGTTTTAGGGTTTCGGGCCAGGTGAAGCTTACCTTTGCCTGAGCTTGGGTCTGCTCGCTCCAACACAACACGCAAGCCGTCCAGACTAGATATGGGGGCGCCGAGGTCCAAAGGCTCCGTTTCTCCACTCTGAAACAACACATTTGGGATGTTAGCGTGTGCCGAGCTTGATTCAACATTTTGAGTATATTATGGATGACATGCACTGTGTAATTCAAGAGGCTTTTCCTGAATCATGATATGGCTTCAAGCTTTTGGTCCTACTGTTTAACCCACTCTGACCTGAGATCAGATTCATACGAGGTTTCCGCCGGACAAACACTGGGTCTGATGAACCCATTCTGACCTGAGATCAGATTCTAAAAAATGTCAGTCGCTCTTCGATTTTTCAAAAATAGCAGACCTACAAGCTCGTATCGCGCCACTCGGTGGCGCGATATGAGCTTGTAGATCTGCTATTTTTTAAAGGTATATTCAGTGATTTCACTCAAAAAACCTTAGGTTTCGTTTTTGGCTGTGGGACCCAGCCTTTCGTCCAATCAGGATAGAGAGTCAAAAACGAAACCTACGGTTTTTTGACCCCCAGGGGTTAACTGGGGACAGGGAGGAACTCCTTATATGGCCAGCACACTCTATAGTAGGGAGGATTATCACAACAAAACAAAAAAATAAGTGATATTTGAATTAAGTGAAATCACTGAATATACCTTTAAATAGCTAAAGCATAACATGATGCTGACACCAAAATGGGTGCCCCGGTCAGAATGGGATAATACAGCCATAATGCCTGCAAACCCAAAGGACCTAAAATAAACTGTCTGGATTTAGTGGGAGGAGGAGAAGAAGCATGTTTGAAGTGTGTCGTCATCCTTAATTATAGCCCCGGCACTCTTGACTTGGTTTGAGTCATAGAGAGCTAAACCACCAAGTAGAGCTGGAAAGGGATGCGGTGGTTTCTTTCCCCTGCCCAGGACACTCCACCCTGTGGCACTGTCATCCAGTACACAGGCTAGTCCATGAACACACACACACACACACACACACAGCAGCTTCAAGCCCATTATGATACCACAGCGACCCGTGACTACTTACTATTTTGGCCACCAGATCAGCGAGGTGGAGGCCATATTTGGCCACCACGGGACGCAAGACCTCCGTGACCGGCTTGGTGGGTTTGGCTTTCAGGCCCACCGAGCGGTTAATCGGTACCAGGTCCAATCTAAAGACAGGAGGGAAAAAAAAGACTAAATGAATGTGGGGAAGAGCATTACGTACACACAGATATGTGGAATCATCGGGATCAAATAGATCACAATGACAAGAGAGAAAGAATGTCTGTAATCCAAACCTAAACAAGGTGCGCTTCTCCAGTCTGAGCTCTCGAGTGCTGAGGGTCATGCAGTCTTGATCCAAAACCAATGGCTATGAGAAAATTAAACAAAAAACAAATCAAAGGTTGGTGTTTAGAGCATAAATTACAAGATCAAGACACTGTACATCTCCAGTGCCACATTACTTTGAGACTCAAAACAGAAATGGATTAATGGTTCAATAGTTTTAATTTATTCAAATTTTAGTCACCTGGAATGTTTTATAGTGTTAGTCTAGTTTTAGTCGACTAAATATCATGAGATTAGGGCCTTGATGCCGTCGTAATGACCGTTTTCACACTTTACAGTGTAAAATGACTTATACTCGATCTCAACTCTACTGGGTCCCTTCCTAACATTTTAGTCTAGTTTTTATTTGTTGACGAAATTGTCAGTATATTTAGGGCCGATTCATACTCCTATTTTAGAGTCGAATAAAAGTCGGTTCGGCGCTGTAGAGCCTACAATTTGACGTCATTTGAGGTTCGGGGGGGGGGCGGTTACCGTCCTAAAGTCGGCTCTTCGGTGCTACTGAAAATTTCTGACGAGCCAAAATCATTTCGGCACTACAGCGCCGAAACAGCGGTAAAATAGGAGTATGAATCGGCCCTTAGTCTTAGTTTTAGTCATCATAGCTTAGTTTTCATTTAGTTTCCATTTAGTTTTCATCAGTGAAAAAAGGCAGTCGACGAACACACGAAATTTGGCACGGTGTTTTTCTGTTTTCCAGCGCGTCACAATTTGCTGCCCACTCACCTTCTCCCCTCCCACCAAGAAGAGGTCCACAGCGGCCATGTTCACTCCGATGTTGACACACAGGTCTCGCAGCACCTCCCTGATGGAGGTACGGGGCCGGAGGGCGATGGAGGAGCAGGAGCCGTCCGACAGCACCACGGTGCAGTGCTTGGAGGAACACTCTCTCACCCGCTCCCACGCAGCAAGGGAGTTCCGGCTGTCAGACTGAAGGTTGAAATTGGGATGTTGATATTGATATGATATGATATTTAAGAAAATAAGAACTAATGATGCAGGGGGCTGGACCTGGTGACTCCAGATACAGAGTGGTATAACATAAGACTAGATCCACCGGTGATCCATGTCACCGGCCCGCGCATCACTACCGTCTTAGGCTCTATGTTGCCATGGAAATTAGTCCACGAGGATCTTACCTCAATCTTGCCGGCAGAGCAGGAAGTGGCCATCTCCAAGCTGGTACCGGAGGATAGGGAGCCTTGGGACTCCCTCCGCCCATTACTGCCCCAGTAGTCTGCAGTGCACACATCACAACACAGAAGATGAGTTCACAGCCTGCTTATTACAGTTTGGTATATACAGTTTGAGTGCGTTTGCTACTTTACTTTTAGATTTTTGAAAAGGCTTAGTTTTAGTTACGTCATTGTAATATGGATTAGTCAAGGGCGAGATTCAACAAGTTCCCGAAAGATGGCAACAATTTATTTTTTGATTTATAGTTAATTTAACAGTTTCCGTGCCGGGAATGGATTACTCCAGGTTAATGTCGCTGCCGTATCGGACATACCCGCCTTTTGTTTTATGTGTTTAATCCGCCGTAATGTAATGAATCAAAAGAAAATCCGTCTTCGTCGCGGAGAATGAGACTCGATGCATTCGCTGTGATGACGAAACCGGAAATCGTCACATGCTGTGGGCTGCTAGGGCTTCCGGGAAATTGAGGCCAATGGAAATGCATTGGGTGCAACGCCTCATTGAAACCAATCTTGTGTGCGTCTTCCGGGTGCACCAAGATGGTGGATGCTACACACAGATCATAACAAACCACGGGAGCTTTTTTTGATGGATTTTCGCGGATTAAAAGCCCAAATAATTCAGCGTATGCTCTAAAGGTAATACAACAATCTCGGCAGTGAAGGGGGGTTGATTAAAATGCGGGTTAATCGTAAAAAACAGTCAAACTGTTAACACACAGTTTACAGTTTAAATTCTAGTTTTTGTTATTTATAATAACCCTGGAGCTCACACTACTACATAAGACACATCAGTAATGCCGTATTGATTATTACTAGGCCTTTTGTGGCACTCCCTGTGGGGGTGTGGAACGCGTGTGTCGAATTTGAAGTCGGTGGGGCGAACGGTTATCGTGTTACGTGGATTTACAGATGTACACATACGAGACTTGGTGCATTCAGATAGATTTGTCGCCACATAATCCTTTCGGTAAGTAAAAGGTGATTATAAGGCAGCTAGCCTGAGCTAACGTGTTAGGTTTCTGGTCTAGAGGGGCGGGTCGCGGCTGAGATTTGCGCACGTCCTGATTGGATCTCATCGATCTGTCCGTCACCCCCGGCCCCTCCTCTCCCCCCTAGTGCAGCGCTACGTCACATCATTTGGAGCGACGCCCACCCGGAAGGGTTGACTCCCACTTTTAGACCAGAGCGGCCAATGCGTTCCTCCAGGCTTTACATTTTTGCACCAACAAAAATGAAAGCCTGGTACCGAGGCTATAAGGCAGCAAATACATGTTTTGCATAGTATTTATTTGCCAAACAGCAGGGGTAAGTAATTAAAGTTAAATTGGCGCTACAGGCAGTAATGATAAGAAATCATCATATTTTAATTTGTTAGGAAATGGTGGTGTGCCACCACTCTGTATTGTCCAATCAAAAAATGCTAATGTACTGTGAATATAAATGGATGGGATGCACATTAGGAGAAATGATTATTTCTCACCCATGTTGATGTCTCCAATGTCCTTCTTCTTGCTTCCCTTCCCAAAGCTCCTGTTGCGAGACCAGGAGAAGAAGATCCCACGTTTCCTCTCAGCGCTGTCATCTCTGGACTCGTCGTTGATGGACCTCCCGGATCTCTGCTTCCGGGAATCCTATAGTTTGAAAGTAGGATTATACAAACAGGTCGTTTCGAGGAAGCAATCCGATTGGTTGAAACGGCTTCTAGCCGTGGATCAAACCAGCACCATTCACCACCTAATCAAAACAAAGAATTCAGCTGCTCTGTTTTCCCAGAGCGCTAGCAACCTCGGTGGCTAGGCTAGCTAGTTTCTTGGGACATTTGTGGTCGTAGTCGTAGTGACTACATCTGTCATTAAAAATAAAATAAAAATCAGCGATTTTCTTAGTTTTAGTTAACTGTTGTATAATTGCAATATTACACTGGAGGGTGTGGCCCTGCTTGTTGCCCAGAAGTATAATATCTCCATTGGCAAAGAGGGATTTGAATCCATGTAGTTGCATAATTAAGCACGAGGAACTACGTATTTCCCCTACTATTATTGTGAGCTTGTTAACAGTCGAACAGAAAAGAAAAGAGGTCGCACAGCTCGTAGTCACGATGCAATACTTTATTTTAAGATGACCCATTGCTGTGCGCTCCTACCTCTTTGTTTGAGCTTGTATACCGTTATCACAGTCACAATTGTCCACTGTACCTTTTTGGGTGTGGACATGGTGGACCGGTCAGAGCTGGCACTGTGCTTGGACGGTGCAGGACTGCAGGGTATCTGGTACTGGTAGGGGTCGGGCAGGGAACGCCCCTCCACCTCAGCCAGCATGCACTCCTGGTACAGGTGGGACTTAAGGAACCGTGAATAGCTGTCGAACTTCATCAGGTTAAAGATCTAGAGTGAGAGAGACGGTTGGGTTGTGAAGTAGAGGCACAGGGGGAATGGAGGGAAGACATGGATGAGACAAAAGGATCTGGTGTTGTTAACATATGGTTATGACTGATGTTATGACAGGTGTCCTAACAGTTATAATTATATAATGCGCATGTGCAAGTTGAAAATAAACAGGCATGTGTGTGTGGGTGGGTGGGTGTGTGTGTGTGTGTGTGTGGCCATGACTGGCTTTGTGTGCACTTGCGCTATAGTTTCTTAGTGTGGGTGTACCAGTTTGTGTTTATCTCTCTGGCAAAGGCTCCAAGATTTCTGATAAACAATCCCAGATGGTCACCAAAGATGACAATATGCTTCCTTGTACAAAGTGACTAAAACGAGAACAGACCCTCAGACAGCCCACAGGATCCCTCCTTTATTAAATCAGAGTACTTTTCTGCCATGGTGCCTGATGCCAACCGAATCTATCTAATTATTCAAACCACTGACTCAAGTAATGTACTCCATCTTCCCAGGGGCTCACATATAGAAGCCACTATAACAGCATTTGCTATAGATTATACACAAGAACTCCTGGGGGGTTATCTGACAAAAAACTGCTGTCTTGTCATGTTGTATTAAAGCCATAGAACGCAATAGAAGAGTGAGTGTGTTTGTTAATAATAGTAAGTAACATAGAGGTTACAAACTGTGGGGCATGTCTCCCCAGGGAGGTGCCAGGGCATTTGCAGAGGAGGAACATTTCACTAACTTCCTGTTGATCAGGAAGTCACGGTACTTAAGCTTACAGATTCACCCAGCGGCTGTGACATTTGGCTGTGCCGTTTGATCTAGAAAGGTTTGGGATAAACTGCGTGCCCGTACTCTCATTCATCTGGAGCAGCTGTAGATGTGCTTGCGTGTGTACACGTAAAGTTGGCAGTGGCACAATTACATACTGTACATACTGTACATAGCAAACGTTTACTTGAATTATCAAAAGTGATGCATTGTCTGTTCACAAGGAAGAGGCCTTGGTGGACCTGGAATCTCCCTCTCTTTCCCTCTGTTGCAGAACTCTGAACTCATAATTAGTGCTATTAACCCATTCTGACCTGAGATCAGATTCATACGAGGTTTCCACTGGACACACACTGGTCTGATTAAACCCATTCTGACCTGAGATCAGATTTTAAAAATGTCAGTCGATTTTTCAAAAATAGCAGACCTACAAGCTCGTATCGCGCCACTCGGTGGCGCAATATGAGCTTGTAGATCTGCTATTTTTCAATAGCTAAAGCATAACATGATGCCAACACCAAAATGGGTTAATCAATATATTAATTGATCATTATGATCAATACGTATAGACTGACGTTGACTTGAACTGTAACTTCCTGCATCATAGCAGCATATATTCTTTATTATAGAAAATTAAATGCAGTTACTCTTCACATATTATTACATAGAGACTATCCTTACAAGCAAAAAATAGTATTGTATTGTCTTAGTAATGGGTGGGGGGGGTTGGTTTGTTTTAGCTTTACCCACTATATTGAGACAAATCCCTTCAAAACAATGGGTTACGCCTGATGGAGGGGAAAGGAACTGGTCGGAAATAACGTGTTCCCTCCACGCGCTACGTCCGGCCGGGGAAACTCTCCCCTGTCAGGTGAAAAGAAGCGGCTTGGACTCCTCATCCATAGAAGGAAGCATGAGGTCAGTCCGCTGCCCCCCCCCCCCAGGTTGGCAGAGGAAGTGCAGTGCCCAGGATTACATTAGATAACTGACACTGGGTGAAAAAATGGGTTGCAAAACCGTGGGATACATTTTTTAGAAAAGCAAAACAAACAATGGGTTACATACATCCAGTTTGTCGCTGGTGCTGGACACAAAATGACAGTATAAATAAAGAATAAAAGTCCACACAGCAGCATTGCTCCTCAGTGTTTCGTTTACTCAACACAGACATTGCCCGATGTAGGCCAGCTGTGGCCAAAACGTTGTGCACGTACCGTGTAATGTCTGTCTGTGACCTTTTATTATTTTAAACATAAAAAATAAACTACTGCCATAGATCATCAAAACCATAATATCTTATTTCTTCGTAGTGTGATTTAGTCGCTGAGCTTGAGCTATCAAGGTTTGATGCAGAGAAATGGAGCCCGCGCTGCTAAGCAACTACCTACTCTACAACTGTCTGCCCAACATGTCGGGAGGATCAGAAACCCAACTGTTGTATATGTAGAGCAGTGTTGATTTCGTCGACTAAAACTAAGACGAAAATTGTATGTCGACTACCTTTTTTCACTGACGAAAACTGAATAGAAACTGAATGAAAACTAAGCTATGATGGCTAAAACTAAGACTATATATACTGACAATTTCGTCAACAAATACAAACTAGACTAAAATGATAAGAAGGGACTATAGTGGACAAGAAGATCCAGCATAAGTCATTTTACAATTGGTCGCATGCTGAAAATAGCCGATCTACAAGCCCACAACGCGTCGCAGCGCAAGTGTAAAAACAGTCATTACGACGGCACCAAGAACCGCCAAAACACATTTTAGTCGACTAGATCAACTGTAGATTTAGTCGACTAAAATCCTATGATATTTAGTCGACTAAAACTAGACTAACACTAATTAGTGACATTCCGGGTGACAAAAATGTGACTAAAACTAAATGAAAACTATTTCAAGAGACTACGACTGACTAAAAACTAAAGTAGAAATGTTCTGCTGCCAAAAACAACACTGTATGTACAGTCGTTTACCTGTAGCTGCTGAGCCTTGAACATGTCTGGCCGCGGCGACGTCAGGACATCGTCCGCCAGCTGGGCCTGGCTGTCGATGTTGACCGGCGTGGTGGCGCTACTGGACAGGAAGCTGTTATAGATCTCTCCCGCTCGCTGGGACAGCTGGCAGAAAACATAAAGAAATGCAATCTTATTTCAGAGAGAGAGAGAAAAACACCATTTTGTTCTTCTTACTATACCCCGACTCCCCCCCAGGGTTAGTTTAACGCATTTTTATGACCTGGGAACGATTCTGCAAATGTCTTCTAAAATCCTGACAGTTTTCTCGAAAAAGCTGTTTTTCTATGTCAGTCGTTCTCAAACACTTTCATGTCACTTTTCATGATTCTTCAAAAAATAGCAGACCTACAAGCTCATAGCGCGCCACTCGGTGGCGCGCTATGAGCTTGTAGATCTGCTATTTTTTCAATAGCATAGCGGAGGATATACTGTGATGACACGGGGACTTGTGCATGTCGTTTCTGCATAGTGATGGCTACTGCATCGGCTCTACTATACAGTAGTAGGGTGTATGGACACGGTTATGGTGTCCTTGACACTGCAATGTTGTTGCTCTTGGTTTTGTGTCGCTGCCCTTGCTGTATCTTACAGTGATTATCTTTACCCTGTATCTGTACTTTTAACTGCTGCAGTGCTGCCTTTTGCGACTGAATTTCCCGTGGGATCAATAAAGGTCTGTCTACATCTCATCATTGGGATCTGTGATGCCTAGTGTGATGAAATATTCACGAAAATACCCATGAAAGAAAATTGTACTTCATTAGTACTGCTTTGGGTAGCACTTCAAATAGCCTGGGGTCCACCTATGCTTTCTATAGCATAGGTATATAGAATCTAGACACAGCTGCGCAATGAGACTAATTCAGAGCGACAGAGAGGAGTGCATGTGTATGTGTGTGCGTCAATTGGTGCAGGTGCAGACAATCAGAAATCAGCAGAGAGTGATCGACGTTTGCGCTACTCGAATTGAAGTGGATTCGGTCCCAGACTTTTTTTTGTCTCCCTGGAAATAAAAACGTCTGGGTTTCCGAGGCTACCCTTCAAATAGACCCTAGCTGAAAACAAACATCATAGGTTACTTAATAAGGGCATTGTAAAAACACCTCTGTCTTATCGGAGTCAATTATGATCGGTCAACGCAAGCCATCGACGCATTTGAGAACAACTCAATCGCCAGAAGGAGAGGTAGAGAGAGGGCATCACATTATTATGATGGTTGCGTTTAGAATTTTTCAACATAACACAACAGCATTGACGACTAGTGCTTGTCAATAGCTGTATATGGGACACTTACCTGCTTTTTGTCCGTTGCAGGGACATGACTGAAGTATTCGCAGGCCTGCCAGAACAAGATGTTCTCCTCACTGAATTCCTTCTTGAGGAATTCCTGTGGAGACAGAGTTACATTGGCCATTTATTACAAAGCCATAGCATAGCATCAGGTCTTCATCCTACCATCAAATGATCTTTCAAGCAATTAAAAGCAAGCAGGGGGGGTGTATGAGCTTAATTAGAGAGAAATAATTAAATTAAGAGCTATTGCTTTCATCAACCCTGGTGACAGGTAATTCCAATAATTGAAAAACAAATCAATATCAATGCTTCATTGGTGTTTTAATGCCAGTTTTTCCCCACATGCTCTCAGCATTGCAGATCTATAGAAGAACATGACTGCCTGTGATGTTTCTAACCACTACTAGCTATATTGTAATGCAGTGATGTAAATAGGTTTTCAATGTAATGAGTCCTGGGATGCAGGCATGGTCTTTTAGAAATTATTATTATAACTAAAGCTAGCAAAATAAACTAGAATAAAAAAACAGTACAGTAGTGCATCCTATGGATGCAGAGGTCCTTGTTTTATTGCGTCCTTTAACCCATTCTGACCGGGCACCCATTTTGGTGTTGGCATCATGTTATGCTTTAGCTATTGAAAAATAGCAGATCTACAAGCTCATATCGCGCCACCGAGTGGCGCGATACGAGCTTGTAGGTCTGCTATTTTTGAAAAATCGAAGAGCGACTGAGATTTTTAGAATCTGAGGTCAGAATGGGTTCATCAGACCAGTGTGTGTCCGGCGGAAACCTCGTATGAATCTGATATCAGGTCAGAATGGGTTAACTGTAAACTGCGTTTTAGGATGCAAAATACACCCTATATTAATTATTAATCTCTGGTAAATGTACATGATGCATGTGACACACAGACCGGGTGCTTTGCATTGCCCTATAGCTTACCGAAAAGTACCGCACTCCCACGGGGTCCTGGAGGAGACGCTCAAAGCAGGCGGCCCAGCTGGCCACGCGGCGCTCTGAGAGGCTCCGGTGGGTGGACGCGCCGGGCAGGCTGCCATTGCTGTTCAGGCTGCTTTGACTGCAGCAGCCCTGCAACTGGACCCCACCCCGTCCACCACCACCACCA
Source organism: Protomyctophum parallelum (assembly GCF_964188405.1). Lineage (NCBI taxonomy): Eukaryota > Metazoa > Chordata > Actinopteri > Myctophiformes > Myctophidae > Protomyctophum > Protomyctophum parallelum. Next base: position 10,501,321 of record NC_139716.1, on the reverse strand, counting down.
CCACTACTACCACCACCACCGCCATAGTCTGGGAGAGAGAGAAGAGACATATAGAGGAAAACATGGTTAGGCTACGGTCGGGATTTAGAAGATTTTTTTTTTTTTTTTTCAATTTCGACCTCAGGCCTAAATGGGTTTAAGTCGGGACTGTCAGACTCATTAGGTCAGGGCCCAGGCTGGCAAAACATGACATGGGCACACACACGCATATGAACGCAACACATATGCTGTCACTGCTGTTGCATTATTTTTTTGTCAAATAGGTTTTTATTGAGAACAGATTATAAATTGTTGCTCAAACATTATGATATGAAATACATTTTCAAGACAAAAAGAGAAAGAAAACCCTCAACCCTCCCACCATAAAATAGTAAGATGAAATGCTCATGAAAAACATCTGAAAAGAAAATACAGTGACAGGCAACCATATCAGTGGTATCCTGTCTATTAATTGTTTCTACTCAAGTAATGGACAAGGGGGCAGCCAAACAAATTGTCTCTTTGTTTCTCAGGAAACCTTATTCTCTCAAGATGAAGTGTACTAGTCAATTAATTTAGCCAATGCTTAAATGCAGACCATATGTAATCAGACCATATGAGAGGAGTTGTTTCTGTGCTCTCCCCATCATAGCAGAATAATTAGTACATCGGGTAAATATGAATATTCAAAATATCAGAGTGCCTCAAATATCTTAATCCAATATCTTTGTATCCGAGGGCAAAGGGCGAAGCTGTGAAGACGATTTGAATCTATTGCATTACATTTGTCACAGACTTTATGAATTTGTTTTATTAAGAAGATTAGCAACTTCAATTATTAGTATCTATTATAGCCGTATAGGCTACAAGGGGGGGAAAAGTATGATGACTGAGAGATGGAAATGTATGCAATTTTTTGTTTCGTTTTGGAGGAGGCACAACACTTTCCACTTTCCTTCATTTGGAAAATACAACAATTCTGTTTCAAATAGCCTACTGCTATAACTTTTACTTCACTTACTGCTATAACTATGACATGTTCATGAAATGTATTAGTGAGACACTGAAACAAACTTAAACTAATTACAACTGCTTACAGAACCGTACATTTTAGCCAGGCCTGCTTCCAGGAATCTCAGACAATGAAGTCTAGTCTTTTGTTTTATGGAAGTGATCACAATCTACAATGCACTGATAATGCAATAATGGAAAATTCCGGAAATAATGCATAGGCTGGATATGATTATAAATGTATTTCTTGCAATACTGTCAATCTGGCATACGGCCCGAGCTACGCCAGGCTTTTTGCGCACGTTTACACGGCACACGCACTTAACCCATTCTGACCTGAGATCAGATTCATACGAAGTTTCCGCCGGACACACACTGGTCTGATGAACCCATTCTGACCTGAGATCAGATTCCAAAAATGTCAGTCGCTCTTCGATTTTTCAAAAATAGCAGACCTACAAGCTCGTATCGCGCCACTCGGTGGCGCGATATGAGCTTGTAGATCTGCTATTTTTAAATAGCTAAAGCATAACATGATGCCGACACCAAAATGGGTGCCCGGTCAGATTAAAATAGGACTGGATCTAAAAGCGTGTGTGCGCGTATTCACATAAACACGCACAAAATCGTCCGGTGTAGCCCGGCCGTTAGTGTGTGTGTGAGTGATAGAGATATAGAGAGAGAGAAATAATGTTGTGAAGTGAGTTGTGTAACCGTAGAAATTACCGCTTTAGAGCCGAGTGGATTTGCACGTGACTTTATCATTCTCTTCTAATTTGGAAAAACAACCCGTATGTCGCTCGCTCAGTAAAATAAAACTCACTTTGCAGCAGTGATATTTTGTCCTAGTAGTACCTTCTAAATTGGGGCACAACTAGCTGTTGGCGCAGCAGGCAGCAATAGGGACTCAGGAGACTGTAGGCCTATCTGTTGTACAGACAGATATAATGAACAGAATAATGCTTGTGGGTTTTTCTCAAAATTGTCCCACAGGCCACCAGTTTGACACCCTATAGTTTAAGTGGTTAAATCCCATTCACAGCTAAGTTATGGATTACTACCAGTAAATGTGATCGGATCCATGTCAAAATCCCATGCTGGTTACACACCGTTTACTGCAAGACTTTGGAACACAGTTCAACTTTTAACACAGTCGCAAATTGTCTACACAGGACAGAGTGAGTCGGAATTAGTGAACCAGAGGGTACAAAATAATGATCCTGTTTTTTGTATCTAAAACTCGAGTGAAGTGGTGGCACTGCCCATAGCTGCATGGGTAGACAGACTGTCTGGGACCCAGAAGGGTCCTGGTTTTCCCACTGATCCGCCCACTCTGTGTTGAAGTGTCTCTGAGCAAGAGTAAAAAAAAGACACTTCACCCCAGTCTGCTCCCTGGTCAATGTACAAATTAGTGCCCACTACTCCTAATCGTTAGGAGTTAGGACCATAAAAGGACTAATATAAATTAATTAAAGAGTTATAAATGGTGCATTTTAACTCAGACCTCAGACACAAAAGATGGCATAGTAGACTCTACTACACCAGTTTTGGAGAGTAGAGTGATTCATTATAGTAATAAGGACATTATAGTAGAACTCTAAAACGGTACCACTCACACACTATATGGAGAACACAGCAATGTGTTGTGTCACTGAGCAAGTGAGAGGTGAAGAAAGGCTCATCTATTGCTGGTGCTGTGCGCCGAAAATAGCGATCTACGAGCTCACAACACGCTATGCTGCGACGACTCGAGTTGCAAGCCTGTTGGTTCTTTTGTCAGTGTGCGCGACAGCAGCGCACAACAGAGTATAACTCAGACTGTAGCAGCCAGCAGGGACTAGAAAACCAAGACTGCTCCCATCACTATGTCTCTTAAAGCAGTGGTTCCCAAAGTGGGGCTTTACAAGCCGCTGGTAAAAAAAAAAAAAGACTAATTAATCATCTATAAGAGGACCCCGCCATTAGCCTCATGTGTGGAGAAGCAGAAACTGGCGACCACCGCAGACTACTAGCAAAGAGGGTGGGAAGGCAGGAGGGTATTAACAAAGGACAATGAACAATAGAGGCGACAGGGTGCGGGACATCAGGGCGAAGAAACAGGTGAAGGTTCAAAACTTCATAGTACCTGCAATCACGGCAGCAGATGGCCACTTTACAGCTGAGCCCATCATGCAGGGAAAGCAGCGTTAATGAAACGAAACAATGGAGGCCACACAGTGGGGCTTGTTAGCACTACACAGCACGCAATATGAACAAGGGACCAGCGGGATACCGGTTTCCCGTGAGTATTGTGCTCACACCACAAGGCACAAATTAGCCTAATCGTGTCTCTCCATCAGCCTCTTTATATAATTTGTCTGTACATTATAGGTTTAGCTCTCAATAGTGCACGGTTGTTTGGGAAACACTGATATAAAATAATGACTAATGCCTCTGTCAGCCTCCGTCGCGCTCAGATTGTGGCCCCTTGTGCTCTCGCCCAGCTGAATCAGTCGATGTGTCACCATGCAGGGATTAGTCTTTAACTCGTTCTCGCCCGTTACCATAGAGTAGACTGTGCTCTACACCCAGTGCCAGTAGAATGCACGTAAATGCAGAAGAAGAGAGAACCCGCGAACCGGCTCCGTTTTAACCTGGAAGTAGTAACCCTCCATTTCATTAACTAATTTTAATATCTTCCTTTAGCTCAATCTGAGCCCTAACATCGCTAAAGATTGCGTGCACCTGCACAGCGTTTTTTGGATTTTCGATGACGTCACACGAGTCACACCATGGGAGCCCTCGGAGGCTAGCGACGGATGCTAAAAACAGCTAACGCACTGTAAATAAAATGCTATTAATTCTGGATGAATTAATGAAACCCGCGGTTTGGCATAGGAGGGTGCAAGCAATAAACCCGGGAGATTTCGGATTTGGCACACATTGTGGTAAGTAAAGTCTTGACAGTCTGAGGTTCGCTTTAGCTTGTATGTATTGGCATACGTATGAAACTCCACGCTAACGACGCTCCTGGGTCCTGCCATTTGTTTGGATCTGGGGTGTTGTGTTTTCTTAAAGGCTTTGGGGATCTTTACATTTGCCACATTTTGTGCTGCTTAAAAAACAGCCATTCAGGCCAAAGCCAGAGCACTCCACGTCACAACCTCAGTGGCCGAGATGTTAGCAAACATTATTAATACCATGGTGAATGGGTGAGACCAGACAACAAACACTAGAACTAGATAGAGCTGAACCTAGCCTCAAAACCACTTTTATACGCCCTTGTGAACACACAGACACCAGGTCATGTACGCGAGCAGTGGTTCTCAAACTTTTCAAGCCGAGAACCAAAAGACAGATTAGACGTTTTCCCCCGGGACCCAAACTACTGAAAATAGCAGATCTACAAGTGCACAACGCACGTTTGCGAGCTTGTAGATCGTACTTCAACATTACTTCCGTACTTCGACATTTGTTTTCTAATTATTGGCTTTTCTCTGATTTCTTTACCGGGGGTCAAATTAATTTAATTTAATTTATAATTCATGAAAATCTTTGGGAATTTTATTTGAATAATAATTAAAAACTAAAAGTAGGAAACAATAAATAAAGGGACCCATCAAAATGTGTCACAAATGGGTCCAGACCCACTGTTTGGGAAACAGTTATGTACAGTACATGACCATGTCAAAGTGGTGTTCGGGGACCCCCAGGGGTCCTTGGAAGGGGTTTCAGGGGGTCCTCTGCAAAATTTTATAATACAGCATCAAATTCGGCTTAACCACTTTAACCCTATATATACACCGGCTATTTAAAAACAGAAGATCTACAAGATAGTATATCTACTAATTTGAAATAATCTTGGAAATATAATGTGTGGAATATTTTTGAAACAATTGAAACACAACCAGCACAAATCTTGTATGGGGGTCCCTGCCTGGCACAAAATCATTTCAGATGAGGGTCTGTGGCCGAATACATGTGAATTTGTCATCCTTGACATGAAAAAGATTGAGCTCTGTTTAAATGAGAATTAGAAAAGACACATTTTGAGACACACAGGAAAATCCTCAGTATTCATTTAACTCTGGCAAGTGTAAAACAATTACCCAAATGGTTACAGGTCCGTAAGATTTTCCTGTGCGTACAGTGACAAGCTGGATTCCAGATTCCAGACACTTTAGAGACATTTTTTTTAAACGGCGGATATATTTTAGATGTGAAGGGAGAAGAATTGTACTCACCACCATCTGAAGACGCAGCCGACTGAAAAAGAACATAGAGAGAAGACATTAGTGAGAAGCTGCCCTCATGACCTCGTCCTGCACTGAGACAAAGAATAGGAGCATTTGCTGGTGATAACAGTGTCGTCGCTCCAGACATCCCACCAGTTGCTCTGAGAGGTGTGTGTGTGTGACTGTGTGTGACGTGTGTGTGTTTGAGGAATGTGTGTCTGTGTGTGTGCTACTGGAGAGGGGCAGGACTTTGGGTCGCTAGCAGCACCAGGCCAAGCATTAATGTGCTTAGTGGGCGGACCTCTGATCTCTCACGCACACAAACACACAGCTGTTCACACCTCCAAAACCAGGACCCACCTCATCAAACACACACACACACGAACGAACACAGGGAAAAAAGCAAGAATATTCATGCTGACTGACTGGTATCACAGAACGGATTAGGGCCAATCAAGGCAGTGCTACTTGAGAGATGTCACCACAGGCAGTAATGGCCCACTTTTCACATGCTAATTCATGAGATGAGTGCTTTATAGGGCCTGTGGATATCAATGACTTAAAAGTCAATTAGGCCAAGTATCCTCGGTTGGGTGATATTTTTTATGTTCTAAATTATTTCTGAACCTCATGACATAATCCACTATCCAGAAATATATGCAGGTTGAAGATGCCACTTCATTTTGCCAGGCCATAAAGGAAAGGAGAGCTAATGACTGAAAACATTTTTATGAGAGGATAGGAGCGTCTTAAAGCTTGGTCCAAGAACAGCCTTTAGCAGTGCGTTTGGAGGATTCATGTGAAAAAAGGAGCCCGTTTCCAAAACAAGGTTTCTCTGTACTGCTTTTTCATTATTTTCAGCGTGAACGTCAAGGCAGATATTGTCTTCTGAACGAGGCATGCGTATAGCTGGTGCTCTGCTCTGAATTAGCCTGTTGCGTTAGCTTTGCAAAACAGATGCAGTGTTCTGGAACGATCAAAAGCAAGGTGAACTACTGCTGATCCCAATGAACTAAATACATTATTTAATCTCAGTGCATATTTTAGGTCTTCTTGTCATTATGAGCAGTGAGCACATAAAGGTTGCCCCTCTGCAAGCATCTTTTTCTCCAGCTCAGATTCATTTATAGTCCTTACTAATTAGTTACACTTCTGAGTGAGATCGGATCAGTGGCTGTTCAGTTTGATCAATCGGTTGTGGAACCCCCTCTTCAACCACGTGTACCCTAGCCTCCTTATTCTGGGCATGTTATAATAAGTAAGTAAATTATACACAGGTAAGTATTAAGTATAATGGGCATGCAGCATCTGTATTTTATATTAGGCGCACAATCTGTGATAATAGCCGATTTACAAGCTCACAATGCGTTGAGATGCAGCCCTTTGTCAAAACACTGTCACTCATCAACAAAATCAGCGATCTTCGGTGAGTGACACGGCTGTAAGAAAGAAGCTAGGCTTGAGTTGACCACATGTAAACGATGCGTCGGGACCCGCCTTCCCCTCCCCCTTCACCATAGACGGCTTACAGATGTAGACAAATAGACCACCGTTTACAACCCTGATGCAGCTACTGGGCCCAGCCCAGCCCACCACAGCAGCCCCCCGCCCCTCTTCTGTGGTGGCCGGGGCCTGTGCAGAAGAACTAAGGGTGGGTACTCAAAGAAACTAAAAGGAGACTGACAGAACAGAGAGAGAGAACACCCACTCAATACGCCTGTCCCCCTCGGGTACCTAAAAAAAGAAAGACAAGACCTCAAACCTTAAATGCATGCCGGCCTCGTGCGACACGGACAGACATCAGGCGGCACGACAAGACACATTTAAAGGCTTTGAATTAAGTGAAAGTCCACCCATGCCCCCACCCGCCCCCGCTGAAACCATGCAGTCACGAGAGTTTGGCCTCCGCCATCCAGATTTATTTCAAAAGATGTGCGACACAATCCGTCACTAGACGTATCCTGTTACTGTAACACAATGAAACTTCAGTCATTTGCACACACAAAAGAGTGGGAGGGTTACTGTAACGAAACACAACTGCTATTTCATGGGAAAATACCTGATCCTCTACATCATGTAGAGAAGATCACATGTGTGTCAGAGGAGAATTGTGTCCTTATGACACATAGTAATGACACAATCGTAATTTGTGTAAGGCTGGTGAAACATGGAGCAAGCGAAGGACATTTTGGAAAAAACTAAATTGATCTCTACTTGAACTGCTGCGTAGAATGGCGAGCAAAATGTTGACGAGATTAGAACAAAAATCACAGTGTGTTCTCAAGTTATAATGGCTATGTCTGAGTTCCTAACCACCTATACACTAGCATCCCTATTCTGGGCATGTCATACTGGCAATGTCAAAATTGGCCAAAAACAGGCTAATATTTGAGGAAAATGGCAGATCTTTATTGACAGAAATCTAAACAGTACAGGTATGTGAGTGTACAGTGTATGGCGGACGGACACACACACACACACACACACACACACACACACACACACACACACTGCTGTTTCCTTTCAATGAGACCAAAATGATGAGCCAGCAACACCATCACCCCGTCACGCAACTGGAAGCCCAGCTTCCCTTCCTCCGTTCACACCTCCACTGATGGGGCCGTGCCAACATGGGTGGCTTTGATCCCCTTTTGAGTGAAGGGTTGGACTTCACAAGGGGGGTGTATATTTTTTACAAGGGGGACCCCAACAAAATCCCTTTGAGTTGTTAGTGTTGTAATCAACCAAATGGGAGGAACTTAAGATGCAAGTCTAGTATCTTGGCAGCAGAGCTGAGTTGAGTAGGACTTGGCCATACAACTGGAAAATGCTATTTTGGACTTTATATTTCTGCACTTCTTCTCATATCATACATTTTTAAGATGATCTGAAGTGAGTGTGGTGACAAAAAAACACTATATTTTTAAGATGATCTGAAGTGAGTGTGGTGACAAAAAAACACTGTCATCTAATTACACATGCATGCACACACATTACCTGTTATTGTTACCGCTCTCACAGACAGTATTGTTGAAGAAGTAAGAGACTTTTCTCATCTTTTGGACTTGTTTAGACATGTGTAGAGGTTGAGATGCCCAGACACAGACCATCACATGAATACAGCCAAAACATTACGTCTTTTCTAACTTTGTTTTTACAAGTTGCCACAGACTCTCCCACCTACACACACACACACACACACACACACACACACACACACACACACACACACACACACACACACACACACACACACACACACTAATGCTAATGGAAACAAATTCATGTGAATCCTCTCTGCCTGACAAAAAGAAGCATTTGTTCAGTGGGTGGGAGAGAGAAAGAGAGAAGATAAAAGAGAGCGATTAGGTAATAATAATAATGACAAAAACAGATGACTTAACCAAAAACCAAATCAAAAATAAGTCCTCCACACACACCACAGACAAGAAAGGCGCTCTTCGTCGACAAGTAGCACGAGTTTACTTACACTGTTGCAGTACCAGCGTTTCTTGAAGGAAAGCGTCCTTTTGAGACTCATTGTTCTGTAGTCTGCTACAGCGGCAGCAGGCAGACAGATATGTGTGTGCGAGTGCATACCTGAACATTCCCCACCCAAAACTCCTGCTAACCAAGTCTGTACAAGTCAGAGAGAGAGGAAGAAATTTGACGAGGTACCGGTCAGAGAGGGTGGGAGGTGAGGGGTGGAGGAGGAGGAGGAGGGGGGGGGGGGGGGTGTTGAAGAAGGGAAAAGAGTTCCATTTCCTTACTCCTGTAGCTGTTGCTATGACAACCCACCCGACGAGGATACATACAGCCTCCGCCACAGCGGCGTGAAGGATTCAGATGAAGTAAAGCCTCCCTGCCGTACTAACGTTCAAAACACACTGGCCTTCCCCTCATTTTGTTTCCAGTCGTGGTACTCTAGTCTGTTTGCCTTCAACAGCACCACTGAGTCAATATAGATTGAAACCATATGAATTTTTGATTCAGCGTGATTAGTCAAATAAAGGGTTCCCCCTACGTGAACCGCCAAACTTCATCTCTGCTCGTCATTGCTCGTAGTGCCATTCAAGAACAACTGACTGATATCATAACATACAGCAGTAATATGGGACTGGCGTCAATGTAATGGTTTCAACAAGTAGTTTCCTTCATTACGGTGAAAAAAACAAAACAAAAAGAAAATTAGGTCTGAAAATAGGTTTCTGGCATTATCAGCCGTCTTTCTGCTTTCTTGGCAAACGTCTACGATCTGTGAGGAGATTGCACTCAACCAACTGTTATTCTAAAAGCACGGGTGGCCGAGTCCAAGGTTTTTCCCATAGCAAATGATCTAGCATTATCCTATGTTATTCACTCAATTATCTGGCCATTACAAAAGTTCCCCCCATAAATCCTTCAATTGCTTTACTGTTACAGGATTTGAACATATTGGATCACTTTGGATGATGTTTGTAATATGGAATATGGAAATCCTCCTTCAATGATTCCTTATTATCCTTAATAAGAGGATCCTTAATAAGACCGGGCACCCATTTTGGTGTCAGCATCATGTTATGCTTTAGCTATTTAAAAATAGCAGATCTACAAGCTCATATCGCGCCACCGAGTGGCGCGATATGAGCTTGTAGGTCTGCTATTTTTGAAAAGTCGAAGAGCGACTGACATTTCTAGAATCTGATCTCAGGTCAGAATGGGTTAATCAGACCAGTGTGTGTCCAGTGGAAACCTCGTATGAATCTGATCTCAGGTCAGAATGGGTTAAAGTGCATGACTTTAGGTGTTGCTCCAACTAATTTTCCACTAATTCTGGATGGTCTGTGCCACAGCCCACACGCAGACGCTCAGAAATAGAACCGGATTTTGACGCGGCCAATCAACGCCTCCAGTATGGCTTCATCATGCACGCGTGCCAGGACTATTTGTGAGGATGACAACTGACTGATCTGTGTCACCGAAGACGACGCTGAACATCATTTAGCACCAGACAATGTACTAATTAGCCTGTCACCCTGTTGCTGATCATTACTGTATCATATTTAATAAGAATGTTGCAGTTGATGAGGATATAGTCATTTTTCTTATAGACGGAGAGACTCAGCTTTGTCTGGTTGCGCAAACCTTTCCTTGCACCCCTCCCCAAAATGGGGAGGGGGTGCTGGTAATCAAGTCTGGCAGTGTGCTGCGGGTTCACGACGCCGACTGCCTTTATTGCATGTCACCCCCCATCTCTCTCCCAATTTCCTGTCAGCCTACTGTCTATCCCTTCATAAAAAATATAAAATAAAGGCGAAAGCGACAAAAAAAACATTAAAAAAAAAAAGAATTATTTATGTTGATTCATGATGAAAAAAAGAACGCACATAATCAAGAAAGCACTTCTCTACTCAAAAACATAATCGATAGAATACTCGAAAACATAACCAATAGAATAATGGCTAAGAAAATAATAATCTATACCGGTAGTTGCAGCCCTACTTTGTACCAAGCTGTTGCAGAAGGAAAATAATCTATGCCTGTAATCTGCAGAGGATTACAAAAATACTCCCTGAAAATAACATGATGAAAAAGCCTTGGCTGGAAGAGACTTCCGAGGGTGAGGGAGTGGCAACTGATAAGATGGAAGAGACATTTCTTCCTCAACCAAGCAAGGAGTGGGAGAGAGATGCAGAGATATAGTACAGAGAGAGAGAGAGAGAGAGAGAGAGAGAGAGAGTTATGAAACTCAATGGGCAACTTTCTGACTATAGATAGCAGACAAGACAACCTTGTGTTTGCTTTTCAGATTAATGGAGCTCCAACATGTTTTTTACTAGAAAATCTTGGTTGGCCGCAACCGAATACGCTTCGCTTAATGTGATGCAGAGGGACTGGAAATGGTAAACAACGGGAACACAATTATAGTGTCCCCCTAGACTTGCTATCAAGTCCAAGTAAGTCTAAGTGCTCACTGCTGTGTGGCGTTTATGACATTGCTAATGCCATTTGTATACTTGAACATTCATATACAACTGACCACATCATTTATGCATTACTGAGTGTACACCACAGGAAATAATGATACTTTGCAAACTGGACCAGAGTTTACTTTGCAAACTGGACCAGAGTTTACTTCGCAAACTGGACCAGAGTTTACTTCGCAAACTGGACCAGAGTTTGCCAAAACTGTACAATCTACCATATCTATTTTGGGATAATGTCCCCCCAGAATATAGATACCAGGGTTCAGTAAGACCCTGTTTCTCGAAACACACACATGCCTTTACTCGCCTAGGATCAACTCTGACTGTTTTTGTTTAGATTAGTTTTGCTTGAACACAAATTTGAACAATTTTATTTAGATAACATTTGATGTTTACCTGGTATCCTATGTTCTTTTTGTGTCATGTCATTGATGACATTTTGGCTGCCTGCTCCAAACACCACGAAGAACACTCTGCATGTGTCAATTTTTCCATGCTTCCTTTCCTTTATTCCATTACTTATCCCAACCTGGAAATTATTCAAATCAAATTCCATACTGCTTATGTATGAACCGTGTCAAATGGACTGTACTGTACAGTTCATACGCGTTACTCTGATTTTGCACTTGTAAGTCGCTCTCTGGATAAGTCTAAATTGTAAATTGTTAATCTCCCTGATAACTTCAATCCAAATCTAACCAATCCATCATCCATCAATTAATCAATGAGACTGGGAGAAGTAGACTAAAGCCATGAATTCTGGCAACAGTTCAATCAACTATTAGGTTAGCAGAGCTGCCAACCTGCACACATTTTGTGTACCAACCACGCAATTCTAGGTGTCTATACGCCTAGAATTGCGTGGTTGGTACACAAAATGTGTGCAGGTTGGCAGCTCTGGGTTAGGTGTAATCCTCTCAGCAAACACAAGGGTTGTTCAGGTTCGAATTGTATGCCCAAAAGGAAGGGGAGCATTGTCGCTGTATAATTCATCTCCTAATCTCCATGATCGGCACTAATCTAGTACTTCAAGCTAGTTAGCCGCAGCAGATGGAAGCGGCTCCTGTCTGGATTTGAGAGACATTAGAACAACAAGCATGCATGTGTCTGTGTGTGTAAATGTGTGTATAGCTGCACGTGTGTGTGTGTGTGTGTGTGTGTGTGTGTGTGTGTGTGTGTGTGTGTGTGTGTGTTAGCCACTTGGTGGTTGATAACAGCACTAACAGGGAGTGTTAGCATACCTCGGAAGGGAGATGTTTACTTTTCTACTTGCTGCTGCCCTACTTCTTGCAGGTCCAAGGGCTTGGCGCTGCTGAGGCTAAAGTTATGAATTATAATGTTACACTTGAACTGCCATCCTGTTTTAAATGTTCTATGTGTACTATGTGCCTTTTTACTGTGTTTTTGTGTTTCATGTTACCTGCCTGTGTTATGCCTTTGCTGTAAACCAAATCGCCCCACGGGGACAAACAAATAAATGAACCTGAACCTGAAATGGAACTAACCTTTTATTTTCTACCTTACCACATTGTTATATTAACTCCAGGCACGGTTATGCTCAGCTCACCTCATGCTCTGGCCCCCCCCGTCACCCGTTGCCAAAGTAAACATTTTAGCAACAACCCATGAATGTAAATTGTCAACGGAATGATAATTCCTTTGGGCACGACGATGGGGAGAATAAAATATAAAATACTAGATATGCTACACTTAAAAGTTCTATCCCGTCACCGAACCCCCGCCACCCAAACCCAACCCCCCCGACCTCATTCATTATCATGGCAACAACACAAAAAAAGAGAAGGGTGCAATCACTTAAAGCCCGGAGGGGCTGAGACGAGTCAACCACATAGATGCCGCCACTCCCTCATCCTGCCTCTCACCAGAAATGGACTTTCCAACCTGAAACCCAACACTTATAATTAGTCTTGTGATTCCCTCCCCCCCCCCCCCCCCCCCTTTGCTCCACCGAAATAACTTTAAAGAGAGAAAAAGAGAGGGCTCAACATGAAGCTGCACTAACCAACGCTGTTGGAAGTCTCCAAGTGCGTTGGGGGGGTTTTGCTGTATTGTATGAAGGGCCGGTTGTCACTACTAGGCCTGTCACGACGATCATGCAATTTTACTTGATGATTAGGTGTCACACAAATCGTTGCGATTAAGGATTTAATTGTGTTTTTGCCATTGGACATTGGAACATATAAATTACATTTCTGTGAAATGGCTTTTCTGTGCCATTTCTGTGAAATGGCATTGGACATTGGAACATATAAATACAAATGACATTTCTGTGAAATGGCTTTTAGGCATCATAAACAAAGGTTCCACAGGGCAGATATAACAAATATCCTACGTAAATAAACAAATAAATGTCTAACATATTGAATAACTTTATACTGAAGTAAAAATAGCAGATCGGCTGATCTACAAGCTCACAACAAGTTGCAATGTAAAGCATTGTGAGCTTGTATATCGGCTATGTTTGTGTAAACACAAACATTGTCCATTGAATGCCATTGACAATGAATGGCCAGTTTTGAGTGTTTGTGCAAACACAAACATTGAATGACATTGACAATGAATGGCCAGTTTTGAGTGTTTGTGTAAACACAAACATTGAATGCCATTGACAATGAATGGCCAGTTTTAAGTGTTTGCGAAAACACAAACATTGCATAAACACAAATAATAAGACAAAAGTGTGGACGGAAATTGTGACTGGCCGGAATGAGATGATGTATGATCATAAGAGCACCCCTCACTTCACACAGGTGTGATTTTTATGTTTGGAACTGACTTTATTTTTTTTGCTCACCCCCTATAAACAGCTATAGTGTAGATTTTGTCTGAACACAAACATGAAATGCCATTGACAATGAATGGAGAATTTACGCCATATGTGTCTGAGCAAATCGGCTGTCGGGGTATCCGGAGAATTCGCCAGTTTTCCGACTCGCCGCGGTTTAGTGCATTTTAGTTTGACTTCACCTTCATTTAAATTGAATTGAGAAAGAGAGAGAGAGAGAGAGAATAGTTGTTTAGAGTTTACACTAGATGAAGTAGGAATGCTAAAGTTTAAACACCAAAGTACTGAAACAATGTAATTCATTAGTAAACAATATCCTGAAATATCATTGGTAGCCTACTATATTGGTATTCACACCTTTTGATCATCATCTAGCTGACCATTTCATTGCACAAAATAATTTGATCACTTTGGAAATGAACTATAACATCTGTGGGTTTGACATACACTGATGAAGACAGCATGTTAGCATAACGATGAAGACATTGATGAAGGATGTTCAATGCAGCAGGTTGGAAAACTGGCGAGTTCTCCAGTATCCGCTGGTATGTCTGCGGGTATGTCTGTCGTTATGTCTACCGGTATGTCTGCGGGTATGTCTATGGGTATGTCTGTGGGTATGTCTGCGCGTATGTCTACCAACCAAGGTGCCTGGACCGCTGAGCCACGGCCCAGGCAAGGGACCACTATTGTCGGTGACGTAACTAAGGTATGTTTCAAGGTCGGTATAAGGTCAATATTCAATAATGGGTCTAAAGGATTTAGAACAGCAGTTGTGTTAGACATTACGGGCTGTATTTTGTGTGTCTTAAGTACCAGGTCTTATTCCCTAACAACTTGAGTAAACTAAAGACCTGGAGGCGCGATCAATGCCATTTGGCTATTCTGAGTGGCCAAAGAGCATTGATCACGCCTCCAGGTCTTTAGTTTACTCAAGTTAGGGAATAAGACCTGGTACTTAAGACACGCAAAATACAGCCCTACATGTCTTATTTTTATCGTTTTATTGGATGATTTACGATGAATAGAGCGCCGCTCACTTGGGTGTGATTTTTCAATATAGAAACGGTAGTGCAAAAATAATTGTGATGATCTCAAACTCAAGTAATTATGATCAGGCGTTTATGTAATAATTGTGACAGGCCTAGTTGTAAACCACCATTGAACATCTTTCTGGATGTGGAACAAACAGGTCAGACCGTAGCTCTCCAAATGAACTAGTCACCTTCAGCCACTTCCCCCACATCAATGTCAGTGTCCTGAGTCTCCTGCATGACCTTATGGTCTGGCGCTTAATCTTTCTGGTCATACTGGGAACCTAAGCTGGCTGGGTGAGATTGGGTATACCCACTACTCAGGGTGGGGGTTAAATTCAGCCCCCAGGGCAATAGGGGCTAAAGCATGCCATTTTAGTCCCCACGGGTATTTGACAGGAACAAGTTTAGGGCGACTCTCACATGGTCAAAAATAGATGCTTCAGAATGGAAATGGATTGCTTTGAATCTATGCATGGAGGGAAGTTGAGATATTTACACAAGCGCCTAAATGTACTGTCGAGTAGGCTACATCTCTTGGCAACTCTATAATAGTGGTTCTCAAAGTGGGGTCCAGGGACCCCCAGGGGTACCTGAGGGAGTTCCAGGAGGTCCCCAGCTAAATGATAGTTTGGAACCAAAGGGACCATTATGGGTCTGTAACTCAGATAGTGTACAAATTTTGGTACATTTGGATCCATTTGTACACTCTCAGAGTTAAAATAACATTGATTTTACAATATAAATTGGGGGTCCCAGAGATACAAATGCCATTAAATGGGGGTTCGTAGAATAATGCATTTCAAACTGGGGGTCCTTGAAATTAAACGGGTTGAGAATCCCTGCTAGAGCCGGGAAAAATCTTCTCTTATGGGGGTCCCTGGCATACATTTTCAAATGGGGGTCCGCGGGCTAATTAGTGTCAATTTGGGGGTCCTTGACATGACATTTTTTGGGAACCACTGCTCTATAACCCTTTAATATAAGCCAATAGGTAGTATCCATTGTGAAAGCACAATGGATTGTGTCAAACACAGGTCGTAACCACATAATAACTGGCAGGAGAATGCACTTTCACTTCATTACATTTGCGTTACTCCGGATACAGGATCAGATCATGAATACTAAACAGCTACAGTCAACCTACAGCAAGTAGGTCGGCATAGTAAAATAAATAAATACATACAGTACTATTCTTTATTTCAGTACGTTGATAGTGGATGGAAAGGTTCAAGAAATGGCTCTCTAGGGAAAGTTGGCGTTTAGGCTGCCAGAGCAAAGCTCAGTATATCAATCCCTCGCCACAGTGATGGGGGGAATAACTTGGCTGCCCCCCTCCAATAGCCATGTTTATGACTTCCACGGTGCGAGGGAGACGAGACCTTGGCAGGGTCTCGCAGCGTGCTGCTGCTGTGCCAAAGACGAGGCCAAAATAATACCAACCACCGCACTCACTCTCCTACACGGAACCCTCAGAGTTCAACCAACACTCCAGGTTTTACTGTGTAGCCTGGCTGGAGCCCGCTCCAGTTAAAGACGAGACGGTATACCTCTGACTCAATGTCATGGGGAAGTTCGTGCCTGAACAAGAAGGCTCCATCTGCAGGTGTGTGTGTTAAATGTGGCATGCAGCCCGGCAGTGTCTCAGACATGTCCAAACTGTTCCCTGGAGGTGATAAAGCAGTTCCGCCATTCCGTGCCATTCCTCGTTGAGCAACCACATGTCTTATTGGCCGCATTCACTTTCAGTGAAGCAGCGGAATTTAATAATAGCACGGATAAGGAAGGCAAACAGTTGTGTGTTTAGATTTGGGTGTGATTCAGTTGCGAGACATTTTGTTTTTGGATGCCATTTGAAAGCCTGGCATGGCACTGCATGTCCTATAGCTAAATAACAAAGGGCAATACAAGAGCTACTGTACATGGGCCATGGCCAACTAACCAGATTGTGTCATGTTACAGTACACATCAATGAGGCAGTCCCTCGTTGGTAGCTGGTGTCATAAGTGACTGTGACTACATCATCCAGTGGTACTTTACTGTATACGCGGTGGTACATAATAACAAAACCAACACACATGGCAAAGACTCCAACGTGACAGCCTCTGGATAGAAGTGGCCGGGCAAAGAGGTATTTCCCGTGGTTATGGTTTGGTCAAACGGCAAGCTCAGCAACCACATTCACATCTGGTCAACTGGTTATTGCTCGCCTAATATGTATTCGTACCCCGAGCAGCTGACCAATCAACTAACTGCATATAAAGTTTTACTCTGTTTAATGTACTTTTTCCCAGCTGGTGGTGGTGGGCTGGGAGCCCAACAACAGCCTCTTTAATTGCAATTGAAAAAATCTAAAAAAAGAGAGAGAGAAAAACAAAACAGGCTCTGTAGCAGGAGGGGGGGGGGGATCATAATGAGCACAATTATAAAATGCTAAACTGCTTGCTCTTTGCATCCCATAAGGATGTTTCAGAAGCACAACTGTCCACCCACACCCTGTCTGTCATCACAGCCCTGTGATGACGGCAAGATAAACATGTTCTCTTGCCTGTGCCGCTAATCCCCCCAAGAATACACCGTTCCAGCTCATCTCCTCAAGTTACAAGCCTCCACATCAAACATGAAAGCGTGGAATGCATACCCAAAGAATACATTAAAGGAAATAAGACCAAGTCAAAAAAAAAAAAGTGAGACAAATTACCGAGACAAATTACCATCTGTGTAGCACAAACAACAAGGTACACAAAGGCATAAGTCGGTTATTTGAAGGAAGGGAAATGATTAAGCTGTGTGGTGATTCACAAGGATAGAATAGGCATATATACAGTAGCAAACCAAGAGGGGCAGAGCAAAACTATACTATACTATACTATGGTCTGTTACACAGTCACCTGAAAATATCATCCCATATATCTCTTCTTCTGTTCACTGCGACTGGGGGCTTGAAACCATCTGATGACAAAAATCCAACACAATCTCGAATTTGTGCACACGCCAAACACAAACACAACTCTCCCCAACCGACGTCAATTCATTTTGAAATGGGTCACTCGCAGAGTGAGCAACAACACAGAACTGTATTTTACACAGTAACTATGTGAACCGCTCAACCGTAACTTAACTCCTGATGGACGGACGACCAAGAGCCATCACAGTCCACTACTTCACAAAGACTCTTTTGGTATAAACTGTGTGCATCTTAATTGGGAGCCACTGTGCATCCTGACATTGAAGCCTCACTGTATTTGTTGCTGTATGGTATACAGCAAGCACAGTGTGTCACGCAGCATGCATGGGAGATCAGTTGGCACTGGGCAAAACATTCCTCTGACAGACCACACAAGCTAACCACTGTACGCCACTCAGTCTCTCTACAACAGGGGCCACAAAGAGCCCAAAGATGGAAAAAGTAGCCGTTGCAGAAAAAAAGGACAATTTAATACACATAAAGACGGCGTCACTCGAGTCGAGGAAGA
The DNA here is from genome assembly GCF_964188405.1 of Protomyctophum parallelum. Classification (NCBI taxonomy): domain Eukaryota; kingdom Metazoa; phylum Chordata; class Actinopteri; order Myctophiformes; family Myctophidae; genus Protomyctophum; species Protomyctophum parallelum. Next base: position 10,482,835 of record NC_139716.1, on the reverse strand, counting down.
ATTAATTTAAAAGGCAAAATGATAAATGTTGTGGAAAGAGGAAAGAAACCCCTCTCTCTCTACTACAATTTGACCATGAGACTTACAGAGTTGAGAGTTAAAGTTTGTTCCATGTATGGTGCTGTCGCTTGGCTCGTGCGCTTGCGGCTCGACTTCAGCGATGCTCCCCACGCCTGGTGCGTGTAAACGGGTCCATCCGAGAGTGCCCCCCGTACGCGGTGCACAGCGATGTGTCTGTGTTCGCCGTTTAGGAGGAACGGAGCCCCAAAGCTCAAAGCGAGGTGGAAATAGGAGGAGAAAGGAGCGTGCAGGAGAGATGAAGATCCTGACAGCTACTGGGAGTTCAAAAGCTCCCTCTCCCTGCTGCCGCTTCCTCTCTCTCTCTCCCTCTCTCTCTCTAGCTCGCCCGCCCTGCGCTCTCACTCATTCTCTGCTGTGTGAACTCCCTCCCTTTCTCTCCTGTCTAAATAAGCTCCTCTCTCTCTGCCTCCATCTCTCCATCTTCATTCCTCCATAGTTACTGATACGCCCACATAGTAGATCCCTTTAGCCGCGGGTGTGCTACTTAATGCCTCCGCACACAGTCGCACACCTAGGAGGGGAATGGAAACCACAGTTGTGGAATCAGAGATGGCAGAAACCAAATCACAGCTTACATGAAAACCTATTGCAAGGATTTTTTAACTAATGCTATTATTGTATACCGTTTACCAATCACCAAGACTGGGGATAGGGACACCATATTTTCAGCCACCCAAACCAGGACCAGGCTTTAATGAATGAATATGTCGTTCGTGCGTGCCCATTTACAGAATGCACGTTTACTCATGTGTATAACATAATCCATCATAAGCGTTGAGTTCAACATGCAAATCATTGTTCAAGTTTTGTTATAGGTGTGAGCACTGAGCAAATAAATGAACAGAACATGATAAATCATCTCTGACCGCTGAAAATAACCATTATTTAAATAGTGGTAAAAACTGGGACAATTTGGTTGTGAATGCCTGAAAACCGGGACTATATTATTGTTTTAGAGATATTCGTCAGGACTCGGAACACAGCTTCAAATCTGGACAATTTTGCGGCCACCAGTGGCGTCGTTCCTCAGAAGTTCCTGACATATTTGCACACAGTGTTTGTCTGCCGAGTGCTCTCATGGAGGCGATGAGGCCTGCGATAAGGGGGATGCGGGGGGGACGTGACGGACGTGCAGCAGCGATCTGACAAGCTCTGTGCAGAAGAGGGTAAATACGGAGCGTCACGTTCTTCGACATGCCCAAGAAGCATTAAAGGGGATCTGACAACAAACGGCTCAGCATGCCGACATCAAGCACACTCCTCCTATCGCATCAGCAGCAATGACAGAAAACACACACGAACACACAGAGTGAGATGAGAGTCTACGTGGTAGAGTCTCTTCCTCTGTTGAAGCAGAAAACCAGAACAAACACAAATGAAATGACAATTTGAGATTGTATGGCTCTGGCTTAGCCATTGTAGGCTGCAAAAGTACTATGTGTCATCACAGCTCACAGCCTTCATAATGTGGATTAAAAAAAAATAACAAGCGTTTTGCGATTTACCAAGCTGGCTGTTTTGACTCAAAGCAACATGACAACAGGACACATGCGTTTTCTTCTATAGCTTCCCTTGGTTCCCTATGATCAGGCAGTGTGAGGCCACATCCTGGGGTTATCTGCAGGCCAGGGGACTGGCCTAAGCACTGCTGCTGGTGGACCCTAAGAATGTCCAGTCCCACGGTGTCCTTGTGACTCCAGATGCACACGTTTACGGGGAGCTTATCATCACACACTTCTCTGATAGACACACAACTTGAGAGTAGTGAAAACATCCTTCACCACCACAATATACACAATCTGTACAGGCTGCAAATTGACCGGTTTCTGCGAGCAGCGATTTTGACAGTTACAGTATGTGCAGCTGACGGTAATGTTAATTGTGACGTGTGTTTCTTTATTGTATACAGGAGTTGAGAACACCTAAATGGAATACACCCACAATGTTATTACTTCTGTGACGCAGGTCTAATAGTTGCACTATTATTTTATATGCTTATAAATTATATTACACTGTCTGGTTGGTACCACAAAACCTGTCTATTCACAAGTCATTACCTGCTAATGTTATTGATCTTGGTCGGAGAGGCTTTTTAAATGTGCATTTTCTGACCTCTGGCTGTAAACCCAAGATGAAGGTCAGCCCTTGAAATAGGAGTTGGGGGTGGGGGGGGGGAATTGATAGGTGAGGACATAATGGCCTAATGGCCTTCGGCAAACATAAAACACTCCCTGCCATGTTATTTCCTGAAATGTATAGGACTGTAAACGGCGGCTCTCATTTGGATACGGTTTGAGTAGCTATAGGGGTTCTACACAATGAGAAGTGTGAGTCTGGTGTCCAAAAACGGAGAATAAAAACATTGGAATTTGGAAAGCTTCATTTGTGGCTTCAAGACACTTCTTTTCATGGCAAAAGGGTCAGGGAAATCCATACGTTTTTCCGTTTGACATTACAAACTGGAGCATTGCTGAATTTATTAAAAACACAACTAATCTAAATTATTTAATGGAAATCATCAAGGAGCAGGCTTTGTTTGTTTTAGGCCTAAAACAAACATTTTCATTTTAAGATCAACTAAATCTTTAAAACTATTTGAAGCAGAATAAACAGACAAGAGAAATTGCACAGATTACAAAGCATTCCAGCATATTCCTAACCCAATGTGAGGGTACATGTCACTACACAAATCATCATAATCACGGATGTTAAATGTTAAACCATAAATGCACCAAACCGTATAGCTCAACCAATGGACAGAAATAATAAAATACAGCAGCAAGCTGCAATTATGGGTCCATCAAGCAGATGGATGGATGGGTGGAAGGACGGATGGACGGACAGACCACAGTCTGACAGTAAGGACTGCCGGGCTCGTTAGAAAACAGAATGCAACGATGCATGGTATAAAACAAGAATTAAGATGGGCTTGTGTTGTGGTAGTGTAACTGACAGTGACTTCCCTGTGGATCTCATATGAAGATCATATTGATCTTACGTTGATTCTTGGAGATTATGAATAGAGGGTATGCGTGCGACATCATCAAACCCGGAAATTATGCAGGAATGCCTACTGACTGGCAAAATAAATACTTTCTGGCCTTGACAACCCATACATCCACACAGAAAAGTCCTATCTGATTGCATTAAACAACGTTAGACAATGTTAAACTCACTTTGCCTGTTGCTTTGCCACTCGATGTGCCATTCACTTTAAGCATGCGCATACCCTCTATTCTAAAAATGTGAAAATATAGTATATTCACACAAAAACAAGAAGGGAAAGAACAACAGTGTGGCTCCCATGTGGTGAAATGGAGGAAGTACTTCCATGGCCTACTGGCAGTATGCATAAGACATTTGGCACTGCTCAGTCCAGTGGTTTGCAAGATTAGCCCCAGACAGAGACTCGTAGACAGACTCACTCACAGACCGTCTCCACAGACCCTTTTCTAGATAGCTCAAGCCATCTTGTTTGCTGCACTTGAGAATTGTCTGCTGGCTTTGCAAAAGTATTATGTAGTTTCTCAACATTGTAAAGACTCCTATTTGTAGTTGTACATGGATTTCTGTGTGCATGTTCTTGTGATGTGTGTGTGCCTGTATGAGAGAGAGAAAGCGAGAGAGAGAATAATAAAAGAGGGGCCACTAATATGAGAATGTGAGCATGTAATTCAGTCGCTCTGAGCACAGCAGTGCTCATTAGCAAGGCCAAACAAACAGGGCCATGCCTCTTGCCCACACAAAGACCACTTTGTGAGCCACCCCTCGCCGCAAGTGTGGCACCGACTACAGAATTCAAGGCAACGGAAATGAAAGGTTGAGAGTGCTGAGAGTGGAACAGAACAAGAAATGGGGGATGTTTGGGCCAAATACACATTTGTCAAACTGAACTTCGGCAGCTGTCATTAACCTTCCCTTTTTGAGTACGTCATTGTACCCAAAAAATATCTGATCTACAAGCTCACAATGCATTGTGTTGTGAACAACAGAACAATCGTCCTTTAGATCTCTGGGGGACAGAAGAGTTTCAAGACACTGTGCCTACCTCAAGGTCGTCCAACGATCGTGCTAGGCTGATACGCTTAGATGAACGGCGGCTAGACGCACGGACGGCAGTCGTGCCCCAAAACCTGGAGCCCTGTTGGAGATTCCAGAGAAACAAGTGTTGGTGGCGAGATGACTGATCCGGCTTTGTGTTCAATCTGTCCTACATATAGTGATAGTTACACACATTATATACACATGCATATGGTATGCTTAATTCATATTACTTACAGTTTGGGAAATCAATTCTACAACATGAAAACATTGTGTATACACCGGGGCGGGTATACAGTATATTGAGATTTTTCATGTTGACAGATTTTAGAGCGAAGATGAGTGTACTATAGACCGAACATGGAAAAGTGGTGCAAAACTGAAAAATGAATTAGAAGAAAAATAAATATATAATTTAATTTTAACAGTTTAACAGCACACCACGAGGCTGGGATGGTTATCTCTCTTCATGTCACAATCCAACCCTAACCCAATTTATAATTATGATGGAGAATCTAAACCTAATGTTTTCAGCCAGAATAAAGAATAGAGGATCATTATCACGGTATCACATGGGCTATACCCGGTAATTTGCTCAGTTTCCTGTGCAAGATTGTCACTGTTATGGATGAGCACATGCTGCGCGGACCTACTCATGACTCCGTCAGACTCACTCCCACTTAATGTGAACAGGCAGTTTGTTTTCAATATGCCTGGTCAGAAACGGAGAAAACGCCACTGAATTGTGCAAATATTTCCCCACTCACACAAATAAATCTCAGAATAGAATGTCAACACTACTGAGAATGTATAAAATAAACGCATAATATAAACACTGAAAGAGTCCTAACATAGCCCCAAATTAATGTATGCATTTCAGTTTAAACAGAAGTAATGAGAAAGCTATCAAAATCTATAAGAGAGTATCATTTGCAATGTCCTAGATCTGATAGATCTGATAGAGATAGCTACCATTACTCAGACAGATTCATTTTTTATCAACACTAGATAGCAGCACAGGGACATCTTGTGGCCATGGAGGAAAACAACACTCTCCTATATGAATATTGACATACAACAGGTGCCTGGTTGGGAGCTTACTGAGTGTTGAAATGGCAGTATTGCGTTTCATATAGGTTTCCTCGAAAACAAGTGAATACCCTTTCACAGTCTGGGAACTCAAAACCCAGTGACCATAAATGCTTCCTGTGGCAAAACATTAAAGTGAAGTGAAGCCCAGAAACAGATGTTCTATTCTCTGTGTGGCCAGGAAGGAAAACACAACACAGAAAATTGTATGTATAAAAATAGTCGAGTACTGACTTTGTTATTGCGCAACTTTCCACTCTGCTCTCCTTGGAATCCGTTGGCCCATTCTTCTCTGGAATGAAACATTAAAGATTCTGCTGACTGATACCGGTCCGAAGGTATCTGGCTCATGGCCGGCGGTAGGACGTTATTGCAAGAACTGGACCAGTTGGTACCGGATACTCCCAGGGAATCGGCATCTCCGTCACGGCCTCTCGGCCGCTTTGTCTTAGAGAACCACTTCTGGCTACTTCTCAGAGGCCCTCCCAAGAAGTTCTGCTTTTTAATACCCAAAGGTGGAGGTGGCGGCGGGGGTTTGAATTGAAACTCAAGCCTGGGTGGAGGGCCTCCGTAGAGGCTTGTCAGAGAGTCTGGACCGTGTAGAGACTCTGAAAGGGAATGTGTGCTGCTGATACTGCCCTTGGGATTAATATCAAAGATCTGTACATTCTGGGCGAGGGTTGCCGGGCCGACGTCTTCAGTGGGAAGATAATCCCATGGACAGCTGGGGAGATGTCCCCCAGGTTGGGGTCTGGGGGCAGTAGGGAAATCCCTGTCGGCTCTCTCCTCAGGGGGGGAGGAGTTGCCGATGCCGCTGTCTACGTTGCTGCTGGCACTGCCCTGCTTGCCAGTACTGCTGTTCTCCTCCGCCTGCTGGTGGGCCTCGGTATCAAGCTTAACTCTGAGCCTCTCCACAGCCTCCCCCAGGTTGCTGTACAGGACAGACACAAAATGGAGGACGTCCGGGGGGGTGTGGGGAAACTCCAGGCAACCCACGGCATCCGGATCCGGGGTGCAGTCAAAGCTGAAGCGTCCGGCGATGGCCAGGTGGTCGTCGTGTTTTGCCAACTCGGGATCGATGTAGAAAACGTGGCAGGATGTCCTCAGAGGGCCGTCCTCTGGCACACAGCCACTGGAGGCGTGCGCCGTGGTGACCAGGCAGAAGAAGCGGCTGTCCTCGGCACACACTGCCCCCAAGACCAGGTTCTCAGCAGGGAAGGCAGCCAGAACTGCCCCTGCATCGTCACAGAGACGCACACAGTCAAACATGATCTTCATCGTCACAAGGGTGTGAGTGTCCTGCTCGGTGCCCAACTGTCGTATTCGCTCACGGATGGCTTGTAAGCAGACCTCGTCTGGCTCTGCAGTGTCCAGGGTCAGTTCTGTGGAGCTCAAGTAGCCCACCACCATGGTCATGTTCAGAATGCTCCAATCTGGATTCAGCTCCTCCGGATCCGTGTAAAAAACAGAGTCTCTATCCTCCACCTGAACAGTTTCATCCTTTGACAGTTTGACCTCAGCGCTCCAGTTCTGCGACCAGTGGGACAGATCAGGCTCGGACACTGGCCTCGGCTTGGCTTCGCTTCCATGGCCTGAGTTAGAGCACGAGTGACCGGAATGGTCCGAAATGGTGCGGAAAATTCCCACCTTCTGGAGAAGTCCTTTTCTGTCACTAATTCCAAACTCCCCATTACTAAGGATGGTGTTATCCATGGTCTGGTCTTCAACTTGCACAATCAGCTGCAATGGCCCTTTGCAGGTGCCAATGAGCTGCACCACAGACTCATGTGTTGCCATGGACATGTCTGTTCCGTTGACAGACATGACGTGATCGCCTTGTCGAAGTCCAACCTGCTCAGCGGGGCTCCCTTCCAGGACGCCACTCAACACACAGGGCCCGTGCCCCGAAATGGTAAAGCCGTATCCTGTCCGACCACGGACGACCTCGACTGCCCTGAACTCCCCAGCGATGTTTAAATCCAAACGCCTCCTTGCGCCCTCGGGCTGTCCAAGCATCCGCATCTTGGCCAGTGGCGTTTGCAAATCCAGAGTGTGGTGGGAGCAGTAACACGTTGGCGTCTTCTCATTGCTAATGCAAATGCATTGTTGTCGTCCTAAATGTATAGTAGACACAAAGAGAGAAAGAAGCTGCAGTTTACAAAACTTAGAAATATAGCCTTTCTGAGTTGTGCCATGATGTTTGTTTATTTATATTTGTTTGTCACATGAAAAGGGGAAACAAGACAGAAAAATCTACAAAATAGCATATCTACAAGCTGAGAGCTTGTAGATATGAGAGCATTGTAGCATGGGTGGATCAGCTATTATATATTTAAAAAAATGAATTTATTCATCAAAATCATCATACAATAAATATACTGTGTATACTCAATAATTGTTCTTACAGACATAAAGGCCCATGATAGCTATTGTACTTTTGAAATAGATAATTTAATTGAACAAGCACAAAGCCCCTCTGGCAGCTTGTAAATTAGGCCGCTGGTCCATCCCTCTCAGCCCACTCACTGCCCCAAACACAGACCAGCTGGCCCCTTCCCCAAGAACACAAACCAAAGCCTCTCTCTCTCTCTCTGCTCCTCCCACTTGACTCCCAGGCGACTGTTTGTTGTGTTTCTGAACTTTCTGTCATACACGAATTAATGTTGAACATATATAACATACGGTAATTGGCATTACATTATAGGCAGTGTAGTGTAGTTATATGCCAATGAGTCATAATCATAATGGCTTTTTTTAAAACACGGCTCGCGCAAGTCTAACTCGCGACGAAGAAGTTTAAATCTGTGGAAATGTATTAATGTTTACCTTTTTTCAGTTCGGTAAAGTCCCGGCAAAGACTTTTTTCAGTACAGTCAAAGTCACAATGTGGCTGGTGAATGGTGATACAGATGAAATACACTTGTGCTTATAAATTTAGCATTTCGTTTAGCGTTTAGTCCCCAGTCTTCCTCGTTAAATTCTGTAGTCCATATGGCACTGCTTGGCTTGCTGCACCTCCTCCACCCTGTGGTGGCCGCGGATTAACAAAGCGTCTTTCATAGTAACCATGACACCTAACGTCTCCGGATCACGTGGTCTCTGCTACTCGCCAATCAACACGTGCGTCATGTTCAATATATTCAAACATGGGAAGCGTTTCTATTGGTTGTGGTTAACCGGCTACATACATGACAGTCAAAACAAACATAACCCCTTTTAGCATACAATACGAACGATTACGTGACGCTAGCCTTCTGCGGTTAAAAATAAATGTTGCCAGAGTTACAATAACAAATCCTAACCGCTGGCAACCAACTGAAACACAGGCCTACAATGTATCGGGGAAGGATCTGATACCTTGTGATAAGAACAGTCTACCACCACCAACCCAATATAGGCGAGGGTTTAAAAAAACGTGCATAGCTACTACATACTCAATAGAAAATGTAATTCCAGTATTAAGATAGTAAGCATAATTTACCTACGAGTATTGCCGGTATTGTCCAAGTTTTATGGTTTTATTCATTATGCTGGTCGCCCCCCCCCCCCATTTCCCCTCACTGTATATGTATCTTTTCCCTTTTTGCTTCCTATATGATGAATTCCTTTTCTGTTCTTTAGCTACATAGAAGTGTCTATTTGTATGTTTCTAAATGTTTTGATGAATTGAACAATGTGGACCCTGTTGTAAACAAGTGTAATGCTTAATTGGGTCTTCCACTCACAGTTAACAGTCTTTGAGTTTGTGCTTGAAATGTACTGTAATTCTGCAAACTGTTAATAAATATTTCAATAAATCAATCAAACCCTGCAGTCCCTTTCTTATGGACTTGGTCGTTTTATTATGGGCAGAGCTCATATATGTTTAACAACGGTTTGGAAATAGGCTAGATTTGACCAAAGTGCTGCTAACGGTCGCAACAAAGTCCAGGACACAATAGTGATAGTCACATGGTGGGTTTATTATTACACGTGCACAGTTGTAACTGTCATCCGTGGACCGTTTCACATTTCTTTATTCAATCAATGCTTCAATGAAGGTGACAAACTTTAGGAATGATGGCATATGGCAAAGTGGCATGGATGGTCCAGACTCCAGACCAGAGTTTAGACTAGCTAGAGCGCTACGACTAGACTACTGAAACTAGAATCGAGAATTTCAGACAAAGATGTCTTGTGCATTATGGAAGCCTCTCTCTCTCTCTCTCTCTCTCTCTCTCTCTCTCTCTCTCTCTCTCTCTCTCTCTCTCTCTCTCTCTCTCTCTCTCTCTCTCTCTCTCTCTCTCTCTCTCTCTCTCTCTCTCTCTCTCGGTGAGCATTCTTTTAATCTGATAGACAGATTATTTTAGGCCGTGACGTGTGTCAATTTCCATGACACACTAATCAGCTTCCACTTGATCCTATTTTCACTTCAATTCACATCATCACAGATCAGATAGATAAGATTATTGGCTATATATGGTAAATGATTGTTGAATTCAGAAAATGAATTAAACAAGATTCCAGCGGGCATCCAGGCTCTATCATGTTTTCCAGTATGCTGACACGTACTTCATCTAAATTAAACTTGGAGCACTGGATGTCAAATCAATAATTGGAATATACATTTTATGCTGTAAATTCCACAGAGCAAATTGAACTCTGAGACCATTTTTACACTCTCAGAGGTAAATGTGGATTACACTAGTGTAATTAGCTTCACAATGAGCAAATTAACTGGCGATTAAGGCAAACGAAGGTTACAGTTACTCCAGCACTAATAGTGGTCGGTCACAAATTAAAGTACAGTGATGGTGGTAAGCTGCTTGTGAATCAAGTCCTGCATGCTTCTGCCAATCAATGTGTGATGATTGTGTGATCATAATTATTATGAAGGGAATACCTCTCAATTTACAGACAGTAAATGGTGCATTTATATAGCACCTTTATCCAAGGCGCTTTACAGAGATTGTGCATTACATTCACACACACATTCACACGCCGATGCCAGATGAAACCAAGCAAGGCACCATTCTGCACATCAGGAGTAATTAGGGGTTCAGAGTCTTGCTCAAGGACACTTTGGGGGAGCCCGTGTTCGAACTGGGAACCTTACCGTTTCCATCCAGTCACTCTAACCCTGAGCCACTGCTGCCAGACAGTGTTATCTTTATGGCCTGACTGTCCAATCCAATGAGGATGAGTGCGACTGAATTGAAATGTATATCCAAATGGGTTTTATAACTAGCGATGCAATCAGTTCCTTTGCATAATATTTCCCTCCATTACTAGAATATAATTGATTTGAGTTAATAATATCGTATGGAATTGTAGTGCCAGAGATTACTGGTCTCTTGTTTGTGACAGCAATACTGAATTCAGACCGAACAGTCATAGAGCATAAGAGTAACTTATTTGAAAGCTTAAATTAGCCACTTAAACCCTATATGCTGTACTTAGTTGACTGGAGTCCCCCTCCTTTGGCCCCCTCTACAGTACACTAAATATCTTCGCAGAAAATAACCGATCTACCAGCTCACAAGGTGGCATATTGTGAGCTTGAATATCTGCTGTTTCCCCTGAATGTCTGCCCTAAAATAGGGAGACTAGGGTTCATGTGGTATAAGAGGTATTCCCAATCACCAGAAATAGCAAAATAAATACCGGTATATACATACTGATACTGTACATACACATGAATAGCAGCTTAGGTTGCGTTAACTTGTGTTGATATCATATCAAGTAGTTAAGATTTTCTTAACCTCTGTTAAATCACAAAAATATCAGGCTTGTGACTACATACGTACATTTTGACACATACGTACATTTTTACACTACTACCATAGTTAAACAGTCAATAATAATTTGGTACAAAGTCTACAGACCAAGTTCTTAAGAGTAGAGTGGGTAATATATTAGAGAATGAGGCCAATGAAACCTCCAGGCGTCTCAACAAGCATTTGTCTGTCCCCCTCTCACCTAATACACTGCAGTCTGCGCTGATCAGACATATACCTAGACCTAATAACACCGATAAGATTGAACATTAATCTCAAATTTGGATGAAATATATTCCACTGCTCGTGCAAAGGATGTTTCAGTCGAGGCCAAGCCAGTGACCTTTCACCCCTTTCCAGTGTCTTTGACCCCTGCACTCGGGCCCCACGACGTTGCCGGTGCGGCGGGCGGCTGGGGGATCATCCTCTCGAGAAGGTTCATCATCCGCTCCTGGAGCTGCAGACACTGGACCTGGAGGAAGTTCTGCTGGTGCATGGCCCGGCGGACCTCCCGGCACGTCTCCTCCATGGCATGGCTCACCCTCTTCTGCTCCTGCAGCATGGCCTGCATCACCTTCAGCTTCTTCCTCTTCAAGGACATCTGTTTGATGCCGGCAAGACGCCTCTTCTTGTCTGGAGTAGCGTGGGAGCTGGAGGTTAAGAGAAAGATATATATTTTTTTTTTACAGGGTGGCTCCTATAGGAGTCGAGCGTTTGTCTGTGTGTCTGCAGCTAAACTCTAATGCTATACGTCCGGTCAACATTCTCCAGCCTCACTGTCACTGTGGCGACAGATATAAATAAGGAAACAGCGGGAAACAGTACACATCGACAGTTCTAGACTCACGGCGTGAACTGAATGCATGCATACACTACAACAGATTGATATGGTTCATTCTGCTAATGTTACTATCCTGCAGTTGGTTTGGTTTGACAGACAGTCAAGAGTCTCCCTCAACTGGCTCTGTGTGTGTGTGTGTGTGTGTGTGTGTGTGTGTGTGTGTGTGTGTGTGTGTGTGTGTGTGTGTGTGTGTGTGTGTGTGTGTGTGTGTGTGTGTGTTAATAAAGTATTCAATCAATCGACAACAGCATCATATTTTCTATACAGTAACAACAACAGTCTGTTTAACCTCGGCCCCAGCCTTACTCATGGGAGGGGGTTGTCTATAATAGACTCCACCTCTCACTTGCTCATCATGCAACCCAACCTATGTGCTTAAGTTGTCTCTGATATCGTTTCTGGTACCTGGAGTCGAGTGTGTGCACGCTGTCCGAGCTCAATGGGAAGTCATCCACTTCTTGTTTCATCTCCACCTCGTCAGAGGAGCCTGTGTACTCTGGCATAAACCCCACCATGCCCTCTGCGGCGGCGTGGGAGGTAGAGGAGGAGCCGGCACTGGCAGTGGAGGCCTGAAACTCAAAGGAATTGGCCCTCCCGTTCTCCATTGGCTTGGATAGAATCTTCTCGATTGGCTTGTAATATGCCCACCCGGGTACCTCTCCACTCTCCCCGGAGGTGCATTTTAGTTTTCTGTCGGAAACAAAGAAATAGGTGTCACTAAAGGTTTATAAAAGTAAAAGCTGAATCTTTGGAGTTAGACACTACATTACAGCATGCCCAAAATGTAATTTCTTACAGGTCAAACTCAAACCCACTAAACCAAATAGATTCCCTTTTTTCCCCACACTTGCCTGTACTGGAAAGACATGTTTGTGATTTTCATCTTGATCTCTTCTTTGTGGCGCTGTTCTCCAGTCAGCTCAAAAAACCTCTGGGACATCTTCTCATACACCTTAGCGTTCCTCTTGCTCATTTTCAGGTCCACGTGGTGCTCCTCCCACACGTAAAGGAGGGCTTTCATTTCACTGTCGGTCCAATTTCGGGCCCGTCTGTGTTTGTCACTGTTGAATGGCACTAGGTAGCTGAAACTGTCCTCTGTAGCCATTTTGAAATGCTTGTCTTGCCCCTCTACTGGCTTGGTTAACAAAAATAGAAGATTACTGGTTGAGTTTGAAAGCCCTTTCCTGTGCTAAGGTCTCTGGGACTCTGCAGGGAGAGACAGAGATCTCCAAATACAGGCGCTGTGTGTGTGCCCTCCCCCTTGGAGCTTAGCTGAAAGAGAACTCAAAATGGGGCCTACGGCCGGAGAGGGATCTGCTTAAAAGCTTTTAGTGTGGGTTTTCGTCACCGTGATGTCAAGTTACCCTGGCAACAGTGAAGTACGCCCTCCATGTTCCCTCCCTCCCTCTCTCTATAGCCACTCCCCATGTGCTCTCTCTGCCCCTCTCTCCCTCGCTCTGCAGTCTGCACTGGCACTGGCAGCACATTGAGCACAAAAAGCTTTTAAGCTGAAAGGCAACACATGTCGGTGAAACCGTGCAAGAGTTAGCTGTGAAAACTGGTTTGAAATATAACCCACAGCCTGGTGGGGTTGGGGGGGGGGTAGGCGGAGAAAGCAAGAGAGCAGATTCTCGTTTCCTTGGCAACAGGACTTTGAGCCTGGAATTCAGCCAGGAGATTGCTCTCTTTAAAAGCTTTTAATAATAGACAAACCCCATTGAGAGAAGGATTTGCATCACAAGAACTCACATAAATAACAAGCGGAATATAAGCTCTCTCTCGGCCAGTGTAGCACACATTGGGAGAGGAGCAATATGTAGGCAAGACTCTGCAATGACATACAATGGTATAACTGACTGACTGTCACTGTTCTATTAGTATTCTTTTGTTACCGTTGGTCAGTGACAAGGGGCTAGCTCTGCTGATTTCCCACTGGCTTCCTTCAACCAGTTGAGCACCCTTCCCCTCCCCCACTCCACCTGGCATCACAGAGGGTAGGTCGGGACTTTCAACCCAATTCTAACCCTATAGTTATGGCAGCGATTTTAATAGCTGTGCAGTGCAGCTGTTTCAACGTTGTGTGTGTAGTGGCCTAGTGGGTGCACAATATTCTCTTTTCAAAAGGTCTGCCTGTTGTGGCCTCTGTCTGTCTGTCTGTCAATTCAATTCAAATGAGCTTTATTTGCATGAGAAAACAATACGTTTATATTGTCAAAGCAAAAAAACAATCAACTATAAAACTACAATGTCTCTCTTCCTTGAGACACTTTTTCCCAGCTCCTCTTTTATTATCGAAGAATAGGCCACATACTGTAACACAACAGTTTCACTTGTTGACATTAGGCACTGGCAGGCCTGTGAAATTCCGAACAGGTCAATGTTTGACATTTCAGCCACTAGCTGGCCCTCTCTAAATAGTCTCCATATGTATTTCCTTCTCCTTAATGCACCTCTAAATGTGCACAGATGTAATGTGATAATGGTAGTCTTCTGTGACCCGTCTTAACTTCATCTTTATTAGCCTTAGGCTATATATCTTAACTCAGTTTTACCCTCGTTAGACGCTTTACCCATCTGCTCTTCACAAACCTGACAGACGGTCACTCCATTCATCACACCACAAATTGGCAGCTTTTCTCCCAATCCATTACATCTGTCAGTTTGATTTAAGCCTAATTCATGCCTTGCATGTGAAATGAAATGTACAAGAAATTGAAAGTTGATATTTCAATCTGCTGTTTAACTGTATATAGTTTATTTTATACGGAACTGTATCTGCATCTGCCTAAAAATAAATAGAAAAACATGCCAGTAATATAACATACTTAAACCTATAGGCTTACTTAACCCTTAATATTAGATATTTAAAAACAAAGTTACAAATGTTAGAAACAACACAATAAAATGTAGGCTTTAGGTTGCCCCAAAATACTCATTGACTGTTCAATGTCATGGCCCTTATAAGTATGGTTAGTTATCTTACCTACCGGTACATAACATTTTCTCATCCATTAAAGTGGATGTAATCCAGATTACTAATCCAGGAGCCAGACTAATCTACTACAAAATCTACAGATAAACCAGCTATCTGCCTCTCATGTCGTCTTGAATTCACTACTGTTAAGTAATCTGAGCTTGACCTAACCAAATAGCAATAATACAATTGGCCCATTACCTCTTCAGAAACCCTTTGCAAAAAATGTTTGTTAGGGGAAGCTGAATTTCAATGGCAGATTAATTACATTACACATTAAGTACATTTTAGTACATGAATGTACACACATACATAAAGAAGGCAAGTGACACCATAGTCAGTGCTCGTTTGTCATTGTAATAGTCCCACAGTACTTTATTTGCAAGTTATTCTTGTACTTAAATACATATTCCTACATTCTGCTCTCATGTTTGTTGTCACCTCAAGTCTTCCTTTCAGTAGCAATTTTATACAAAGGTTTTTATTTTATTTTATCAACAGTCTGTACAAAGTGGTCATAACGCCTCAAAGTGCCATCCATCAGTTGATATCTACTGTAGCTGGACAGACAGTGAAGCTCTCGGGTCACAAAACAAAAACAGTGCCATAACTCAAATGACATTTACCAAAAGACATAGCATTAATGCTATACTTGTACACACCCATAACAATGATAGTCCAGAAACCAGCTGACATTATTATAAGCAACTCAAATTAGTAGAAACGTTTTCAAATTAGAAGAATGTGAGATTCTGAAATCTGTGATCGTGATTTATCTTCTTTGACATGTCTAACGTAATTGATGCCATTGTTTCATGCAATTAAAATAAGAGCAAAAGATCAATGACAGACTCAGAATGACCATGCCACTGAAACACAATGGCTCTGAAAAAACATAGCTCTGTATCGTTTGGCTACCATGTAATGTGATGTAGGCTTGATATGACAACTTCATATGGTATCCAAAGTAAGAGTAACAAAAACAAAAAACGAGTTCCATGATACCACTTAAAAAAACGCAGCAAAAATATGACATAAAAAAACATGACAAAATAAATTAGTAATTCAGAGTACAGCTCTGTTATATAGTCGTACCTTAGAAAAAGGTTTAATGCAAATTTGTCCACATAACACATACAAACAGTGCATACATAAAGTATTATAAAGTATAAATGTTTTTTAATGTAGGCCTAGATTAGTTGTATGTTGACACATACTGTGTATATCTTGACAAAAGTACATAATAATAATAATAATAAACGGGTCCTAATGCAAAGTGACTGGACCATTTTGGCCAAAGGTTGGGTCCACTACAAGAGGTCTTTTGCATTGGTTTATGGCAAAAAGCTCTGAGGCAGAAAAAAAGGAATGTAAAGTTGTGAAGGGCAACCCATCACACACACACACACACACACACACACACACACACACACACACACACACAATACTAGAAAATAACAGATTACTGAATGAAATAGGCAAAACAGCAAAGTGTGTCAGATACACACTCTGATTCAGACAACCCCACCCCCAAACATCTTACTCGTCTTACTTTATGCCACTAAAAAAAACGCCTCTCTCTCAATGATAAGTCATAGCCCAAAATGGAAATATAAAAAAATATGTAAATGCAAACATATCATATAGTATAACAAGTATCCATAATATACAGGAATGCATTTTTTTGTTTTCTTCAAAATGATAGGATTTAGACAAATCTAAGGAATGTAGTTCTTGATAAGTGCCACTAGAGGTCAGCAAACATCCATGCTCACATGTCCAATCACGCTTTTAAATATTTATTAAGTACCGTTTCTTTTCTTTACTATTCTGCCTGTGGACTAACATTATCTGCCCTTTATATCATTCCTTCATTCTGGGCTCCTTTCAATTCCTTCCACATAGATAGCCTGCGTTCCAGCCTGATTCGCTGCATTTCGCGGATCTGAAATGAGTAGCCAGGAGCCAGGAGAATGAGACTAGCAGGACACTGCCAAAGACACCAAGAGCTGCCAGCCAGCAAACTAGTGCTGTGGGAACCAACACACGGACACCGGTCACGAGGACGTCCCATACTAACATACGTGGATGTACTCAAGAACGACGCAGGAGCGCAAAGTACCAACGAACTGGCCAGATGTATGGAGAACCGGGATGACTGGAAACGACGATGGAGGGCTCGTCTGAGGACGACCTAGAGAGAGAAATGAGTAGCGCAGTGACATTTTCAGATCCGCGGAATGCATCGAATCAGACTGGGACCCAGGCTACCACATAGCAGCAGTTGTGGTGAGCTTTAGTGTTCACCAATTCAGAAAATAATACAAATTAAAACTAAATCAGATAATTACATTCTTGATATCTCACAGTATAAATGATAACATTTTTACCCAACACTGAATTGTATGTGCACAGTGGTCTCAACTGTCTCACTGAAAAAAAAAAAACGAATTTCAATCTTGTCACTGTTAACTGTACCAGAAAAAGAAAACGAATTGCAATCTTGACACCGTTTAACTGTATCAGAAAAATAACCCAGGTGATTTTGTCGTAGATGTGTCATAATGAAAACTCACCCATGCTGCCATGAGAGAAAATTTAATCTCAGCCAACACTGTTGAAACCCCAGTCTCTCCAAGTCTCTAAAACACATCAGCATCTTAGCCGTTAAGTCTTATTCATCTTTCGTTGTTATCTTCCTGCCTGCATCAGTCAAAAGTTGTCTCTCTCTTACTTCTGCACAGGTTATTTCTAGAAAACCGTCTTGTTTAATCTCGTGCATTCGGCTGGAGACCAAGTTCCTTGTGCCGCTTGGCATTGTGTGTCTAAAAACTCCGACCGCCCGTCCTCTGCTGATTTCCCACCGGCTTGGGTCGGTCTCCAGTTTCAGCTGTCTCTGTATCGTATGACCGTATATGGCTTTGCTGGCTCAATCTCTGGGTAGGCACTCCTCCTCTGTGATGCCCTGGGCCTTGAGCTCCTCCAGGACGTTGTCCAGGTGCCCGGGGTCGGGGTAGCCGTGGCCCGTCAGGTTGGAGCCGAACTCCGTCTTGTGGTGCACTTCATTCCAGATGACGGTGTCCGACTCGCCGGTGGTGCTGGACGTGCCCACTGAGAAGATCAGACGGCGGTCCCAAGCCACCAGAAGCAACCTCAGCACCTGGAAGAAGAAAAGAGACGGAGGGAGGTGTTTATGTGATAGTCCGGGAGGTTATGATTGTCCTCATAATCCACAGGTAATCCCAGAGGGGGGAAAAAAAGTGTGAGAAGAGCCGTATAAAAAGGAGAGAGTCGCTTACCTTGCGTCCCTTCTCGCTGTCAGGGAGGTAGCAGTGTCTGGGGAATCCACGGGCGGTGAATGGCTTGCCTGGGTTGGGATGCTCTGGACCCTGAGAAAGAAGGCACATTAAATGCATGTTTTTTAAGCCTGTTTGCATTGTACAGATTACAGTACAGTACAGTACAGTATAATGACTATAATTGGGTTAAATGGGTTAAAATGCATCGTTGAAAATAACATTTTCAACATTTTCAACATGTGGCATGACTGTACCTGGATACCAGGGGGGATATTGTAGATAATGCGGATGGTTTTGCAGTCGGGGTGACCTGGTAGTGAGTGCGGTATGACGTGATACTCCATCTTGCCAGGGGGCTGGTTGCCGGTCTTGACCCCATAAATGGTCTTGCAGGTGGGGCACTGCAGGCTGCCGTCCTTGTTGCCGTTGTTGTACATGGCCACGAGGCATTGGAGGTGGTACTGGTGGCCACACTGGGCTAAGCGGCCCACCGACTCTGCCCGAGAAATGCCACCCACTCCGGGGCCCTTGTAACCAGATGGGCCAGCGAGAGCCTCCATACAGATGGTGCAGTCCTGAAATTGGACAGCAAAGGTTATTTATTAATGATAATAATAGCTAATATAAATGGGAGCATTGGTAAAGGAAAGGCTATTGAGCAGTCACAACACCAAAACACCAAACAAATCACTTAGAACTGAGGCCCAAATGGGTTCCCGTCTTGGAAGGCTAAAACCCCAAAAAGGGTGTTCCCGTCCTAAATGGGTCAACAGAGTATATAGTAAAGGACTCACTTCCTCTGGAGGATTGCGGACCTTCTGAAGGTACCTCTTCACCACTTCTTCCGGGGTCTTGCCTGTGTGGGCATTAAGGGAACAAAGAGTCATGTCGTGATCAGACAATGCACTGAAAAACGTACTGAATTTAAATTAGGTGTACCAACTACTAACGAAGTGTGTGTGTGTGTGTGTGTGTGTGTGTGTGTGTGTGTGTGTGTGTACAGTACATCTTAGTTTAACCCACCTTTGCGGCCTGTTTCTTGGTCGTTTTGCGGCAACAGTGACCTAGGCCTGGTATAGGCTTGATGTCACTCTTGCTGACAGGCGGGGGGTGAAGCACCAGCTTAGGTGGGCGAGTCAGGCAGACAGGAAGACCTGCTGCACTCATCAGGATGCCTGTAATACCTGGGGAAAGCAGCAGAGAGTTACTGTAATATGATAAACGTGGCACATTGAGCCACGGTTTGAATGTTAAACATGCTGCTAATTGTTACTTTTCCTTTATCGTTACTATTCTTTGGACCAAATTTGATGAATTATTTAGCTGCCATTTCAGTAGACTAGAGTCATAATACAATTTACACCGTAGCCATATCGAAGACATTATTTACAGTGCGAGATCTGTGTAAATGGCATGAACCCTAGTCAACAAAATGCTACAAGGTACTGTAGGTTTTTACAAGGTCAAAATCAAACCTAGCATCTGACTGAAGTAGATGATGGCATGTGTTAACCCATTCTGACCGGGCACCCATTTTGGTGTCAGCATCATGTTATGCTTTAGCTATTTAAAAATAGCAGATCTACAAGCTCATATCGCGCCACCGAGTGGCGCGATACGAGCTTGTAGGTCTGCTATTTTTGAAAAATCAAAGAGCGACTGACATTTTTAGAATCTGATCTCAGGTCAGAATGGGTTAATCAGACAGTGTGTGTCCGGCGGAAACCTCGTATGAATCTGATCTCAGGTCAGAATGTGTTAAAGCTATATTGTTTAATTTTTTACTGTAGAACCAGAAACTCTGTCCCCAAACAGTGTTGCTTTCGTCGACTAATACGATGAC